>NW_027325374.1:32740286-33257786 GCF_036924035.1 Leuresthes tenuis | reverse complement strand
TCACCTTGAGACAGGATGTTCCTGATTTTGGCAATATTACGAAGGTGAAAGAAGGCAGTCCTAGAAACCAGTTTTATATGTGCGTCAAATGATAAATTCTGGTCAAAAATAACTCCAAGGTTCCTCACTGTAGAACTAGAAGCCAAGGAAATACCATCTAGAGTAACTATATAACTAGACAATTTCTCCCTGAAGCGCTCAGGTCCAAAGAGAACAACTTCAGTTTTGTCTGAATTTAAAAGCAGACAGTTCTGAGTCATCCAGGTCTTTATGTCTTTAAGACAGGCTTGTAGCCTGACCAACCTGTTGGTTTCATCTGGTTTCATAGATAAGTACAGCTGAGTATCATCAGCATAACAATGGAAATTTATGCCATGCTGTCTGATAATGTTACCTAATGGAAGCATGTATAAAGTAAAAAGAATCGGTCCAAGCACAGAACCCTGAGGAACTCCATGACTTACTCCAACGTGTGAGGAAGATTCCTCATTTACAAGAACAAACTGGAATCTATCAGATAAATATGACTTAAACCAGCCTAATGCAGTTCCTTTAATCCCAATAACATGTTCAAGTCTCTGTAACAGAATGCTGTGATCGATCGTATCAAATGCAGCACTGAGATCCAACAGGACAAGCACAGAAACAAGTCCGCTATCAGAAGCTAAGAGGAGATCATTGGTAACTTTCACCAGTGCCGTTTCTGTGCTATGATGCACTCTGAATCCTGACTGAAACTCTTCAAACAGATTATTTCTATGTAAATGATCACAAAGTTGAACTGCAACTATTTTTTCAAGAACTTTGGACAAAAAAGGGAGATTGGATATAGGTCGATAATTAGCCAACACTTCTGAATCAAGAGTAGGTTTTTTAAGTAAAGGTTTAATTACAGCAACCTTAAAAGTCTGAGGTACATATCCTATCAACAAAGACCGATTGATCAAATCCAATATGGAAGTGTCAATTAAGGGGAAAACCTCCTTGAACAGTCTGGTTGGGATTGGGTCTAACATACAAGTTGATGGTTTAGAAGAGACTATTGCTGTTGTTAGCTCAGAAAGATCAACTGGACAGAAGCTGTCTAAATACAATTCAGGTTCGAAAGATACTTCTAAAGCTGCTCTACTTGATGATACATCAGTGATAATAATGGGAAGGATTCCATTAATCTTCTCTCTGATAGAAACAATTTTATTGATGAAGAATCTCATAAAATCGCTGCTGAGAGTTAAAGGAATACATGGCTCAACAGAGCTCGGAGTCTTTGTCAGTCTGGCAACAGTGCTGAAAAGAAACCTGGGATTATTCTTATTCTCTTCTATCAATAATGAATAATACGCAGTTCTAGCTTTACGAAGTGCTTTCTTATACGTTATTAAACTATCTTTCCAGACTAATTGAGACTCTTCTAAATTAGAGGAACGCCACTGTCTCTCCAGCTTTCTTGCAGTCTGCTTTAACGCACGCAGCTGTGAATTATACCAAGGAGCCAACCTCTTCTGACTGATTACCTTCCTTTTCAGAGGGGCAACATTGTCCAGTGTTGTACGCATTGAAGCTGTAGTGCTGTCAACAAGAGAGTCAAGTTCTACTGGAGTAAAATTTAGGTAGCCATCCTGTGTCATATCAGCACATGGCAGTGAAGAAAAGGATGATGAAATCAACTCTTTAAATCTGGTTACAGCATTCTCTGACAGACACCTTCTATATGTAGAATTCTTCTCAGAAGCCGTATCGTCAAGTAATGTAAATTCAAAAGTTATTAAAAAATGGTCAGACAAGACAGGGTTATGAGGGAACACTGTTAACTGTTCACTCTCAATGCCATAAGTCAGCACAAGGTCATGGGTATGATTAAGGCAGTGAGTAGGTCTGTGAACACTTTGAGAAAATCCAATAGAGTCTAATATAGAATTAAAGTTAATATTTAGGCTGTCATTTTCAACATCTACATGAATATTAAAGTCACCCACTACAATGACTTTATCTGTACTCACCACTAACTGGGATAAAAACTCTGAGAATTCAGACAGAAACTCAGAATAAGGGCCAGGTGGACGATACACAACAACAAACACAAGAGGTTTTTGTGATTTCCACTTTGGGTGGGAAAAACTGAGAATCAGAGATTCAAAAGAGCTAAAACTAATCTTGGGTCTAGGACTGATTAGTAACCCTGATCTGAAGATAGCTGCCACTCCTCCTCCTCTACCTGTGGTTCTAGGAACATGAACATTTAAATAGTCAGAGGGAGTTGATTCATTAATGCTAACATGATCCTCCTGCTGCAGCCAGGTTTCTGTAAGACAAAATATATCAATATGATGATCACAAATCAAATCATTCACTAACAGAGACTTCAAAGGGAGAGATCTAATATTCAGCAAACCACATTTAATAGTTTGATGTTTTTGTTCAGTTAAAGTTTTTGTTTTAAATTTTTTTTGCACAAGAGGATTTGCTCCTTTTGTGTTTTTTGATTGAGGGGGGGGCAGCATCAGGTGGGAAGCCGCAGAGAAGTGTGTAAGACTACAACTCTGCATCCTGGTCTCAACCCTGGGATGTCATGTTTTTGGATGACTAATAAATTCGTCCATATTTCTAGAAATGAGAGCCGCTCTTTCCAAAGTGGGATGGATGCCGTCTCTCCTCATCAGACCAGGTTTTCTCCAGAAAGATTGCCAATTATCTATGTAGCCCACGTTGTTTGCTGGACACCATCTAGACAACCAGCGATTGAATGAGGACATGCGGCTAAACATGTCATCACTGGTCAGATTTGGCAGGGGTCCAGAGAAAACTACGGAGTCCGACATTGTTTTGGCAAAATTACACACCGATGCAACATTAATTTTAGTGACCTCCGATTGGCGTAACCGGGTGTCATTACCGCCGACGTGAATAACTATTTTACCGTATTTACGTTTATCCTTAGCCAGCAGTTTTAAATAGGATTCTATGTCGCCCGCTCTGGCCCCTGGAATGCATTTGACTATGGTCGCTGGTGTCTCTAATGCCACGTTTCTGACTATAGAGCTGCCAATTACCAGGGTTTTCTCCTCAGCGGGTGTGTCGCTGAGTGGAGAAAATCTATTAGAAACGTGGACAGGTTGATGGTGAACCACGGGCTTGACTTTAGGACTATGACTCCTCTTCCTGACAGTCACCCAGCCACTCTTAAGTCCCGGCTGCTCGGGATCTGCTCGGGGACGACTAACAGAGCTAGCTACGCTAGGTGGCTCCGCACTGACTAAAGGGGCCTGGCTCGCTATCGGGTGGTTTTCAACAGTGCAGAGCCGAGCTTCCAATTCAGAAAGCCTTGCCTCCAAAACTACAAAAAGACTACATTTGTTACATGTACCATTACCACTAAAGGAGGCAGAGGAGTAACTAAACATCTGACACACGGAGCAGGTGAAAGCAGGAGATAGAGGAAGAGAACTGGTAGCCATGCTAAGCTAGAGAACCAGATACACCGCTAAAAAGTGAAAAATAAAGACTAAAGATCTGTAAGAGTTAGCGTTAGAATATAACAAGTATGGGATAGAGTTAACTATGCAAGATGTGTAAATTATAGGGAGAAATAAGGTGATTATTAGTAGTTCAAGGAGAGCGAGAACTGTCACAGTGCACACACACAAAGCAACAGGAAGTGATGCAATACGTCTTATCATCATTTATCTGGTAAATCATTCGCTTTACCAGATAAAACTGCGAGACTCTGAGCGCCAGCTATCCTGAGGGAAACTTCGGAGGGAACCAGCTACTAGATGGTTCGATTAGTCTTTCGCCCCTATACCCAGGTCGGATGACCGATTTGCACGTCAGGACCACTACGGGCCTCCACCAGAGTTTCCTCTGGCTTCGCCCTGCCCAGGCATAGTTCACCATCTTTCGGGTCCTGTCGCGCGCGCTCAAGCTCCACCTCCCCGACGGTGCGGGCGAGACGGGCCGGTGGTGCGCCCGGGCCGCGGAGGGCCCGGGATCCCACCTCAGCCGGCGCACGCCAGCCTTCACTTTCATTGCGCCACGGGGTTTCATACATAACATGCACCTGCAACTTTCGTCTTTCTGAGGGGACACGCTGAAGCTTTATGGCCATACTGCTGGCAATAATAACAAATTATGGTCTTACCAGGAGCAGGTGGTTCAGTGGTGGTGCTAGCGGTACCTGGGCGCTGTCCTGCTGTCGCTCCTCGTTCATTCCACCTCCGCGGAGACTGTTGAGCTGGGTCCCAAAAATCTGGGGTGCAATGCGCCAACCTGGCGGATCTCGTCGGCGTCGTATAACTCCCCCCTCTCCGCGCATTGCTGTACTGCAGAGCAAGTGTCGACGCCTGTAGTCCGTTGGCTGGATCGTGCTCTTTCACCCACGTCCTCACGTCGGTCGGCAGAACGCGTAGCAGCTGCTCCAAGATGACGGCCTCATCGATCTGCTCCTTTGTGTGATGTTCCGGCTGGATCCAGCGACGGTAGAGCCCTTTCAACCGGTGGTACGCTTCCGTCGGCGTTTCTCCCGGCGGCAACATGGTTTGGCGAAACCTCTGCCGGTAGGTTTCAGGTGAGATGTCAAACTTGGCCAACAACGCCGCTTTTAGGTCTCGGTATGAGTGTGCCCGGTCCTCGTCCATGGTCGAATACGCGTCGAGAGCTTTCCCAGATAAAAGCGGCACCAGCCGACACGCCCACTCCGTCTCGGGCCATTTCCAGGTTCTAGCAATCCTCTCGAACCTTAACAGATAATTCTCAATGTCCTCACCGGCTTGGTAGGTTGGAATCTTTGGCTGAGTGGTGTACATAGCTGGTTGTGGCTGGGCAGATGCCTGGGCAGCTCCCGCTACTGTTGGAAAGCTGACTGCGTCTGGTTGTTGTCTTCGAGGGGCTGGTGTTGGCAGTCCGAGCATCGAGCCGTCTGTTTCGGTGCTTGGAGTTGAGCTAACCGGAACGGTCGGCATAGCCGGCGAAAGAGGTTGCGGGGCAACAGGCGTTTGGAACGACCCTCTCAGCCTGCGGAGCTCCTTCAAGAGATTCTGCTCTCTTCTCTGTTGGGCCTCCAGAAAGTTCCGCAACATACTACCCAGATCGATCGGCCCCCCGGTCGACCCAGAAACGCCTGGCTTCTCGCCATCATCCTCTTCCTCCTCTGACGGAACCGCGGTCTCCCAATCCACGTCTGTCTCAGCTGTGGCCGCTGCGGCCTGGCTCTGGGGATATCCCGCCTGGGATCGTAGTCCGGTCCTTGCCGGATGACGGACCCTCTGTTTCCGACCAGCCATCTCTGGTATATCGTCTCTCTTAGTTCTAGCGAAGCAATAAATCCCACTTCTGACACCATATGTTATGAGGTGCGAATGGCGATCACCCTCTTCATCACGGGCCCAGGTGTTTGCTGTCCGCCACTCCACCTCCTGGTGACCGGGTTCAGTGTCACCGGAATAACTCAGACTTTTTCTTGCTGGTTTCTTGGTGGAGCTATTTATTGTGCCCCCTTTTCTCCCCACATGTGTATTCAGTCCCAAAAATTACTACAGACTGTACATATCTTTTTTACCAATCAAGCCCACATCAGCTCCAGCTTTTACATCATTCCTAGCCATTTTTCGCTCCTTTCTCCACCCGTCTTTCTCCATTTAAAGGGCTCCCTCTCTTAATTGAACTCCTCCCCCATAATCATCAACCTCCGGGTAACAGGTGCTCCTTATCACCTGCAGCCGACATAGATTACCCCCCGATACACAAAAATACTCATACACAACCACCAACATAACAGATTTTAGATTAGCACCCATCAGTGCCAGTGATGTCCCAGTCTCCATACTGATCCAACCCCAAACCCACAGACTAGTAGGTGTGCACCCCTAATAGCCTGCAGACTACAGATCAGGTCCTGGAAAATAAGGGACGGGGTCACTCCGTCACATCATCTACCCCCTCCCCTAGGTTGACACTGGGTGGCAACCTGGATAAATAGTCGGCCACCACGTTGAACTTTCCTGCCCGATGTCGAATGACAAACCGGAACGGTTTTAACGCAAGATACCACCGAGTTAGGCGACTGTTATGGTCTTTCATGGAACTAATCCAGGTCAGGGCCCGATGGTCTGTTTCCAGATCAAACTCTCGTCCCAACAAATAGTAGCGGAGACTCTCCAAAGCCCATTTAATGGCCAACCCCTCCTTCTCTATGGTTGAGTACCTGGTCTCTCGAGGCACTAGTTTTCGGCTCAGGTACAGGATCGGTTGTTCAGCGCCCTCCTCTCCTTGAGCTAATACTGCTCCGATACCCACTGCTGATGCATCCACATGCACCAAGAATCGGTGGTCAAAATCAGGGCTGCGCAAGACCGGGGATGAGCACAGGTGATCCTTAAGAGTGTCAAACGCTTGCTGGCATGCAGCACTCCAGAGGACAGGATTTCTTTTGTCCTTCATGGTGAGGGCAGTTAGTGGTGTGGCAATAGTGGCAAACTGGGGCACGAAGCAGGTCACTCCGTCACACACATTAAGGCAATAACAAAGTCAGCCTACTATCACCTTAAGAATATATCAAGGCTAAAAGATCTGATGTCTCAGCAGGACCTGGAAAAACTAGTCCATGCATTCATCTTTAGTAGGCTTGATTATTGTAATAGCATCTTTACAGGTCTGCCTAAAAAGTCAGTTAGACAACTGCAGCTCATCCAGAACTCAGCTGCTCAAGTCCTCACTAAGACCAAAAAATGGACCACAAACCACAAACACTCAGCCACACCCCCCTACCGGCATGGTGAATTGCAGAGCAATTTCTAGTTGTTTGGTTTAATATAAACTCAAGACATGTATTTGTGATACAACATAGATTAGTTTTTATACAATTTTATTGAAATCATACAAACATTAGAAATGTGATTATTTAGACTTATTTAGAAGATTTCAGGTATTTAAGGATAACGCAATACTGCGTTGTTGTTTTAAAAAACAGTATGTCTTCTATGCTAATAGAATTGTGCATTTTAACATCAGGGAGGTGACACTGATGTTTTTAAGGTTCATATCAGGGTTCATTCAATAGGAACAATTTTCTAATAGTGTATTTCATTATCATTTAGTGGGAACTGCGTTGTGTTAGTGAAATATTAAGATTATATGAGAATTTGTCATGACATTAACTTTGCAAAGATAGTCAGGAAAATTAAAAAGTGATGGTGTCACTCTTTCCTTGAAACGAGTTGACAGTCCAGTCCTATCAAAGTCTTGTGGTATAAAGTGACAGCTGCAGACGTGACCCTCCTTAGCACAATTGTATAAAGTGGCTGATTGCAAAATGTCACTTTCATCATCTTACTGATGTCTTACTAACAAAAACATCTTTGGTTTTCTTGTCCCGACGTAAGCTAGTAATAAGCTAGTTTAATTTATGTTCTCTTAAGAGATACATCAAATTAAACTCGTTCATAAGAGTTAAATAATATAAAACAACTTCTTATTTGCAAAATGTTATTCGAAGTTTATTTGTTTCGACGTTTCTTTCACGGGAACATCCTTAAGTGGCACAAAAGTCTGGCATTTTGCCAGATGCACAGCTGTCAGACCCGCTCTGACAGTCGGACTGTTGTCAGAAACCCTGTCTCAAGAAGGTAGCCGTGTTGACGTGCCTGACAAGTCCGTATATGACATCTACGTGTATATATCTTTGTATATATCTGTGGACGACGTCCACGTGACGTCTTCATAGTTTCGGCATCTGTCAGAGCTTTTCTTGTGAAAAACCCGATGTGACCCTGCCTCACCCAGACTCTACCTCCAGCGGCCCCTGGGTAAATTGAGTTTGAGACCCCTGATCTAGATAGTCACTGATAACGTGAGTCGTGGAGGACTATCTTTAACGATGCCGCCCACCAGTAAACCTGCCTCTTCTGGTGGGCTCTGTCTTTTGGCCGATTGGGGCAGACTGCAATTAAATGATTCTTGGCCCAACAGTAGAGACATTCGTTGGCTCTCAAATAATAAAGACGCTCCTCCGGAGAGCACTTTGCCCGACTCACCTGCATGGGCTCTGCGGAATCTGTCATGGGCGGCTCTCCAGGCGCAATGAACTCCCTGGAAAGAGGAAGGTTGCGCATGTAAGAAGAAGACTGCCGAGTAGAAGGTGGTTGGTTGCAGGATGCCCTCTCCCTCCTCCGCTCAACCAGCCTGTTATCGATCCGGATAGCCAGAATGACAAGATCCTCAAATGAAGAAGGCTCCTCCCGTGATGCCAACTGGTCTTTCATCTGCTCGTTGTAAGCATTTATGAGCACCCCCTGAAGGGAACTCTGTCTCTGCAGCCAAAATGTGGAATTCAACCATGAATTCAGGTACAGTCTAGCTACCCTGCTTAAGGTCTCATGAAGGGGGTGGTCAAACATTCTCTTAAGCTCCTAATGAAAAGAAGAGAAGGGAAAAGAGTCAATAGAGCACCCAGTCTAGTGCTCTCTCTTCTAACAGAGCAACAACATAGGAAATCTTTGCAGAGTCATTGGAGAAAGAACGTGGAGAACGGCGAAGATGAAGGAACACTGGAGCATGAAACCACCACACTTGCTGACATCTCCGGAGAAATGATCTGGTTTAGGGAAGGAGACGTCGCGAAAGATGGGCTCAGGTGTGGCGCCCTGGCTGGCTGATGACTGAGCCTGTAAACTGACAGGGGAAACGCCTGGGGAGGAAACAGACAGGTGTTCATGAATATCTTATATGAATGATATCGTGAATATCAGCTCAAAAACTTGATTGAACCGTTGGTTGCTGAGCCCTGCTGTTCCTTTAGAGAACACAAGACCCTCTCATGTTCTCTGAGCATGATTCCCTGATTAGATGATGCTGTCTGGAGAGTGTCTGCTGGGTCCATCCTGGGTCCATCCTAAAAAGATTTGGCTATAAAAACCTATATTATAGTTCTTTCAAAGAGGGATGTAGAAGAGGAGTGGCAACATTAATAGCAAATACAGTCTGGTTTGCGATAACACTGATAAATATCTATGTACCCCCAGAAAGTGACAAATGTTTCTTCAAATGCTTATTTGAGATCATAGCGGCAGAAGCAAAAGGCATTTTAATCTGTGGAGGGGATCTGAACGTTGTAAGAAGTCACAAAATAGATACGACTAACCTAAAGAAGAATAAAACCCATCTGACAAGATACATAAATACATTTTTGATGATATGGGGATGATAGACATATAGAGGAGTCTACACCCCCTAGAAAAGGGCTTCACTCACTTCTCAGCAGAGTCACAAAGTCAACAAAGTCCACACAAGGATAGATTACTTTTTTATTAATGTAGAAGACCACCATAGGGTGAGGGAATGTAAAACAGGAGCAGCAGATCTGTCAGACTACAACCCTCTCTATCTAACAATAAATATAACCAGTTTGACATGATATACAGTATGGAGGCTGAACCTGGGAATTCTGAATAATGATCAGAGAAAAGCAGAAATAAAAACGAAAATAACAATATATATTGAAGAAAACAACATTGGTCAAGTAGATCCAACAATATTATGGAATGCTTTGAAAGCAGTCATCAGGGGACAGCTGATAGCTGAGACAGTACATGTTAAAAAGGTAAAATTGGAGGCACACAAACTACAATGTGACAACTTGAGGCAATTGGAACAGGAATATCAAAGCACGGATGACCCCAAAGTATAGCAGAAAATTAAGGAAACAAGAATGAAAATAAAAGAAATGATGATGGATGAAATTAAGAAAAAAGAACAAATTTCTGAAGCAGAACTTTTATGAAGTAGGCCCTAAGGCCACTAAGATATTGGCAAAACAGATTAGGAACGTAAACAACAGACAATAAATAACATATATAACATCAGAGACCCTCAAACAGATGCAGATATATCAGACCCAGAAGGAATTGGAAAAATCTTTGAGTTATTATCAAGAGCTATACACGCAACCTACATCAGCAGATGAACAAGAAATAAAAGCATTCCTGGATGTACTGGACCTACCCTCCATAAGAACCATGCAAAACAAAAGACTAACAGCAGCAATCACAATAGAAGAGGTGAAAGATGCAATTAACAAGTTAAAAAACAATAAAGCTCCAGGGAGCGACGGATACCCAGCAGAGTGGTATAAGATGTTTGGGGAGGAGTTGGGACCACCACTCCTGTCCTCCTTCAGTTGGACACTTAAAAACAATAAAATGCCTCCGTCTTGGACCAAAGCAAGGTTACAGTTATCCCAAAACAAGGAAAAGAGTATTTGTGCCAACTACAGATCGATTTCTGTATTAAATGTGGACTACAAAATTTAAACAATAGTCTCTAAAAGACTTAACTCTTTTATATCAGAAATAATAGAAGAAGACCAAACAGGATTTATTAGAGAACGCATGACAGACGCATGACAACATTAGGAGGACATTACATATAATAGATCAAGCAACAAAAGACAGAATGAGCACATTATTAGTAAGCATAATGCTGAAAAAGCTTTCGATTGTGTTTATTGGACATTTCTATACAGAGTCCTAGAACAATTTGGTTTTAACAATAACTTTATACAATGCATCAAGACCCTTTATCAAGAGCCAACCGCCAGAATAGAAAATTGATGGAAGTTTGACAGATAAATTAAGGCTACAGATATCAACAAGACAAGGGTGCTGCCTTTCGCCTACTCTATTTGCCCTTTTTATAGAGTCTCTCGCACAGGCAGTTAGACAGGACCAGGAAATCAGGGGAGTGATAGTGAATGGCATAGAACAGAAAATAGAATTCTTCACTGATGATGTCATAGCCTACCTCAGACACCCAAACAAATCACTGCCCACATTGATGAATCTCTTACAATCATATGGACAACTATAAGGATATAAAGTGAATATTAGAGAGATGGACAATGCTAACGCTAGACTTTAGTTCGAGAATTGAAATTGTCAGAATGAATGTGTTGCCAAGGCTCTTATATCTATTCCAGTCCCTACCAATAGAGGTCCCTCAGTCCCAGATTATGAGGTGGAACAGAATGATATCAAGATTTGTATGGGGAGGCAAAAGACCTAGAAGAAAAATGGAAACTCTCCAGCTGCCAATGTATGAAGGAGGAATGGGACTCCCGCACCTTAAAGAGTATTCTTATGCAGCACAATTGAGATATATTGTGGATTGGCGTAAACCAAACTACAATGCTAAATGGAAGGAAATAGAGGCAAAATGTGGAGAATACCCAATACAGAGTATTATAGGAGACAAAGAAACATACAAGAAGTTAAAAAACAATTGAAAATGTGGTTTAGGATGATTAAGACACACAAGATTAGAAAAGACACCAATTTATTAAAGTGGATTGCATTTGACAGTCATTTTCAACCGAATATATATGACAAAGGATTTGAACGGTGGAAAACCAAGGGAATTACAACGTGGTGTGTATTACAGAAAGATAGAGAGTTTCCAAGAAATTGAAGAAAAGTATGACCTGGACGGGTGGCAACACCCATTCTGACATCCCGCTATTCCGACATCCCACCATTCCGACGTTCAAATGTCCCACCATTCCGACAAGGCTTTCCGTATAAGGAAATGTGCGTTACTCAACAGGTGAGTCCCTTCTTTCTGTTCATGCAATTTATATGTTTAACACATGTTTACAGATAATAAGCGTTATTAAAAACACAAAGTCTCGGCAACTGGAGGAGGAGAAGAAGACCGCGGTGGTTTTCAATCACACACTCCAATGCCACTTGTTTCAACTTACAAACATGGACCGAAACGGCTCCATAACACGCACAAGAATCCAAAAGAAACGAAAGTTAACTAAAAGAAAGCAAATAAACAGCATGAAGTGGTCCAAATTGGTTTTACGCATGCCTATGTGCTTCTGGCACATGCGTCTTCGGGCTCTCCCACGTTGGTTTGTGGATGAAAGCTATATGTTCAGCTGTAATGTCATGTAAAAACAATCTCTACATGACATTTACTCCCAGGTGTGACCAGTTAGGTCCTTAAGATATCAACAGGCTGTATAAAGCCTTGCGCAACGGCTGTGTGTTTGTGCCAAATGCGCAAAGCCCATCCGCGCTTCCCAAAATTGGAGCGAGTACTCATAAATCACGTGAATAACATGAATAAACGTTTTTACTGCATTTTGTTGTGTTTTATACGTTCTATGCTGTCGTTTCTCTCCTCTCCTATTGGCAAGGCAAGGCAGAGTGCTCGCAACTGTGTCCTGTGCAGTAGCCGTGATATCTGTAATTGCAATTATTACTTTTGCATATGATGACAGCGTGCAAAAGACGCATGGGCTCTGTGGAGAGCTCGGCTCCAGCTGGCTGCCTGACAGTTCACTGACACTGTATTTCTGCTTAATCAGTTTCAGTCTCGCCAGAGTTACATTAATATCTGTATTTTTATATTTGACATTTCAGGGGATTTTGATAATAGATTATTAAAGTTTGTTTGCGAGGCTGATCTGCCGGCGCCTTCATTAGTGTAAAATGTTTTGGGTAAAACATAGGCTATTAAAAGGAACTGTCGGAATGGCGGTATGTTAAAAAAATATATATATACCGCCATTCCGACCATAGGAGGACAAAAGTGTCGGAATGACGGGACGTTTGATAAAAAAATAAGTGTCGCCATTCCGACAATTGGAGGCCAATATCGGAATGGCGAGATGTTGGAATGGCAGCATGTAACCGTAACCGACTTGGACAAACATGAATTCTATAGATACCTGCAACTTACAAACTATTACAAAAAGGAAATCAAGATGGACCCTTCTGCACTGTTAGCCCGGATTTTATATCTAATTAAATGTTTAATTGCAATACACTTAAAAAATCTAAGTTACATACCATTACTAAACAACCCTGAGTAAATTGTACTAATTTATTGATGTTGGCGAATGTATGATTAATTTTAAGTCAAATGAATTTAAATTTCTAAGTTTTTGTCAGACCACATTTTTTTTTTTTCTTTTCAAATTAATTGAGTGAGAGGCCCTCGCAGTTGCAGACTGGACCATCTTTGCTTAAAAGTAAGTTTGTTTGTTCCTCTCTTTTTTTAGTATCCTACATAATACTCATTCGGAGTACAACTAGATAGATAATAAAACAGAAGGAAAGACAACATGCAGCTTTATAATAAACAACGTCATTCTGTAAAATGTAACGGAAAATAAAGTACTTTGAGATTTAGATTTGTGACGATTTGTTGTGGCGTGATTGCATGCTGGTGGCGGGAACATAAACGCCCATGACCGCGACCACTTCAACATTCAGTCAAAGTCAGACCTGTGCTGACCGTTCTCCGACCATACTACAACCGCAATTGCTGTTGCATGAATTCGAGGATCTATTGGTGAGGAGATGAAGTTTTTGTTTTAATCTGTGTGGTGCTTAGGACGTTTACTGTTAACCGGTTTGACGGACATTTTAAGGCTGGCTGTCCAGGGTGGACCGAAATACCGCCATTCCGCCATTCCACCATTCCGACATCCCACCATTCCGACATCCCACCATTCCGACATCCCACCATTCCGACATTCAAACGTTCCACCATTCCGACATCCCACCATTCCGACATCCCGCTATTCCGACATGCAAACGTCCCACCATTCCGACAAGGCTTTCAGTATAAGGAAATGTGCATTACTCAACAGGTGAGTCCCTTCTTTCTGTTCATGCAATTTATATGTTTAACACATGTTTACAGATAATAAGCGTTATTAAAAACACAAAGTCTCGGCAACTGGAGGAGGAGAAGCAGACCGCGGTGGTTTTCAATCACACACTCCAATGCCACCTGTTTCAACTTCCGAAAATGTAATCCAGGAACAAAAGGCTTACAAACATGGACCGAAACGGCTCCATAATACGCACAAGAATCCAAAAGAAACGAAAGTTAACTAAAAGAAAGCAAATAAACAGCATGAAGTGTTCAAAATTGGTTTTACGCATGCCTACGTGCGTCTGGCACATGCGTCTTCGGGCTCTCCCACGTTGGTTTGAGGATGAAAGCTATATGTTCAGCTTTAATGTCATGTAAAAACAATCTCTACATGACATTTACTCCCAGATGTGACCAGTTAAGTCCTTAAGATATCAACAGGCTGTATAAAGCCTTGCAACGGCTGTGTGTTTGTGCCAAATGCGCAAAGCCCATCCGCGCTTCCCAAAATTGGAGCGAGTACTCATAAATCACGTGAATAACATGAATAAACGTTTTTACTGCATTTTGTTTTATACGTTCTATGCTGTCGTTTCTCTCCTCTCCTATTGGCAAGGCTACTGTGCAGTAGCCATGAACCAGTGATAGCTAGAAGAGACATGTATCTCTACAATGGCACTGACGATTCGCTTTGTTTCTCCAGCTCAGATGGCGGTGGTGATGGGGGTGATGTGCCAGAAGGAGCGAAAGACACTTCGCTCTCTCTCACCTCTATTTTTTGTCTTTCTTCTTTGATTTATTCACTTACTCATTCATTTTCTCTGTTCTTTTCTGCCAACGGATGAAAACTAGCTGACATTATAATTGAAATGTTCATGAATGTACACTATCCCCTTTTCTACAAATAAACAGACCACTGATGCGCGGGTGTTGCTGTGATCAATAAAATGAGCAAATTAATTAACTCACCTGTGTCATTCTTTTCGATATGGACAGCACTTTTAAACATTTTAAACGGGAAATCGGGGTGCTATAATCACGTGACTTAAAAAAGGTCAAGGGCAGGAAATCTCAGCAGGCCTATTGCTCACCATGGCGTACATCCAGGTAGCTAATAGTCGCGGGGGTACAGTCCTAGTTTTGGACGAATTTCGATATTTGAAAAATAAAAAAACAAACACCAGGATCTACTGGCGTTGTGCTTCGAGGGGCTGTCATGTCTATTTGACAACTAATACATTTGATGTCGAGGGGGGGGATCCCGACGACATAATCGTCATCAATCCACCCGGGGAGCATGGCCATGCGGCAGAGGTAGAATTGGTGGCTAGCACAAATTACATTGGGCAGATGCTTCTGCAGGTGGCTGCTGACCCGTCCCACCCATCCAAACGGGTATATGACCAGGTAATTACTATATATAATTATATATATAAAGCTATATAACATTTTGCTAGACCTCTGCTGAGAAGCCACATGTTGTGAAACATATTAATAAGTGTTCATTTATACTTAATAGGTTGTGTTACCTTCATTAAAAGATTAAAAAAATTGTTACAGCTCCACATACATTTTTTTCTCTTTTATAGGCCAAAAATGTCTTAATTGTAAAGGTTGCCGACCCCTACTTTAGTCCTTTTCATTCTGCTCAAGTTGCTTTATATGAACAAGACACAAACCGTCTAACTTTATTAAAATAGGTGTTGGCCCAGGCTGCAGACGTGGCAGCTATGCCCCCTTTCGAGGCAGTGAGGTCGCGGCTTGAGAGGAAGAGGGCCAGCCTTATGCCCCCCATTCCCAACACTCTTGAGGAGGTGGCCATGCAGGGGGAGTGGGCCGAGAGCTGGGGTGGAGAGGACTTCCTGTCCAAACATAATGCCACCCACAACTTCCTTGTCTTCGGGACCGAAGACAACTTTCTCAAGCTGTCCCAGTGCCACCAGGTTAGAATCCCTCCCCCATGAAACTTTCTGCATGTCAGTTAAATGAAGTAGCTTAATCATTTATTCAAATTTTAGTGTGATGTGATGATGCAAAGAACTTCATATATCAAAATATCAGGAAACAATCTCCTGGGTAGAATAAAAGTTCATACAAAAACTACAATGTGACTCCGGTTAGAGGCAACCTCTTGAACAGCACCTCAACCTTCTTGAATGAAAACAGATTACTTTCTAACTTTTTATTTGTATTTTGTTTTAGATCTATATCGACGGGACATTTAAAACGTGCCCTAGGCCGTTTTACCAGTTCATAACCATCCATGGGCTTTACATGGGGAGGACCATCCCCTTCATTATGGTCCTCATGTCTGGGAAGACTGAGCATATGTACCGCGCGTTGCTCAGACATGTGAAGAGGAGGATTCAGCGGATAACGGGAGAACGGTGTGTGTGCGTGTGTCTTCCTGCCTGTGCGCATCCGTGTATGTTTGCGTGGTTAATTATGCTTCTTATTATTTTTGTGAAAACTAAGAATAACTGTTTCATTTTCTGTGTCTGTCTGTCTGTCTATGTAGGTGGATGCCAAATCGAGTGGTCACCGATTTTGAAATGGCATTGATGGTGGCACTACGGGCCGAGTTGCCAACAGTCCGTACTTTAGGCTGCTATTTTCATTTTTGCCAAAGCCTGTGGCGGAAGGTCCAGGAGCTTGGTCTGGCAGGTCAGTGTTCATATGGACAAAGATTCAGGCTGTGCCTTATTGACAGGCTGTGACTTTTTATGACATCACAGGCTCACCCATTGATTTAGAAGACTATATCAAATTTCAGTG
This sequence comes from Leuresthes tenuis, assembly GCF_036924035.1. NCBI lineage: Eukaryota > Metazoa > Chordata > Actinopteri > Atheriniformes > Atherinopsidae > Leuresthes > Leuresthes tenuis. The sequence goes on along the minus strand of NW_027325374.1, from coordinate 33,241,352 downwards.
AATCATTTTCACTTTTCTCCTCAACATCTGCAGCACCATACCGGCACAACAGGCAGCTTAAGGAGTGGGTGAGGAAGGCCATGTTGGTGGGCTACCTTCCCCTAGCTGTGGTGCGGCAAAACTTTCACACCATGGCCACATCCCGGCAGACCAGGCGCCTGCTACGTGTGCACCCAGTACTGGATGATTTCATCCAGTACATGGAGCACACCTATGTTGGGGTCAATGCTCTTTTCCCCCCGGCCCTCTGGAATGTCTATGGCCGGGGGTCTGACAATAGGACCAACAACCGTGTTGAAAATAACAACTTACATTTCTTTGCTGTAGCCTAATGGGTAGCATATTATTTGACTGTGAAGACTGTGACTAATTTAAGGTGCAATAACCAGTAACTTACACACAAAATATTACAGATTGAAATACAATTTATGAGGAAACAGGAGGTGTGAAGTAACTTTGTGAGACCATCCTGATCTGGTGTGAGCTCATGTGTTGCTTGCAGGTCAGTCTGGACACTGAAAATAGTATCCAGCCATGTGATGCTCACATCTAATTTCCTTGATAAAATAGAAACGTTTGGCATCATTACATCAAGCTGAAAGTGAGGTTACGGCTGTGCATCTTCTCGCTCAGAATGGGTTTCATTAGTCTAATTTCACAGAACAATGTATAAAATAACATCAATGGGCCATGTGTGCTGCATGTAGTTCTTACACATCTACGATTATTTCAGCTTTCCATCACAGATGGAACGCAGCGATGGAGCAGCGCCACCCATCACTCTGGGTCTTCATTCGCCATCTGAAGGATGAACAGCGGTTAGTGGAGACCAGGTGTGGCTTGGCTGAGCACGGAGACCCTGCACCTCAACAGCGGAGGAAGTGGAGAAGGCTGGAGGAGAGGCTTCAGCGGCTGCGGCGGCAGTACCATAGAGGCATAAGAACCCTCCAGCAGTATTGGGATGCTGTGCAGAACTGCATAGTTAATTTTGAATAAATTAATCCTCCATGACCTCCGCTGCCAACCCACCACCTGCCCCCTCCCCCATCACCAATGTATGTTCCAATAAAGTTAATGTTTGATTTATTTTGAAAATCATAACTGTGTGTGGGGGTATCTACCTCAACATCAATCCATCACACAACCATCCCGCAACCTTCAGATAACCTTTAAAAAAGTAATTTTCAAAACGCACTCAAAAAGCTAATAAATTATGAAATAGTTTATTACACAAAAAGGAGCGACAAACATGGACAAACACTGTTCACCGATTTAAAACTAATTTACAACTAAGTTGGGGGTAGCCTAATATATGAAATTGATTTTATTTGCAGCAACGGGACGTCCGACACAGGTGAGCTGCCGTTGATGTCTGATTATAACCGAACCGTTACTTTACTTTTGCATATGATGACAGCGTGCAAAAGACGCATGGGCTCTGTGGAGAGCTCCGCTCCAGCTGGCTGCTGAGACAGCTCACTGACACTGTATTTCTGCTTAATCAGTTTCAGTCTCGCCAGAGCTACATTAATATCTGTATTTTTATATTTGAAATTTCAGGGGATTTTTTTATAATAGATTGTTATTATTATTATTATTATTATTATTAATAGTATTATTATTAAGTTTGCTTGCGAGGCTGTGGGTTTGGTGTGGGTTTGGCGCACAAACATTAGGGCGTATTTGCGCCGGCATATCATTAGTGTAAAATGTTTTGGGTAAAATAGGCTATTAAAAGGAACTGTCGGAATGGCGGTATGTTAAAAAAAAAAAAGATACCGCCATTCCGACCATAGGAGGAAAAAAGTGTCGGAATGGTGGGACGTTTAATAAAAAATTAAGTGTCGCCATTCCGACAATTGGAGGCCAATGTTGGAATGGCGAGATGTCGGAATGGCAGCATGTAACCGGCTTTCCACTAGCTTACTTTTCCTCGGTGGGGGAGGGGATGTTTGATCGCAGTGGAAACTGTTCAAATTCTTGATTTTTTTATCGCTCAGCTTAGCCTGTTTCCTATTGTAGAGCTACTTTTCTTATTCTGATAGCTTTATATGAGCAATAAAAGTTTATTGTAACAAGTTTCACCGTCTTAGATACAATTCCGGGATCTCAACTGAGACGAAGGTGTTCAGCGAGGCGGGCTGTCCTGTGTGCGCGGAGGGAGAAAACGCGTCCAGCCGTTTTTCTTCGCTTTGCTACTGAAACTGGTAAGTTCACACATTTGACCATATTGGCCCTCAAAAAGACAATTCAGGCAATGATAGCTTATGCGGGAACATTAGAAATACATCGTTAAAAAGTCCAAACGTTATGACAACTGTTCAAAACAAAATTCAAACACAATGATTTGGAAATGCAAGTATTGTGCTTTTAGCTGTGAAAAGAGAGCACAGCTGTTTAAACATTATAAACTCAAACATGGAAGTTATGCAAGAACAGAGCCATTTCCTTGTTTGCATCAGGAATGTCTGTGCACATTTAAATCACTAAATGCACTTAAAGTGCATTTATCCCGCCTTCATACCAAAACCCCAGATCAGCAACCAGCAGATGGACCAGTAAAATTGAATTGTCAGTCATGTGAGTTTACTGAGTCTTGTTCAGAGAGGGAGTTTTTCACTCACCTGCATTATGTGCATCTAAAAGTAAATCATAAGGTCAAATGCCCTTATAAAGACTGTAACTTTGAAAGCAGTGTTTACTCCACATTCAAAGCACACAAGAGCAAAGTACATAAAGAACAAAACTGGAAGAGGTTTAAGTCAGAAATCATTGGTGATGATATTTTAAGTCATGATGGTGATGCTGCACAAGAACAAATGTCAGATACAGATGATATTGAAGACATAGACAAGGTCAGTGAGGTAACCAGCGACCGTGATCTCCATGATTTAGAAAAACAGCTTGGGCACAACTTAGCATCTCTTCTACTAAAGATGCAAACCGTTTTGCACATACCAGAGAGTGCTGTGCAAGATGTGGTACAACAGCTTTGGCAAATAAATCAGCTGTCACAACCACTTCTACAACACAGAGTCAGAATTGTATTAAACAAATATGACTGCCGCCTGGATGAAACATTTGTTAAAGAGATGATTCGTGCTGTGTCAGAAAGTAACATAATGTCGCATTGTTCCAAAGATGGACCTTTAGGAACTCCCAAAAAAAGAGCATCCTATGTGCACAGAGAGTTTCCACTGGTAAATCCAATTGAATGTGTTGTGGCAAAAAACCTCTTGCATATGTTCCTATTGTTCCCATGCTACAGAGGTTGCTGAACAAAACTGATGTTTTAGACAAAGCTATGTCGGAGAAAGTCCATGTCCCACAGGAATACAGGTCATATGCAGATGGCCAGTACTTCAGTGAAAATTCACTTCTTTCAAAGGATGAGTTCACAATTGCTCTTGGCCTTTACATTGACGACTTTGAAATAGCCAATCCTCTTGGAACATCAAAGGTGAAACATAAGATGTGTGCAGTTTACTGGGTTATTGTGAACATACCAGCAAAATATAGATCCACCCTTAACTTTATCCAACTAGCTCTGCTGTGCAACACCTCCACAGTCAAAGAGTGTGGTTATGAAAAAGTACTGCAACCTCTGATCTATGATCTTCAGTTTGTTGAGCAAAATGGCATTTTCCTGGAGCAGCTAGGTACAAGTGTCAAAGGTACTGTTTTGTATGTTGCAGCTGACAATCTTGCTGCTCACTCTCTTGCAGGATTCTTTGAGAGCTTCAGTGTTGAGAAATTCTGCAGATTCTGTTCAGCCAGCAGGAGTGACACTCAGCAACGTGAGATATGTTCTGTTTTTTTTCACATGCGCGATAAAGAGTCCCATGATAGGCAGGTGCAACAGGTGCAAAGGGATCCTGGATTGGGTCGGTCTTATGGTGTTAAAGGAGCATGTCCTTTAACTCAAAATCTTAACCATTTTCATGTGGTGAGTGGGTACCCTCCTGACATCTTGCACGATATCTTGGAAGGCATTGTTCCAACCGAGGTTTCACTGTGTCTTTCAGACCTGATAGGCAAGGGTTATTTTACACTTGATGTGCTGAATCAGGCCATCAAATTCTTTAAGTACACTTTTAGTGACAGAACAGATCAACCTCAGACGATTGGAAAGGGATTTTCCACCAAAGGGACAATTGGTGGAAATGCCCACGAGAACTGGTGTCTCATAAGGCTCCTTCCACTTCTTATTGGTCACTATGTCCCTGAGAGTGACAACACTTGGGAAATCCTCATGCTTCTCAAGGACATTGTGGAGTTAGCTGTAGCACCAAGGCATACTGAGGAGACGGTGCATTTCCTCGACTGTAAGATTGTAGAGCACAGGCACTTGCTACAGCTAATCTTTCCAGATTTTCGTTTGAGACCAAAACACCACTTTGTGGAACATTAACCTCAGCTTATCAGGAAGTTTGGTCCCCTGTGTGAAGTTTGGACAATGCGCTTCGAGGGGAAGCACAAGTTCTTTAAAAGGGTAATTCGCACTGCGCAGAACTTCAAAAATGTCGCCATGACACTTGCAACAAAGCACCAGCGGGCAATCAGTTACCACCTTGATTGTAGCTCTTTTTTCAGACCATCAGTTGAGATGTCACGGGTTACCCCAGTTTTGCTTTGCACTTTCCCTCCAAATGTACAAACAGTACTTGCGCATAACAGAAGAACACCAGTATCAGTGCTTAATGTGTCATCTGTGTGTGTAGATGGAATAAAATATCATCCAGGTATGATACTTTCTGCTGGGTCAAGCTCAGGTTTCCCTGAATTTGCCCAGATTGAAAAGATTATTGCAGCTGATGCAGAGATTCTGTTTGTATGCCACAAAATGAGAGCATGGTACATTGACATCTTAACCACATACATAGAGGTAACATCATTGCAATGTAGTTGGTAAGATCTCAAATGCTCAGAGTTAAATGATGTCCACCCATTGTCAGCATACAGGGTACAAGGAGAGCTTATGGTAACACTGAAACGATTTATTATTTGCTAAATAACTGTCCATAATTTCTCTCCAGATGGCTGTGCAAGATAAATTTACCACGAGGATTATTGTCACTGAGGGAGATATAAGAAAGTTGACAATGACAACACGACCAGACACACTTAAAAATTTAATTGACTGGCTCAAAGGCACTCTCCAAGCAAGTTACAGCTTTGACTTGCAATACCAAGATCCTGAATTTAACAATGAACTGTGTAACCTCACAGATCTGTCTGAGCTCCCTGAGAAACCAACTATCAAAATCATCCCAGTGGTTGAACTTGTACCAGTCCATGAAACATGTACTGACACAAGCAGCCTGGCAGATACAGATATCCTGTCCATCTCCTCTTCAGACAGAAGTTCTCAGTGGCCAGAGATATTTGAAATTCCCAAATTTCCAGTTGATGTTGAATATAGACTACGTCAAGGTAACCTGCTGCATCTCAGGGATGCCACCTATCTGAAAGTGACAAAAGAACTGAAACATGACATCCTCACAAAATTGGCAGAGACAATGTATGCATTTAAAGCACACCCAACAAAGAAAGACTTTGAAACTGTTGCAAAAGCTTTAGTGCAAACACATCCATGCCTTAAAGAAACAGGGCCACCCTCTGGTTGGGATGGATGGAAGAACAGTCTAAAGTTCAAGATGGGTAATTCTAGAACCAAAATGCGCCAGTGCGGTCGACTTGATGTCACGGTCAATGGTGGTAAACGTGGAAGGCACTCTACAAGTGGTGACCCTCCCAGCAAAGACATTAAGAAGCCAAGGAAAGGGGAAATAAATTTTCTGCCTGATTATCCTGAGGGGATGGAAAAACACAACCTGGAGGGAGCTCGTCAGGTTCTGGTCAATGAAATGATGAAGAAAAAGCCAAATGGGTCCCTGGTTAAGAAAGAGATGGATATGACATTTGCGCTTCGTAGAAAGGAAGTTGTCCAAGACAAGCCTGCCATCAGCCAGATGGTAGAAAGATGGCCTGCTCTTTTCACAGAAAGTCAGGTTTGTATTCATGTTTTTGATACTTTTTATAAATGTTTTTATGTTTCAATTGTAATATTGACCATTAAATAATTTCACCCATATGTTTTGGTGAGGGTGTCAGATAAGGTAATTTGACAATGTGCTTATATATTGTCTTGCTGTGTTTCTGGTTTATTATGAGTTCAGCAGAGTAGTGGGGAAAAATCTCAGAGAAAACTTCTTTGATGTACTAGACCGTTTTTCTCCAAGTCTGATGGACCTCTTCAGGAACAAGAGAGGCCTTACTGGTCAACTTTTGGCTGAGCTTTTACATCGCACAAAGGTGAGTTGTCTACATTATCCCCATCTTGTGAAATTTTTATTTGACCGCTGTTCCTTTCGTCTTTTTTTCTATTCTTTTTCCTCCTTTGGTCTGCTCTATTCTTCTGTTGATTCATTTCTTACCTCTGCATCTTTTGAGCTCATACATTTACCTCATCTTCTGTCTCCTTTTCTACTTTTGTCCTGTCTCTGTTGCTCTGTTTTTTAATTCCTTGTATTCTTCTCTTTTTCATATTTCCATCCCTCATTCTCTTATCTTATCCTTTGTTTTTTCATTATGTCTTATAGACCAAATTATATTTTAAATAGACGTTAGTATCCTTATAACTGTTACTACTACTGTATTCAATGTCCCAGACAACTGAGCCAACAGACATTCTGCCTTCTTCAAAACATGCTCTGTAAGTAAATCAATTCGTTGAACATGTTTTTTCTTTCTTTCACTTTGCATCCTTTATGGACTGATTTACGCCTTGCACCTGGACTATCCCAAGTACATGAAAAATACTTTGTCCTTTGTCCAGCAGGTGATGCTCAGCCTTGGTAAAAGTCAGTTGCCACCCAAGATTCAGTCTTTGAAAAACCAGCTCTCAGTGTAAAGTCGGTTTCTGACTGGTGCAGATATCAGGTGCTTGGTTGAAATGTTGCAATTTTGACATGTTGCTGCTCATGTTTATACTTTGTATGTTATAGAGGGGCACTGATACTGTGGTTCGATTACGTTGAAAAAGATGTTAGCGCTGTTTGTTTTTGGAATTGTAGAAGACGATTGTATATCCATCCACTTCTGGCTTTAAGAAGTGAGCAGAGGCAGTATTGTGAACTTGGATATTGTTAAGAACTTTTCTACTATAGATTGAAACTTATAATTCAGACCTTTTTGCACACTTTTTCTCCAAATAATTGAAATGTCATTTGTTGTGATGTTAGTGTGAACATATTTAACCATCCGAAGTTAAAACAGCTGACAGAGATTGTCATAAAATATTGTTTTAATGTTTTATACAAAATATGTTGAAGACATGGGTCTCCATCCTGTAGCACGGTAAAGGTAAAACTTTAATAAAATAAAACACAAAAATGATGCCACTTTGTTGTTTTCTTTTTCTCACTACTATTTAAAGGTTCACACAACACCTTGACGATAATAACTGGACTAGATAAATGAACATTACAAATACGTTTGAATTCAGTCAACTTGGACTAAAGTGCATTAAACTTAAAGATATTAAGTGTAATAATTGTGCAAAACACTTGACCGTGTAAACTATTCATAGTTAAATCAACTTGGCATTTAGTATGTTTAACTTAAATATATTAAGTGCAATAGTTGCGCAAAGCAGTTGACCTTGCAAACAAAATTTAAGTTGAATCAACTAGGCATTTAGTTTATTGAACTCAAGCTTTCAAGTTAGATGTACTTAAGTTTTCATCATACATTACTAAAAAATTTTAAGGCAACCGGTTTCCTCAAATTTTTTTAGTAAATTCAACTTATCCGGGCTTAGAGTGTGGAGAAGTGAATGGTCTGGTTCGAATTATAGTCAAAGCATACAAATGAAACAAAATCAGAACTATATCTGAATTGCATAAATATATAATAAAAAACAGACACTCCACAAAATACATTAAAAAAATGGGAAATGGAATTTAAGATAAAAATAACAGATGAAGACTGGCAAAATGTGGAAAATGCACCAGACATCGACTAGTTCGCGGATCTGGAGGGAGTTCTCCTGGAAAAATCTGGTACGTTTTTTCATTACACCGAAGGTCAAAAGCAAACAGTTAAACAGAAATATCCCCTGCTGGAGGGACTGTGGAGCGCTGAATGCAGATCACTCTCACGTTTTTTGGGAATGTGATAAAATAACACAGTTCTGGAAAATGATACATATCACACTACTGGAAGTACTTGGCTACGCAGTCCCTTTGTCATGTACAATACTATATTTTTGTAATCTATATGCAAAGGAAATGTACAGCAGAAAGACAGATATTTAATTAAGATTCTATTAATAGCTGGTGAGAAAGCTATTACAAAGAAATGGGCTAAGCAAGACCCGCCTACGCAAGATCAATGGTTGGACATTATAGAGGGAATTTCTGTGATAATTTATGTGGTAAGGTTGACTCAGACTTCCCCTACAGAAAACAGTTCCAAGAGAAATGGGAAAAATGGACTGTTTACACCAGACAGTGACAAACATCACAGAAAGGACAGTCAACTGAATAAGACTATGAAAAATACTGTTTGTGTTTGTGTACTGTTTGTTGTGTGTTATTATAAAAATGAAAAGGCTTCAATAAAACTTTAAGTGGAAAAAAAATCTAAAGAGAAAAAAAGAAAATAATTAAAATGATTAAAAACAAGCAACAATCTAGATAAAGTAAAAGATAGCGTGCAGATTTAATGCATAGACACATGAGAAAATAAATGTTTTTAACCTGGATGTAAAAATGTCTACATTTGGTGACAGTTTAATCTCCACTTGTAATGAGTAACAAGAGGAGCTGGAAATTCAGCCACACACAGTAATTCCAAAGACAACAGTTTATTTTGTACAGAGGCTGAATAATAAGTGGTAGGTAGAGAGGGCTAGGCGAGGGTCGATGGTCAAAAGACAGAGCGTGGGTCAATATCCAGAAAGGCAAGAAATGTCCTGCTGTACAAGGCAGGAAGAATAATCCGGGGATGTGAACATGGTCGGCAACATAGCTGATCGTGAATATAATGCTGGATTTCACTTGGCACATGGCTAGTGATAATCTGGCAGGGAAGCAGAGACTGGAGAAAGCTTAAGTAGAGCTATGAACAGGTGAGAACAGGTAAGCAATTAGGCAACACCCAGGTGGGCTGGATAAGGCTGATAAGAGAGTGCACGTATGGCAAAGCAGAGAGGTGAAACATGACACCACTGGCAGTTTGTTCCACTTGTTTGCAGCATAACAGCTAAATGCTGCTTCTCCATGTTTAGTCTGGACTCTGGACTGGACCAGCTGACCTGAGTCCTTGGATCTAAGAGCTCTGCTGGGTTTATATTCTCTGAACATATCACAGATGTATTTTGGGCCAAAATATTCTGGGATTTGTAAACCATCAGTAGGCTTTTGAAATCTATTCTGTGAATGACTGGAAGCCAGTGTAAAGATTTTAAAACTGGTGTGATGTGTTCAGATCTCTTAGTCCTGGTTAAAAATCTCGCAGCAGCGTTCTGGATGAGCTGCAGATGTTTAATGTTCTTTTTGGGAAGTCCAGTTAAAAGACCATTACAGTAATAACCTTTAATTCTGTTAATGTTTCTGAGTTGGTAAAAAGTGCCTTGGTGACAGCTTTGATGTGGCTGCTGAAAGTTGGGTCGGAGTCTATCAACACTCCAAGGTTAGGAACTTGGTCAGTGATTGTAAGGGCCAGAGTCTCAAGATATTTACCAATGCTGACCCTCTTCTCTTTGCTACCAAACTGAATTATTTCAGTTTTGTCTTCATTTAATTGTCGAAAATTCTCTCTCATCCAGGTGTTTATTTTCTCCAGACACTGACTCAGTACATCTGTGGGCTGCAGCCGTCTGGTGACAGAGACACATAAAGTTGTGTATCGTCTGCATAGCTGTGATAATTGATGTTAAAGTTCTGCAATATTTGACCCAAAGGGAGCATATATAAGTTAAACAGGAGAGGTCCAAGAATTGACCCCTGGGGGACTCCACAACTCTGGCCTTCTAAATAGGACCAACCCAGTTTTCCAGCCGGTGCAACAGCACTCTGTGATCCACAGTATCAAATGCAGCGCTGAAATCCAACAGAACCAGGACTGAAACATAACCAGAATCAGTATTCAACCTAATGTCGTTTAACACTTTGACCAGAGCTGTTTCAGTGCTGTGATGACGTTGGAAGCCTGATTGAAAGTTATCAAGATTTCCACTTTCATTCAGAAACTCATTGAGCTGGTTAAATACAACTTTCTCAATAATCTCGGATATAAAAGAGAGATTACAGACTAATCTGTGTCTAAAACCTAGAAATAACTCTGATGTATTGTCACAATTTAATATTGTTGATTTTAAAGTCCTCGAGGAAACAGTTCGGCATCTCAAATCAACAACTTGCACTCTGGACATAATATCATCCGACTTTTTAAAAACTGTTTTTACCTCAGTAAAATGTGATCTCCTACAAATAGTTAACAGCTCACTGGTATCAGGCATTTTTCAAGTTACTAAAGACAGTTACCATTGAGCCACTCCTAAAGAAGAGAACTCTGATTAACAACTACAGACCTGTTTTCTTGTTAGTCTGTGTGGCGTGAATGTTTTGTCTCATTTTTTCGATCTTTTTTGGCTAAAAACGTTTTCATTTCTCAGTAGAGAGGAGGTCTGGGTTTGACTGTTTTGGAGGATTTGTGAGTTTTTCAACCATAGCAAACAGAGTTTGAGAATTGTTGACATTCTTATTAATCATTTCAGATAAATGCAGCTCTCTGGCCTTGTACAGCTTTTTGTTATAACTACGCAGGCTTTGTTTGTACAGCTCATAGTGAATCTGAATCTTTGTTTTCCTCCACTTACGTTCAGCTTCCCTGCATTCTCTTTTCAGTTTTTTGACTGTAGTGGTGTTTCTCCATGGTGTTTTCTGCTTGCTCAAGGTGCTCTTGATTCTTATCGGTGCTACAGCTTCCATTGCAACAGGTCTGGTGAGGGGCAGGGCTGGGGTGGTTTGCCTCGCTGCTGTGTCCTTCACTCTCATCTGTACACTCATGTTTGGGTTTGCTGTCCCAACGGCATGACGTAAGTGTGCACCAAGTAATCTGAATCCAGTTTGATTTGGATGCTCATCATCAGGTCTGAAACGCTTCTTACAGTTCCAAAAGATATTGAAGTTATCAATGAACTTAATCCCATGGGCGATGCATGCCTTTGATAACCATGTGTTCAGACCAAGATGTCTGCTGAAAAGTTCAATTCCTTTACCCACAGTAGGAATGGGGCCTGAAATGGAGACACGGTGTGCTCCATAGTGACACAGTCTCTCCAACAGCAGAGAAAAGTCTTTCTTCAGGATCTCAGAGCCAGTCTACCTTCTCAGAATATTTAAAGACCCCATGTGGATAATGATCTTCATGCCATCTGGATGTGTAGACAGAATGGTCGGCAAGATATCTATCAGTTCCCTGACTGATGTATCAGAAAAAGTTATATTTTCTGTCTTTGCCATTCTGACATACTGTGTTACAGAGTCACCAATTAGAAGGGTATCTACTCCATTTTGTGTGGAGGTGTCGATTGCTTCTGTAGTCCTCACCTTGGTTGTGGCATTTGGGCTTCTCCTGATATTCTGGATAGCCCTCGGCTGAGTTTTGGGGCCATTTCTCATGTTATTATTAATTTTTGCATTACATTCATAACCACATATTGTATTTGGAATCAACGGGTCATATCTATTATGCAATGGTACTTCAGGTGGTGGAGTGAGTACTGGAGGTTTAGGTTTCATGCTGGGTTTACCTCTGCGACAGACAACATGAGACCAGGTCCTGGCTGGGGTTGCTGACTTCGGTTTGGCACCAACACTGTTCCAATAAGAGCTATCAGTCGGACCGTCTGGTTATGGAGCTTCACCATATATTCCAGTGTCATTTGGACACATCCAGGGAAATGTGTCAGCCAGGTCTGCAGCGTGAGGCTCCACATCAGCTGTTATCCCATGTAGAAAAATCTGAGTTAGTTCTTTGGCACATGAAGGCTCCACAGCCTGCACAGGAGCTATAATAGAGTCAATAAATTACTTGTTTGCACAAATTTCTTGCAGCGTTTCAATCCTCTTCTCGAACTGTGTTATCTTTACAGAGAGTCGCTCACACTCTGTTCAGCTCACTGATAATGCAGGGTTAGGAGACATTGGGCCTCATGCAAGAACCGTTCATACGAACAGATTTGTTCTTAAGTCATGTGTACGAGTTATTTAAGAGAATTAGCGTATTCACCAATGTTTTCGTATATTTTAAGTTTTCTTTCAGGTGTGAACAGAATTTACGAGCGATCCAGACCTGTCGTAGCAGTTTCGAGAAATAGTCCACTGTTATTCAAATCAAGTTTTCTTGACTTATGGATTGTATATTTAATTACTTTGAAGCAATCATAGATAAATATATACATTATACCCCATAATTATGCTGACATTATTCTGTTTGACTTCAATTATGCACTAATTGAAGGTTAAGTTGACTCTCTAACAATGCGTCCTGTGATGTACTGGCGACCTGTCCAGGGTGTCCCCCCCCTTTCAATCTCAGACCCCGTAAAGTCTGTTATTTTGGGCGTGGAGTATGCAAATTTACTATCCTAGTGCACGTGCACTTAAATACGCACGGGTGGCATTCATCATTTACGCAGGTCGTTTACACACTTTTTCCGACGTTAAGAGCGTTTGTTGAATCTGACGTGGCATATTCATATGAGACCTTTTGAAAAAAGTGAGAGAAGTTTAGAATAAAAATACGAAAATGTTGTTGCATGAGGCCCATTGTTCTGTCCGATTCTTTTTGCAAACAGGAGGGCTAATACCGTTTACAAGTATACACTTAAAAGAAAAGGAAAAAAAGAATAAGATTATTTCCAGGACTTGTGGAAAGAAGTCGAATGATTTAGAAGCGAATAAAGGAGGAAAAAGCAGGAAGAAGCAGAGACACATCTGCACTCTTCAGAAGCAGGAAGTAAGATTTTCGATGAAGATGAAGAACAGGTGTGACAGCAGGAGTGATCCAGCCTTCACCCCAGACTCCCAGGAAACCTGCCCCGCCCTCACCTAAGACTCAGAAACCAAAACAGCAACAACCCAGCCAAGGATGATAGTGACAGAAATCACAGCGCCAGGAAGGTTATTTAAAAAGTCATTTAAGATAAAATTTTACAAACAGCAATTGACTCTGGGAGCAAAATGGCATCGAGAAGAGTTGTGACTTTGTCATGATGGAGAATGGGTTTTCCATCAGGTTTTAGTAATTGTCTGTGTTTCCACAGAGTGTCAAATTCAAGGACAACACCAAAAGCGTATCTGGAATCAGTGTAGATGGTTACTGCTTTGTTGTTAGCTAGTCTGCATGCCTCTGTCAAAGCTATCAGTTCTGCCGCCTGTGTTGAATAATGAGAGGACAGTGAACTGGAGACAAGCGTCTCATGATTAGAGACAACAGCAAACCCAACTCTGTTGTGACCCGTTTGTGGGTCACGTGAAGCTGATCCATCTGCAAAGAGAACCAAATCAGGGTTTGTTAATGGTGTTTCTTGGCAAGCAAACCGGTTGGGGGACAGCAACACAGTTATGTTGTGTTCTGTCATCTGGTGTGGGGAGGAGGGTGGCAGGTTTTAACACAGGGTGTTTGACAGTGATGTTAGACATTTCTAAAAGTACTGTGTTGTATCGTAGCCATCGTGCTGTGGAGAGGTAGGAAGTCTTTTGTTCAAGTAAAATCATGGACACATCATGTGGGACCAGGAGAGCTACATCAGAAAAGCCCACAATATCTCTGGAGGCCGTAACTGCCTTTTCCTCTGCCGTCACAGATCTGAGACATCTGAGACATCAGGAGACCTACTGCCACGGGATCCAGTTTTGAAGAGAAACAGGGCTACAGGGCGCAGCTTATTTCCATGGTCCTGGAACAAAACAGAAGTCATACATCCATCTTTTTCATCTACTGTTTGAGTGAACGGTCTGGTAGGGTCAGGCAGGCCCAAGGTTGGAGTGCTTTGTAAAGCAAGTTTTAGTTCAGTGAAAGATTGTTTCAATTCAAGAGTCCATGTGATTATCTGTTGTGCTTGTAGACCTTTGCCATGAATGAGGGAGGCAAGCCAAAAAATTCTGTTGGGGTTTTAGAAGGTTCTGAATAGTATCAACTCTTTTTGGTGAAAGAGTCTTCACTTCAGAAGTGATGACATGACCTAAGAATACAACTTTTCCCTGGACAAATTGAAATTTAGACAAGCTGGCTTTGTGACCAGTTTTAGCCAGATGTTTCAAGAGTTTGACTGTGTTGGCTGCTCATTGGTCGGACTGCAGATCATGAGGTCATCAACATACTGTAACAAAGCAGTGCCTGGGGAGTGTGTTCAATGCAAATAGTGGGACTTTCACAGTATCCTTGGCACAGACGTGTGAATGTGTAGCCCCTTCTATTGAAGCTGAAAGAAAACCAGAATTAGCTTCCTGGGTGACCTCTGATTTTTTTTACAGGAAACAAAGGCATGCGTATTGGAGAATCCTTACATGGCTCATGGTGGACTCAAACAATGGTGGTATACTATATATGGCTTTTTGTTTAAGTGAATATTGAGCTTTGCAAGGTTTAAAGTCTGATTTTGGAGTGATGACAACATTTTCACAATCGTTGACAAGATTAACATCATACTTAACAAAAGATGTCACCTTTTTTTAGTTGCACTGCAGTGTAGGTGAAAAAAATAATAGACTTATTTATGTTTCTGTCCTTTCGGCTGCATGCTTACACAATTTCATAACTGGGCTCAAATCTTCCCAGCTATCCGATGTGTGTTTTGCTAGTGGGATGTGTGGGACCGAATGTTCCATTGAGCTGGTGTGAGAGACACTGACACAGCACATTTATGCTGTGTCCTGTAAATATGTGTCAATGCGAGTTTGTCAAACCTCTCCCTTAACCAACCTTCCTCCTGTGATTTGCCAGTTTCCAGTGACACATGAGAGATACATTGCTGGTCCTCTGTTACCATGAAGTCTGTTGTAGCTGCTTTTGCTGAAACAAACTCAGGAAAGGTTGTTAATGGTTGCAATTGTCGTTGCCATACATATGTCATATTTGAGGTGTGGAGGACAAATGACTGAAGAATTTGGTGCCAGTTCAGGTAGTCTGAAAACTGTGGCACCTTCTGGGGTTGAGATTAGATAAAGACTTAATTTGCACATCCAGGTCCTGCTTGTCAGGTTACTGGGACAGATTTTAGAGAACAAAAGTGCATATTTGAACCCGTCTCCACATTTGAAAATGACAATATCTCTTTCCTTATTATTAAGGTGGTTTGGCTTCTCAGGGGAATCCATCGCTCTCCAAAACGCTGGTGTTTCTGTGACAATCATGCCTCCAGTGTCTGCGTTGGCCACAAACGAAACAGACATCATTTCTCTTTTTGTTCCTGTAAAGGCCATGTCCCTTTCCTGTTGTTCTTTGTGTGTGTGTATGTTGTCTGTCATTGGTTTCAACATTTTTGCATTCAAAAGAAAGTTGTTTCTGCACTGATCTTTTAATTTGTGTCTCTGTTTCTGCTTTCCACATCTCTAAACATTCTTTTTGACCTTCCATAATTTCTAATTTCTTAACAGAAATATTGTTTTTTCTTCTCATTTCTTCTTTTTGCTTCTGTTTTTATTCTAATTTTTCTATATTCTCTAAACTAAAGGATCCCCCTATTGAGAGTCTGAACTAATTTGTCCATATATTTAAATATTTGTAAGCTTTATAAGCATTTTGTAACACATTATCCCCAAATTTATTTTTAATGATTTCCACGATGGGCCCCACCGGAGGCTGAACCACCTCCCGGAGAAACTACTCCCTATGCCGAATGGGTAGGCCGTACGACTTTTCCATACACTTCGTTTTCCCCCAAAACTGCCCTCCAAGCCTGACACACAGTCCACCCCAGCACACACCCAACCGCCCAGAGCGACGGGACAGCAACCCACCACCACCACTATGTGATAAAGCTAATCAGCGGGGACCAGAGAGAATGAAATTCAGCCAATTGATGTTTTGAGGAGGCAGACATTGTTTCCATGCTAATATAGTCTAAAAGAACATTTCTAAACTGGTTAATACACAGATTGTTCTTCGCTTTCCAGTTCATGAGAATAGTTTTCTTTACGATACATAACACTGTGAGAACCATGTGTGCTGACTTAATTTCCATGTTGATGTTGTCTAAGTCACCCAGTATGCACAGTGTGGGGCATGCAGGGATGCTACACTTTAGCCATGTTGATAGGTCCGCACAGACTTCAAGCCAGAACTTCTGGACAGGCGCACAAAACCACAAAGCGTGTGCATAATCATCAGGTGTGTTATCTGTGCAATGTGAGCAGATGTTTGAGTGTGTCAGACCCATCCTGAACATTCTTTGTCCTATATAATGTGTTCTATGAAGAATTTTGTATTGTATGAGCTGTAAATTAGGATTTCGAGTCATTCTGAAGGTGTTCAAACATATTTGTGGCCAGAAGTTATGATTAGAACTGATTGATAAATCTGCCTCCCATTTTGAAGATGGAAGAGACATTGTGTCATCAATTTTAGACAATAATTAATATATTTTTGATAACAGTTTTGGGGTGCAGATGCTTAAAATTCTGCTACCCTAATCGGGAGTTGTAAGTCTGGTTGGTGGAGGATATATTTCTTTGTTATTATAGACTTAAGTTGTTGATATTCTAGGAATTTACTGCTGCCTATCCCATGTTGTGATCTCATCTGTGAGCTCATCAAATTAAATAAAATTTCCATTTTGGTTTATATGTTCCAGATGTTTGATTCCTTTGTTCTTCCATAGAGTAAAGTTTAGCATTTTTTTGTTTTGGAGGATGTCAGGATTGTTCCAGATGGGTGTTTACACTGGAGAAGTGAAGACTTTGTAATTTTAAGAAATTCCCACCAGGCTGTCAGAGAGGTGCTGATGTTAATGTTTTTTAAACATTTGTGATGTTTTACGTTTTGACTAATAAGTGGCAGGTCGGAGATTTCCAGATTATCACACAATGCTTGTTCAATATTTATCCATGGCTCATCTAATGGCCTAGGTTTAAACCATTTTGATATATATTGTAACCTATTGGCTAACAAATAGTGCTGAAAATTAGGTAAATCTAATCCAACATTGGATTTATTTATGATTGTGATTGTGTGACTGAGAGACATCTGTGAGTTCTGAAGGAAAAGTAATACATCATCAGCATAAAGATTTATTTTATGCTCAATATTTTGGAGTTGTCTGAGTCTTGTCTGATAGCAGCTGCTAAAGGTTTGATGAAAATAGCAAAAAGTGAGGGGGAAAGTGGGCAACCCTGTCTTGTACCTCTCTGCAGACTGAAGTTTGGAAGTATGGGTGACATTTCCTTTTGAGTCTTTAACAGAAGTGATTGTTGTTTTCTCTTTGTTTCTCTTTAGTTGATTAGCTAGGAACCTTCCAGATTTATTGCCATGCTCATAGTTCTTCAAGCAAAGTATTTTTTAATCAGGAACTGTATTTGTTTATCAATAATTTTGTTTAATTCAAGTTTAGATTTTCTTAATTCATTCAGTATATGTTCCTCTTTAGAGGCAATGTAGGCAACTTCTAATGATTTAACCCTAAATTCTAAACCTGATATCCTTGAACTTTCCCTCTTTTTCTTATTTGATAAAAAAGAGATTATTTTGCCTCCCATAACTGCTTTCCCCACTTCCCAGAGAATAAAAAACTGACATTCAATCCAATTCAATTTTATTTATATAGCGCCAAATTACAACAATTGTCATCTCAAGACACTTAAATAATATAGTCGAATTCAAGCCAATTGGAATTAAATTCATTGTAATCATAATCCAATTCATTCGTATAGAGCCAATTCAAAAAATAATATAATATCCTAACTAAGGAAACCAACAGAAACTTGTCTTCAGTCCAATTTCCCGTCCTGAGCATGCCTGTGGCAACTGTGGAAAGGAACGACTCCCTTTTAACAGGAAAAAAACTCAGACAGAACCAGACACAGGAAGAGTGGCCATCCGCCTCGACCAGCTGGGGTTTGAGAAGACAGAAAAGAGGGGGGAAAAACATCATAATACCATTCAAAGGATACCCGTTGGAACAGGGAAACACAAGTTAATAACCACAATAATGTCACATGTACATAATATCATTTGAGAAATTAAACAGCGCCATCCGAAGGAATGTTGGGTCAACGCCTACAACTCGGATCTTCTCAGAGCCTGGAATGCGAACATGTCCTATGTGTCAAAGCCAGAACATGAGATGACCGAGTTCCTTGATGGTGTCATTCGTGAAGTTAAAAAAACGAATGTTAACGAAAAAGACGAGATGAAGCAGATCATGCAGGCGTACGTCAAACACAGAGAGGTCAGTGCTCAGGAGTCTGTAGCACGAACATGCAGCCTGCCCCTCAAAAAGTGCTCCCGTAGTGTCTTGTTTATCCAGACGGATGATCAAGCAGTGCGGATGAGTCTCCCCATGAGCAGGTTAAAGGAAATGGCAGACGATAGTGAAGAAGTCTGGATGTCTGGACTCCCTGAGAAGTACACCTCCAGACCCCAAACACGTGAGTTTGAAAGCATGTGTTTGGCTGAATTTGTGTCAGAGTACAGGGTGCTTTATGGTCTGGAAACTCAGGGTAAAAATGCCATTCCTCTGAACGATAAAGGGTTCATTCAGAAAAGAACTATTGGAAAACCTGCTGTGATTAGGTACACTCGATTTTCTGAGAAGAAACAGGCAGAGAAGTTTTATGGGCGACTTCTCAAACTTTATTTTCCACACAGGTCAAGCAATGACCTGAAAAATAAGGACCATCCCACGTACGAGAGTTTCTATAATAATGAAACAAAAGGGGAAATCTCAGTTAAAAAATGGACAGATTTCAACAAAATGCGATGGGAAGGAATTTGACAGGGCCATGGAGAGGCTTAAGGAGCAAGGTCCTCTTCAAAATGCCTGGAATTCTTTTGCACCAGAAGTCGAGGTCGATCGGTTGGAGTGTGTTGCCGAGAGAGAGCCGGTGAATGACGAGAATCAGAGAGAAGTCGTTCCCGACTATCAAGTGGAGGGCGGTGCAACCATTCCAGCCATCGAGGTACCAAGACTAAGCCCAGATTTAGTTATAAAGTTGTACAGAAGCCTCAATGAGATGCAGGCATCTGTTTTTTACACTGTTCGGGACTGGTGCTTCAGACTTGTCTGGGGGCACAGTCCTGAACAGTTCTTTTATTTTGTTTCTGGAGGAGCTGGATGTGGAAAATCTCAAGTCATCAAATGCATACATGAGGAGGCCACAAAGATCCTGCGCCAGCTCCCCAGATTCAGGGACCAGGCAGACATGTCCCACCCGCGGTACTCCTGACAGCTTTTACTGGAACGGCAGCTTTTAACATCTCTGGTAAGACACTGCACTCAGTTCTGAAACTGCCAAGATCCCTGAAACCTCCATACCAGGGTCTTGGAAACTCGCTGGACGAAATGAGAGCAGTGCTGTCAAACGTTGAGATTTTAATTATTGACGAAATCTCCATGTGTATCTCCAACTCTTTGCGTACGTCCATTGGAGATTTCAGCAGATCAGAGGAAACAAGAAACCATTTGGGGGGATTTCGGTACTTGCAGTGGGAGACTTTTACCAACTACCCCCTCTTGGTAGAGCCAAACCACTGCGTGTATGAGGAGGAAGTGCTTGATCTTTGGAAGGAGAACTTTCAGATGGTTAACCTCACAGAGATCATGCGTCAGAAAGATGATCAGACTTTTTCTGAGCTCCTGAACAGGATCAGAGTAAAGCAGAAGACCGATTCTCTCAGCGAACAGGACAAAGCTTTGCTCGCACAGACAGTCCACGACAACCAAGACTGTCCACCTGACGTCCTCCACATATTCGCAACCAACAAAGAGGTCGATAAGCACAATTCTGAAACGGTTGTTGCTCTCAGTATCAAAGCAGAGGATTACAAAAAAACCCTCAGACAGGCCAAATGATTACATTGGGAACATTAAAAGGGGAAAAAAAGAGATTTACCCGACAAAATTGAAGCGGCGATAGGAGTGCGCGTCATGATGATTCGGAACCTGGATGTCGAGGATGGGCTTGTGAACGGCACATTTGGAACCATTGCACACATCGTCACAAACACACAACAGGGACCAACCACGGTCAGGCTTATTGGACTCAAGCTTGACAATCCGACAGCAGGTCAGAGGTTTCGCCAAAAAATTCAGGGACCGTCGGACGACTTAGTTTACATTGACAAATCGGAGGAGAACCTCAGCTTAAAGGGTGTTATGAGGCGGCAGTTTCCAATGAAGTTAGCCTTTGCCTGTACAGCCCACAAAGTACAAGGCATGACCATGCAGTCAGCTGTGGTTTGTTTGAAACGCATTTTTGAGCCCGGAATGGCGTACGTTGCCCTCAGCAGGACAACGTCACTTCAGGGACTTTATATCACAGAATTTAATGAGGACAAAATTTATGCTAATCCACAAATCACAGCTGCACTGCAGGAGATGACACACACCTCATTTAGCGACACAAGGCCATTATTGCAATTGGGACAAACAATCGATCAAACACATCAATCATTGACCATCATCCACCACAACACACAGGGACTGCCGTCTCACATGGAGGACTTAAAATGCCACCATGAATTGAAATTGGCTCATGTATTATGCCTAACAGAAACGCATCTGTCTGGCTCTCACATTTCCCCACATTTTCAATTGGAAGGATACACCACAGTGACCCGCAACAGACACGTCTCGTACGCAACCCATCCTGACATGGCCAAAAAAGATGGCGGCGGCGTTGCAGTTTACTTTAGGACCAACATTAGAGCGGAACCACGGCGGTACATCCAAAATGTCACGGATCTGGAATTCATCGTCGTCAAAGTACAGCATCCGGTAAAAGCGCTTATCGCGACAATTTACAGGCCTCCAAATTACAGATTGGACAAATTTTTACCCCAAATGAACCATTTATTGCATTCTTTGGACATGATTACTGTCCAACCCGTCATCATCTGTGGAGACTTTAATGAGGACCTTATCTCCACAGGTAAAAAAGCCATTCACGAATTGTTATAAATTAGAGGGTACACACAAATTATCACCGCAGCAACAACCGAACAGAACACCTTAATCGACCACATTTACGTTTCCCAGCCAAATTGGTGCCTCCAGTCAGGAGTACTGCACACGTACTACAGCTATCACAGTCCAGTTTATTGTGTACTGAACAATACTGGCTGCTGATTGGGTATTTATTTATCTATTTATTCGTCTATTTATTCGTCTATTTATTCGTCTATTTATTCGTCTATTTATTCGTCTATTTATTCGTCTATTTATTTGTCTATTTATTCGTCTATTTATTCTCAAATCATGAGCACTTTTGAATGATAATCATGGTATTTTATTTGACAGTTGGCAATTATGTTAATTATTGTACATATCTTCCAATCAGTGAAATATGAACTTTGAGGATCATGGCTTAACTAGTAGACTGTGATTCTTCCTGATTGCTGTACCGTGCTGGCACGGTGATGCTTTGACAATTAGTTGATCATCCTTGACCATGTTTTTGTGAGAAGAGTATCATGAGTTTGTTCAGTCGGAGAGCTACACCACCAGTGATGAGAAGCTCAGAGAAGGCAGACAGGACAGAGACGGAGCAGCTTCAGTCAGACAGAGAAAAAGATGAAACTGAGGTAAATGTTGGAGTCAAAGGTTCAGAGTTACACCTCACACTTCACTCTGTTTAACGTGAATCCTTAACTCATAACATCACCAGATTGTTCCATTTATTCATTACAAGTTATCATGCTTTTGTTTTTCTTCTGTCAGAGAAACCAACACAACCCCCCCCCCCCCCCCCCCCCCCCCCCCCCCCCCCCCCCCCACCCCCCAGAAAGCATCTTCGGTTGGAGAAGCAGGACCTCATTAGATGTAACGCTGCACTTACAGGTGAGACTTCTACATGTATGAAGACAGTTTCAGTGCTTTTCATCATGTGTGCTTGGTGCTAATTTCAAGATTGTTGTCTCCAGCTTTTAAAACATGAGCAACAGATGGAAACCAGCAAGAGTCCAGACTACAGTTATCATGCAGATGCTGCAGAGACAGACAAAAAGGTCTAAAGTAAGTACTGACACTTCCCCTCACAGCTCACATACAGTAAGGATGTCTGTTTATGATTAATGCTGTTAATGATTGTGTGTCCAGCTTTCCATCTGAGGTCCTGCTGAACCGAACACCTGCGCTTCCACAGGAGGATTCAAACTGCATCGTGACGTGTCCAAGGAGAAGAACTATGAAAAAGATGAGTGTTTTTATCTTTACTCAATACATTGATTGTACTTTAGATATTTTTTGTGATGAATTAAAAACAAGAAAATTGATCTACATTGACATGAGAAACTCAACATTTGGTTTCCTCTCTTTTTGTCTTATGAAGCAGAGAAGGACTCCCATCAGCTGCAGTGACCCAAACAACCTTCAGCGAACACAGATGTGACCGAGGACTCCGATGAAGACTGGAGTTTCTATCACCATAGGACAGAGGTAAGATTTGAATGTTGTTGGGTTTAATGTCCTCATGTCTTCCTCTTACTGTGATGGTGAATGCTTACAGATATTTCTCTACACAGGGACCCCTATTATAGACTGTGACATGTTAAAGTTTATCAGTTTATCAAAACTGACTGAATTATAATGAGCTGTTGTTGCTAAATAAACACATTTAAACTGTCAGTATGTCTGAACATTACTTTCTGTCCTCCTCCTCTGGTTCAGATGGGATCTATGCTTCAACCCAACCAAAGGTGACTCGGTTGGCTAAAAGACCAGTAACTGAGCAGGTGATTGGCTGTTTAAACTCTCCTCCTTAATGAGGTAAACATAATGGCTGCCACCATGTAAAGTGGTCCATCGTGTGCAGCCTCTGTGTGTCTGTGTGGACGGGCAGCAGCTTGGCACCCATCAAAATTTCTTCAGAAATTTTCTAGTTATATAGTTACTCTAGATGGTATTTCCCTGGCTTCTAGTTCTACAGTGAGGAACCTTGGAGTTATTTTTGACCAGAATTTATCATTTTGTGCACATATAAAACAGGTTTCTAGGACTGCCTTCTTTCACCTTCGTAATATTGCTAAAATCAGGAACATCCTGTCTCAGGGTGATGCAGAGAAACTAGTTCATGCATTTGTTACTTCAACACTGGACTACTGTAATTCTTTATTATTGGGCTGTCCCACATATTCTCTGAAAAGCCTCCAGCTGATCCAAAATGCTGCAGCCAGAGTTCTGATGAGAACTAACAGCAGAGATCATGTTTCTCCAGTTTTAGCTTCTCTTCATTGGCTCCCTGTTAAATTCAGAATAGAATTTAAGATTCTTCTCCTCACATATAAAGCTCTTAATGACCGAGCTCCATCATATCTTAAAGATCTCATTGTAAGATATTTTCCTAACAGAGCACTTCGCTCCCAAACTGCAGGTTTACTTGTTGTTCCCAGAGTTTCTAAAAGTAGAATGGGAGGCAGAGCCTTCAGTTATCAGGCCCCTCTCTTGTGGAATAAGCTGCCAGTAAATGTCTGGGAAGCAGACACCCTTTCCACTTTTAAGATTAGGCTTAAAACTTTCCTTTTTGATAAAGCTTATAGTTAGGGATGGCTCAGGTAATCCTGAAACATCCCATAGTTAAGCTGCTATAGGCTTAGACTGCTGGGGGACCTCATCTGTCACACCTTTCCTCACTTTGCTCTCTTTTTCCTCCTGTTTAATTTCTCAGATGATATTATGTCCATGTGAAATTATTGTGGTTATTAACTTGTGTTTCCCTGTTCCAACAGATATCCTTTGAATGGCGTTATGGTGTTTTCCCCCCCTCTTTTCTGTCTTCTCAAACCCCAGCTAGTCGAGGTGGATGGCCACCCTTCCTGAGTCTGGTTCTGCCAGAGGTTTCTTCCTGTTAAAAGGGAGTCGTTCCTTTCCACAGTCGCCACAGGCACGCTCAGGACGGGAGATTGGACTGAAGACAAGTTTCGGTGCAATCTGTTGGTTTCCTTAGCTAGGTTGTTTTTTTAATTGGCTCTATATGAATGAATTGGATTATTTAGAAATTAATTAATTGGATTTCATTGGATTATGATTACAATGAACTGAATTCCAATTGGCTTGAATTGGATTATATTATGTAAGTGCCTTGAGATGACAATTGTAATTTGGCACTATATAAATAAAACTAAACTGAATTTAATTGAATCTTGAATACCATCAGCGCTATGAAAGATGAGTTCACGACACGATTTGATGGAATAGAGACAGCGATAGGAGATATAAAGAAAGAGATGAACGAGCTTACTGAACAAGTGTCTCAAGTGGAGCTATGAGTATCACACACAGAAGATGACATCGCAAGCTTGCAAGCTAAAGTGAGCGCACTGGAATCCAAAAGCAGAATTATGGAAGACATACTTTCACTTGGAAACCAGATCCCGATTGAATAATTTGAGGCTGGTCGGGCTGCCGAAAGGGGCTGAGGGAGAGGACCCATGTTCATACCTGGAGAAGTGGATCCCGGAGGAACTGAATCTTTTGGCACGAGGATTAACGGTTAACATTGAGTGAGTGCACCGGGTCGGACCGGCGAGAGAGGCAGGTGTTGTGCCGAAAAGAGACTGCTACCGAAAAACGACTGACCCCCACAGGAACTTGCATCAGTTCAGAGGAAGTGGGCCTAGGTCTACTCGTAGATATAATATACGGTCCCATATTCACCTTTTATATTCGTTTAAAAGGTGAACATGGGAAGATACTTGAATGCATAATAAATGTAGACAGCAAAGTTCCTAAGGAACCATTTTTTGTTTGTTTGTTTTTTGCTTTAAAGAAACTATCCAAATTAACTGCATCTGAGGCAGATTAAGTTGTAATCTGTGTATGATATTCTAGCTGCTAAACATTTGTGTAATTAGATGTCTTCCCAAATATATTGTCCTGTGAACTCCAATTCCTTACATAAAACATACATTTATCTGTGGCAACTGAGAAGGATGTGGAGGAGGAAGGGGTGGCTGTGGTGGCTGTTGAGGCAGCTGAGGTGGTAGAGGCAGGGATGGCAGGGGAAGGGGTGGCTGTGGTGGCTGTTGAGGCAGCTGAGGTGGTAGAGGCAGGGATGGCAGGGGAAGGGGTGGCTGTGGTGGCTGTTGAGGCAGCCGAGGTGGTAGAGGCAGGGATGGAAGGGGTGGCTGTGGTGGCTGTTGATGCAGCCGAGGTGGTAGAGGCAGCCGAGGTGGTAGAGGCAGGGATGGTAAGGGAAGGGGTGGCTGTGGTGGCTGTTGAGGCAGCTGAGGTGGTAGAGGCAGGGATGGCAGGGGAAGGGGTGGCTGTGGTGGCTGTTGAGGCAGCCGAGTTGGTAGAGGCAGGGATGGAAGGGGTGGCTGTGGTGGCTGTTAATGCAGCCGAGGTGGTAGAGGCAGGGATGGCAGGGGAAGGGGTGGCTGTTGAGGCAGCTGAGGTGGTAGAGGCAGGGATGGCAGGGGAAGGGGTGGCTGTGGTGGCTGTTGAGGCAGCTGAGGTGGTAGAGGCAGGGATGGCAGGGGAAGGGGTGGCTGTTGAGGCAGCCGAGGTGGTAGAGGCAGGGATGGCAGGGGAAGGGGTGGCTGTTGAGGCAGCCAAGGTGGTAGAGGCAGGGATGGTAAGGGAAGGGGTGGCTGTGGTGGCTGTTGAGGCAGCCGAGGTGGTAGAGGCAGGGATGGCAGGGGAAGGGGTGGCTGTGGTGGCTGTTGAGGCAGCTGAGGTGGTAGAGGCAGGGATGGCAGGGGAAGGGGTGGCTGTGGTGGCTGTTGAGGCAGCCGAGGTGGTAGAGGCAGGGATGGCAGGGGAAGGGGTGGCTGTTGAGGCAGCTGAGGTGGTAGAGGCAGGGATGGCAGGGGAAGGGGTGGCTGTTGAGGCAGCTGAGGTGGTAGAGGCAGGGATGGCAGGGGAAGGGGTGGCTGTGGTGGTTGTTGAGGCAGCTGAGGTGGTAGAGGCAGGGATGGAAGGGGTGGCTGTGGTGGCTGTTGAGGCAGCTGAGGTGGTAGAGGCAGGGATGGCAGGGGAAGGGGTGGCTGTTGAGGCAGCCGAGGGGGTAGAGGCAGGGATGGAAGGGGTGGCTGTGGTGGTTGTTGAGGCAGCCGAGGTGGTAGAGGCAGGGATGGAAGGGGTGGCTGTGGTGGCTGTTGATGCAGCCGAGGTGGTAGAGGCAGGGATGGCAGGGGAAGGGGTGGCTGTGGTGGCTGTTGAGGCAGCCGAGGTGGTAGAGGCAGGGATGAAAGGGGTGGCTGTGGTGGCTGTTGAGGCAGCTGAGGTGGTAGAGGCAGGGATGGCAGGGGAAGGGGTGGCTGTGGTGGCTGTTGAGGCAGCCGAGGTGGTAGAGGCAGGGATGGCAGGGGAAGGGGTGGCTGTTGAGGCAGCTGAGGTGGTAGAGGCAGGGATGAAAGGGGTGGCTGTGGTGGCTGTTGATGCAGCCGAGGTGGTAGAGGCAGGGATGGCAGGGGAAGGGGTGGCTGTTGAGGCAGCTGAGGTGGTAGAGGCAGGGATGGCAGGGGAAGGGGTGGCTGTTGAGGCAGCTGAGGTGGTAGAGGCAGGGATGGCAGGGGAAGGGGTGGCTGTGGTGGCTGTTGAGGCAGCCGAGGTGGTAGAAGCAGGGATGAAAGGGGTGGCTGTGGTGGCTGTTGATGCAGCCGAGGTGGTAGAGGCAGGGATGGCAGGGGAAGGGGTGGCTGTTGAGGCAGCTGAGGTGGTAGAGGCAGGGATGGCAGGGGAAGGGGTGGCTGTTGAGGCAGCTGAGGTGGTAGAGGCAGGGATGGCAGGGGAAGGGGTGGCTGTGGTGGCTGTTGATGCAGCTGAGGTGGTAGAGGCAGGGATGGCAGGGGAAGGGGTGGCTGTTGAGGCAGCTGAGGTGGTAGAGGCAGGGATGGCAGGGGAAGGGGTGGCTGTGGTGGCTGTTGATGCACCCGAGGTGGTAGAGGCAGGGATGGCAGGGGAAGGGGTGGCTGTTGAGGCAGCTGAGGTGGTAGAGGCAGGGATGGCAGGGGAAGGGGTGGCTGTTGAGGCAGCTGAGGTGGTAGAGGCAGGGATGGCAGGGGAAGGGGTGGCTGTTGAGGCAGCTGAGGTGGTAGAGGCAGGGATGGCAGGGGAAGGGGTGGCTGTGGTGGCTGTTGATGCACCCGAGGTGGTAGAGGCAGGGATGGCAGGGGAAGGGGTGGCTGTTGAGGCAGCTGAGGTGGTAGAGGCAGGGATGGCAGGGGAAGGGGTGGCTGTGGTGGCTGTTGATGCAGCTGAGGTGGTAGAGGCAGGGATGGCAGGGGAAGGGGTGGCTGTTGAGGCAGCTGAGGTGGTAGAGGCAGGGATGGCAGGGGAAGGGGTGGCTGTTGAGGCAGCTGAGGTGGTAGAGGCAGGGATGGCAGGGGAAGGGGTGGCTGTGGTGGCTGTTGATGCACCCGAGGTGGTAGAGGCAGGGATGGCAGGGGAAGGGGTGGCTGTTGAGGCAGCTGAGGTGGTAGAGGCAGGGATGGCAGGGGAAGGGGTGGCTGTTGAGGCAGCTGAGGTGGTAGAGGCAGGGATGGCAGGGGAAGGGGTGGCTGTGGTGGTTGTTGAGGCAGCCGAGGTGGTAGAGGCAGGGGTGGCGATCTTGAGGGGAATGTGTGACGTTCCCTCCACATTAATTTTTAAATGATCAGTATTGATCTTTTTAAAAATGCGCCCCTCCTCATTTGAGAGATCTGCACTTTTATTTTGGAGTGCCAAAACAATGAAAGGCCCCAGGAAATCAGGGTCCAGCTTTCCTCCCTTTCGCTGCTGGCGAAACCTTGAAATTTGTTGGTGGCAATTTGCCCTTATTGGTTGGATTCCCATTGGCAATGGCATCCCGAGCAGCCTGCAAGTCATCACTTAGATGCAGGATGTCATCTGTGGGGCTATCATTTTCCACGTTTTCCACACTGCTGTCACCTTTTTCAAAAAGACTTTTATAAGCATTAAAAATAATTCTTGTAAAAAGTCTGGAACATCTATAAATTAAAGCTACTAGTTACAACAGAAGATACCATATATTCCATGGGGACCTGTGATGGGTAGCAGGCTTCCCTGCCAAACATCAAATAAAATGGTGAAAATTTGGTGGTCAGCTGTGGTTTTGTCCACAAACCAAACATCACTGCGTGAAGGTGTTTTTCCCATGTATCGGGCCTGTCTCCCACCAGTTTTCTAAGTGCTCTGAAATGCAATAGGAAAAAGAATAGAATTTTTTACAACTGCTTAAAAGTATTTGCAAAACTATCTGTACATGTATTTGTTGAATGTCAACTTGTGATGACCTTTGCTAAATATTCACACATCAATAGATAGGAGATGGTGAAAATTTATAAAAATTTCATGCAAGCAAGCCCAATGCAAGAAAATAAAAAATATTACTTACCTTTGTATGGTCCCATTCATTTTTTCCACCAGACCATTTATTTGAGGGTGGTAGGGGGCACAACGGCTTCTTTTTATTGAAAGAATCCTGCAGATGTTTGTCTCCACCTGTTTTAGAGAAAGCGATAAGCAAGAAATTGCATACATATATTAAATGTTAATTTAAATGAAAATGTAGTCTACTTCACTATATTGCTTGTAGCTAATGAGTAATTTCATCATACCTCATTCACAATTTCCTTCCCATGATCAGTGAGGATCCTCTTGGGATCTATCATGAACCAAATGTAGCTGTTGCCATGCTCTGTTTTGGTCAGCTTCCCGACCAGATCCATCCCTTCCAGCTCAAATGGATGTGTTACCTAAAAGACAAATAGTTTTTACTGTACTACTGTCTACACAAAAGAGTAAGGAAGAATGCAATTAGAGATTTTCACTGTCAAATATTACAGCACAAGGCAGTTGTAGCAAAAATAATTTTACAGAAAGCTAAACCAGATGACAGATGAGGATAATCTGATGGGGCAAAGAAATAAGACATAGAGGGAAGCAAGAGCCAAAATGAGGAAAATGAAAAAGCAAGCAAACATACAGGCACAAGTTGAATTTGGAAAGTAATAGTGATTGGAGTATATGTTCTCTCCTCCTTTATCACAGTTCCACTGGCCTGGCATTCCACACACTGTGCCACCTGAATGAAAAGATGGGATGAAGGTGAAAATACTGTGCAGAGTAATAGATTACCTGAAGCATTTTCTGAACAATAAATCTGAACACAGAGGCTTTCTTGTCTTAACAATTTGTGTAAACTGTAAGTTGTATGAAGGCAGAGTAACTCTTCACTTGTCTAACATTCCACAAAGTGGACACAGTATATGTCGCGGTTTATTTTCTGTTCCATGTCTTGTCATTTCCTGTTTTATTTTGACAAAGCACTGACCTTCTCCTCTCATTTCAGGTATCTTTCCCTTCCTCCCGTGTCAAGCGTCTGATTGTCTTCCCTGATTCCCAAAGTGTTTCCACCTGTTCCCCTTGGTCCCTCATATGTTCAAATAGTCTGCGTCTCTCCCCATGAGCATCATTACCAGCCATTTGTCTTGTTTTTTTCCCATGATCCATGATTCCACGAGCCTGCAGTGAGCGATCCTCCCGTAGTCCATCTTACTTTGTAATTTATTCTTGTTCCATAGCCTTAGTTTATTTATTGTAACGGTAAGTTTCATAGCTTTGTTTTCCCTCCATTTTCAAGGAGTGATTTTTCGTTGTTACTCTTCATAGTCGCCTCCGTTAAAGGAGAGCTTTTAGTTATCGCTGAAGTTTCATAGATCCTCTGTTTTGTTAAGTGTTCATAGCATTTCTGTTTTCCTCCCAGTTTGGAGAGATTTTATGTTTTGTAAATTTCATAGCTGCGCTCCTTCTCCACGATAGATACGGAGGAGAGTGCTTAGGATTTTCACAACTTTTCTTTCGCGCTGCCGGGAGATCGCCCTGCAGTTCCGTGATCTGTCTTGTTTAATTTAAATAAAACCATTTTGGAACCACACCACCCTGCATCTGCGTCCCGAGTCCCTCTGGTAACTGACAGTATATAGATTCCGACTGACATCAGATGTAAAATCATCACATTATTGTCATTGCTAACTATAACTGCACTTAATTAACTATAGTGCACTTAAGGACTTCATAGGGGACTTTAGATACGTACCCATGTGTCAATGTCATCTGACATGCCAGCCCAGTAAAACTGCCTGCCAATTGCGTCCTGGGTTTTCTTTTGCCCCCAGTGCTCCTGGCATGAAAATCTTTGAATACTTCTGCAACTTTTTCGGGCCCACACATTACCCTTCTTTTTGTAGAAGAGTTTTTTTTATCTTTGGGAATAAAACACGCTATATTAGTATAGATTATTAAATAAAAGCATCAGCGGAGAAACAGACCAAGACACAGCCTCAAATACATCCTATTTTCACATCACAACAAAGGGTCAAAAACACAAAGAGCAGTCCAAAAAACAGGTAGATGCACAGACAAAAGGAAGACAGAAGGCAAAGGGTCACAGTCCCTCGACTAATCTCACCCTCATCCCTCCCTCTGGAGTGACAGTTTATCACTCCTGCATCACCTGGTTCTCCACCATACAATAAACTACATAAAATGCATCTTATTGTTGGGATCTTAAGGGTAGAGATCTTAAAAAACATTTCAAATAAGAAACTGATTATTTTATCTAATTCCCATTTAGATTGTATACTGTACGCTTTCACATTATTGTTATACATTATAATTATTTCACAAGTATCTGACATGTGAGGGAATCTGATCTTACTGCTGGACAATCCGACTGCCCTTCATGTACATAAATAAACACAATTGTCTCGTTATTGTTGGAAGCATTTTGACATTTAGGCTACTAATTTCTCATTATTTGTTATGTAATTAATGTGACGTGGAAACACTCCTGCATTCTTTTCTGCATTGATTTCCTAATCCTAATAAATTCATTGCAACAGGGATAT
Source organism: Leuresthes tenuis (assembly GCF_036924035.1). Classification (NCBI taxonomy): domain Eukaryota; kingdom Metazoa; phylum Chordata; class Actinopteri; order Atheriniformes; family Atherinopsidae; genus Leuresthes; species Leuresthes tenuis. The sequence goes on along the minus strand of NW_027325374.1, from coordinate 33,210,272 downwards.
TGAATTATAACTTTATTTAATGATCAAAGCGTTGTAAAATCACATTGCAACAACGATAACAACAACCACAATAAAAGTGGCAAGGTAAAGCATCTACTCTCATCAACTGTTGACAACAAGCCTATATTATGGAATATAGTATTCTTTTTCCGTAGCCTCTTCACAGTTAAAAAAAAGGAGAAAAAAACATTTCTCTCGGTGCTACGTCTGCCAGCTGACCGTATATTATATCTACGAGTAGACCAACGCCCACTTCCTCTGAACTGATGCGCGTTCCCGTGGGGGGTAGTCGTTTTTCGGCAAGCAGTCTCTTTTCGGCACAACACCGGCTGCGCTTATAGATCAATGTTATCCATCCTGCTCGCAGGACGCCTTATTTTTGTGCAAATCGGGGCTTTGGTCCTTGTTGCTCGTAGTCTATGTTATTACATTGGGAAAGAGGCATCATCAACGTTTGACTTATTGATCCCGGACGTCCGAATCTGTGAATATATTTCCAACTTTACTGAAGTAGGAAATCAAGTGTGCGCAATTTGGGAAATGACACAAGAGTTCAGAGTCCTCTACATATACGCAGTGCTTCCTGTAGACTGGGCTTAGGTACGCTACTGCTCTATCTACCAAGCTGTAAGTGAGTACTGTCGTGTTACACACACCAAGACACGTTTGCTGCTGTTTTAACTACAGATAACTATGCAGAGGATTAGAGAGGGTGAGATCTAAGACTTGACACCAAGCAGTCATGTGACTGATCGTTGCACCTAAATTTGAAACTATCTGTGGTGTTGTGTGTCAATCTGCAGCTGAACCAACCGACCATGGAGATTTCATTTATTGGCAAACATGCCCTGGTCACCGGAGCAGGAAAAGGTAAAGAGAGCAACTTTTTTTTTAGCCAAGTGTGCATTCTGCACCCCACCTGTGTCTTTCTCTGACTGATAAAGCGGTAACTCTACTCATCTAGTTACAATTCAGTGTTCTGCTGAGAAAACCTTCAGCCTTCTTCCACGTGGATGTTACGTTGACATTTTCAATCTACCTTTGCAGTTGTGCAGACCAGTTATAGGCATACATGTATGTATGTATGTATTACAGTATTACTATTAGCAACTACACATCATCAATATCGTGATATGGAAGCAAATTGGGACCAAAATTTAAATTAAAATGCATTTGCAGAAATGCTTTTTCATTTTAAAAATATGCATTATTTGACTCAGAAATTAAAATAGTAATCAATCATCCTATTTGCATTTTAATTTTCTTCTTGAAGAGTGCTTAATCTTTCACTTAATTAAAATGAAAAAGATATAGACATTTGAGATGTCATCCATCCATTTTCTATACCGTCAATCCGTCGGTCGGGTCACGGGGGGCTGGAGCCTATCCCAGCGGTCACCAGGCAAGAGGCGGGTACAGCCTGGACAGGTCGCCAGTCCATCACAGGGCCACACAGAGACAAAGGAGACACGCAACCATGCACGCTCACACTCACTCCTAAGGACAATTTAGAGTCACCAATTAACCAAACATGCATGTTTTTGGATGCGAGGAAGCCGGAGAACCTGGAGAGAACCCAGACATACACATTTAGGATTGAATTTTCTAAATGTACCCCAGCAAATAGATACCAAAATTCAATTTGAAATGTCAAGTTTAAAATGAAAATGCATTTGCAGAAATGCTTTTTCATTTTATGAATGTAGCTGCATTATTGGACTCATAAATTAAATTAGTAATCAATCATTCCATTTGCATTTGTATTTTCTTCTTCAAGACTGCACATTTTTGCTTTTTCGTTTTCATGGTCTGCCCACAAAGTGCTGCCCATGATTCGGAAACAAAAAAGCAATCTGAGCGGCGCAGCAGAGTGACGTCAGCTCTTCTTCAGCTCCCTGCTGACCGAGTTACCCATCTTGTTCAGTAGGGGGCGCTGTGCACATCTGCATTGCATTACATTGCAAATGTGGCGGGAAATTGATTGAATTGCCAGGTCTTTAGAGGATGCATCACAGATCATGGCGCTCCCTCAAATTGTGCAAACACTGATAGAATTAGCTGAGCAGGTAGAATCTAATAATATATCTGGGTGTGATGCCTGTGGACGAGTAGAACAAGTCAGAGAGCTTGGCTGCATACTCTGCCGTCACAGATTTACACATTAATGAGGTTGCCATAGTAAACCTCTGTTCAGTCCTGGAACGGCTGGATGCTGTGGAGCCTCAAATGGGACGAGGACGACCAACCATCAACATCCGTTCGAGTCCATTGAAAGCTAATTATTAAATGTTTTTTTAAAAAAGGAAATAGTGGAGCTGTTCGACATAGGCCACCAGACCATCCGTGGGAGAATGCAAAGCAACGGATTGATGTAGCAGACTCCTTATTACTATTATTTGTAAAGGAACCGTGTTCACAACTAAACGTAATTGTTGCCATTTGATGGTTTGTGCCAAAGTTCTAACCTGATCACTGTTGATGTGACTGTCACTAAAAATAACTTTTATAACGTAGATCAGCGGCTCCCAAACTAAACGATCAGCGGCTCCCTTCTATGTCCCAACCGGGTTAACGCACCCTCAATCCCTCTTTCAGAGAGACATTAAGAAACCGGGTGGGCGGTTACGTCCGCTCTTCATTCATGGAACGGGGGTTTACGTCCACTGATGGCAGGACTTTGTGGGCAGACCACGAAAACGAAAAAGCAAAAATGTGCATTCTTGAAGAAGAAAATGCAAATAGAATGATTGATTACTAATTTAATTTATGAGTCAAATAATACAGCCACATTCTTAAAATGAAAAAGCATTTCTGCACATGTGTTTCAATTTAAATTTTGGTCACGATTTGCTTCCATTACTTACATCTTCTCACAACTACATTGCATTATTGTAGTTTCTGTTAATGGAAATCAAGTGATCAAACCTAAAGGGCTGAAGTGAGTGACTGAGACAAATCAGGGTGTTTGATGAATTTGGACACATCCTGAGCCAATCTTTTCAGTGAAAAAATTAAATTAAGAAACTTTGTTCACAAAACCCGAGATGTGTGTGTGTGTAATCTCCGGTTTCACAGCAGCAGCTCCACTCTGTGATCAGTCTTTGTGCTTCTGAGTGTTTTGTTTTCTCAGGAATTGGCAGAGCTACAGCTCTGGCTCTCGCACGCTGCGGCGCAAAGGTCACCGCAGTCACACGCACACTGGCTGACCTGAACAGCCTAGTACAGGAGGTACATCCCCACACACGTACCTAGTCACTCATTAAGGGCCCCTGTCCCTGACCTCTGACACCACACACAGACCTTCCTGTATGAACTGTCTCTCATTGTCTAATAATTCTAATTTCTGCACTCATTCTTATCTAAGGTGTCTTTTGTACTTATTTGTTTTTACACGTGTTGTCTGTCCTCATATTTCTCGTCATCATTACTCAGCTCTCCTCTGGCTGGTTGGGTGAGGCTTAAGAACTTCAGTTGGGCCTTGAATGATAAACTTTTGCTGACACAACAGATTCATATGTCTTCTATTTAATTTTTTAGACTGACATGTTATTTATTGCCAGTTGGATATTTAAGAGCTTTCTGAGCAATAGAGTCATAGTCAAACAAAATGATATCTTGATTTATCCATCTCAGTCTTTTATTAGCTCAACGGGTGTATTTTGTATTGACTTGCTCTCACAGTGTGCATCCATCACGCCAGTCTGTGTTGACCTGGCAGACTGGGATGCCACAGAAGCTGCCCTGCAGAACATCGGCCCTTTCGATTTGTTGGTGAATAACGCTGCCTATGCCAACCTGCAGCCATTTCTGGAGGTCACGCCTGACCAGTTTGACCAGTAAGGCAAATCTGAGATGCTTCTGTGTTCCCCATTTAAGAACTTACATCAGCAAATGGTAAAAATATTCCGATTCAGACCAATTTATTAATCCCAATGGTAAGTTTAGCTTCCCAGTAAGTACATTCAGTTCCAACAAACTTTTCTAAGGTAAGAATAAGGGACTTGGATAGTTCTCATCAGGGACACTTTATAACATCAGCTCAAAGGCATCAGAGATAATTGCAGAATGTAGTCTGGTTGGCTGATGATATTCTTTGCTTACTCAGAGACTAGGAACCCAAGTGCTTCCATTGAATTATAATCTTGGAGCACACTTTCACTGTATGGTTTAGGTTGTTCTTATCATTTACAATAACCCAATAAACACTCAGATAAAAGAAAAAGTGAAAAATATTTTCAATAAAAGATTAAATTACTTAACTTGATATCACAGACTTCTGCATTAAATCAATTCTTTGTTGACCCCCTCAACAATCTGTATGAATAATGTTAACTTTTGGTGTGTCCTTACTCTGCCTAAAATCACTGATTAACTTCTTGGTTTTAAAAACATCAAGATTCAGGAAGTCATCGTCATATCATTCAACAAAAGTTGCTATGGCATTATCATAGCCTGAATCTGAGCCCTGAAGAAAGAACATAAGAGCAGTTTCATCAGACAGCTTAATACAACTGCTGCTCTGTAACCTTTTTCAACTGTCTGTGTACATTGTAAAGAGCAAAGATGATGAACCTTAGAGTGAAACGTCAAACATGTTGTCCATTCATCCGATCCTGCTGAAATCTGTTATTAAAAAAATCTAAGAGCAACAATAAAAGCTGATCAGATAGTTTTAAAAAGGGGTGAAAGACGGTCAAATGCAACATGAGGCTACATCTTATTAAAGACAGAAGAAACTTCAGCAAATAAACTCAATGTATAAGACTTTGTTTTCCAGGTGCTTATACATTCTGACCAAAATAAAAAGTTATGCATCCTCAACATTGTACCTGCTTGGAAAGCAAACTGTAAGGAGTTTGATTTGACAGCTAAAAGGAATACCACCATATCTCTTCACCTTTTCAAATATCCTCATGACCAGGCATATAATGTGCATTTTGGTCCTTGGTGTTTTTAGATTTCGTGATAAGTATCACGGTGGATCTTTTCCAGATCATAGGTGTCTGACCATGTTCAGCTCACATTAAGAAGAGTTTGGTGAAAATGTCACTGAACTGGTCAACACCATGATGTCGTGTCTGCCCACAAATAGCATCAGGACCTGCAGACTTACTAATGTTCATCTTCTTCAGTAAAGATGTGATGATACTGTACAAAGACTTATGGGTCAATAGTTTAATCATGTGGTAACCTTTTATGTTTATTATATTCTACAGAGCATACAGTGTGAACGTGAAAGCTGTGCTGCATGTATCCCAGGTAAAACAGTTGCTATGCATGACTAATTGGCATTACAAAACCCAAGTGTTACTCTCTATTTCTGTGTGCAGAAATGTTCTTGTAATAATTTTGGACCTTTGCACCTTTGAAGGTGAATATCAGTAGTGCAGGGTTACCCATCTTCCATGTAGTAACCCCAGTTATAGAGAGGAAAACCATTTAGTTGTTTTATATATTGAGCTCATTTGCTATACAAGTTAGTTTATCAAATTACTTATTTAGTAATTTGAATTAAATTATTTATTCAGCCACCCTCAGCACTGTGCAAAGGACTTAATTTCCTCACGTGTCCAGGTAAACAGGAAATAATTGCAATCGTTGAAACATGGTCAAACATGAATATAAATACAGAATATGGGGCAGAAACAGAGTTTGTACAGTTCTCAGCAACTTTAAAGTGAATATTTGGTCTGAGCTCCTTTATTCTCCAACACAGCCTATTTGTAAGGAGTCTTCAGGAATAGTTCTCCAGGCTTCTTGAAGGACATCCCAAAGCTCTTCTTTGGATGTGGGCTGCCTTTTGTTCCGTTCTCTGTCAGATGATCCCACACTGCTTCAATAATGTTGAGGTCCGGGCTCTGGGGAGGATTCATCCCTCCATAAGACCTGTTGCCACTGATTTTCAGTCCACTTCTTGTGTCATTTGGCACAGCTCAGCCTTTTCTCCCTGTTTCCCTTCCTTAAGAACGGCTTCTTGACAGCCACCCTTCCATGGAGACCATTTCTGATGAGGCTTGGGCCAACAGTAGATGGATCAGCTGAAGGTCCAGATGCATCTCTCAGGTCCTGTCAGGTCACAGCTGGATTTTTTCCTCTTTCTTAAGGACATCACTTTCAGATCCTGTTCATCTGCTGTAGATAGTTTTTTAGGCCTGACACTTCTTCTTTTGTCCTCCACTTGTCCAGTTTCCTCAAATGTTTTAAGGACACACTGCACACCATGCTGAGATATGCCAAGTTTTCAGCTAATAGCTCTTTGGGAATCACCTTGTTGCTGCAGAAATCCTATTTTCTGTCTGTCAAACTGTGTTTTCTCTGCTGTTTTTCATAGATGCAACTAAAGAAATGGGAACAAATGTTGTGTCTTTGTGACAAAGTGCCTAAAGATCCAGTTTAAAATGGCTTCTTTGCTAAGTTGTCTGTTCTGTGTCGACACAACACTGGTTCATCCCTTGAGTTAGGAGCCTTTTTCCTTCTTGAATGATTCATAGGTCAGAGTTAAGTGGCTGAACAAAGAAAAAACACATTCCTCTGAAAATGCTCAGGTACAAGGACTGGACTGAAAATGAGTGAAAAGGCAGAAAATGTCCATAGAAAACCTCTGAAAGAGCCTATAGGTCCAATAGATCCACAGACAACATCATCTCCATCGCCCTCCACACCGCTCTCACCCACATTGAAAAACATACATCAGGATACTGTTTGTTGACTTCAGCTCAGCATTTAACTCCATCAGCCCCAGCCGTCTGATCAACAAACTGCAGACAGTGCGACTTGGAACCTCCCTCTGTCTGTGGATCAAGGACTTCCTGACTAACAGACCCCAGCATGTTAGGATGGGCTCCTCCGCATCTTCCATCATCGTCCTACACCACATACTGGTGTTCCTCAGGGCTGTGTTCTGTTATGGAAGTTTTCAATTGCTTCCTTCCTAATACCTCTGATGAGCAATGAAATAGAGAAACTTACTTTTTCTGCCGGCCGGCTAAGTTTTTTACTCTTCGTTGCAAGGAAAAAGATCAGTCCACACCATTCAGCAGCAATGGTATGAAAAGATACAAACAAAAGAAATACAGAGCATTTATACCTTTAGATGTGTAACAACATCTCCAGAGGGGGGCGGGATGCAGTCTTGATGATAAACAGGAGGTTAAAACAATGATCTTGTCTGAGTGTTAATTAAGAAGTAAATAGTTTAAAACAATTAGCGTGTCTGGGTGATACAAATGGTTAATGTGGATTGGAGAGTCTGTCAGTCCTGAGACATAAAATTTACCATCACAGTTCTGAGTCCAGTTTTGTACATGCTGTACACCCATGACTGCATCGCCACCCATGGCTCCAACACCCTCATCAAATTTTCAGATGATACAACCACAGTGGGGCTGATTAACAACGATGATGAGGCACCATACAGGGAAGATGTCCAAACACTGGCAGCCTGGTGCAGTGGTAACCACCTCAACCTCAACACCAAGAAGGACCACACTGCACTCAGGTTTGAGCATCAATGGGGAAGAAGTGGACACAAACTTTTAAGTTTCTCAACTGCACATCTCAGAGGACCTGGACTGGATTGTGAACACCACCCACAATATTAGAAAGGCCCAGCAGGGTCTCAGAACGCTGAGGAGTAACAAACTCCTTCTATCTCTGCTGAAAACTTTTATCACTGCACAGTAGAGAGTGTCCTGACCTATGGATGTACAGTGTGGTATGCCAGCTGCCCTGCATCTGAGAAAAAACAAATGCAGCAGGTCATCAAGACTGTTCAGTGGACCATCCCCACTCCCACACCTAGAGGAGATCTACTCGAGCCTTCTCCTCCGATGGGCCACAAAGATCCGGGAAGACTTCCCCACAGCTGTGAAGAGACCCCCCCCAACAAAATGTGTAGACTATTTTATATACAACATTTTTAACTGCATTTTAATATTTATTACTCGTATTATGTTTAATGCTCATGACATTTTAGTTGCTACAAGAGATGCTGCCAAATGCAATTTCATTGTATTCTTGTACGATGACAATAAAACTTCTGATCTATCCAGAAAGCCTGGAAAACTATTGCTCTACTTTCTGCATACCATTCAAACTTCAAACGGGTCACAGACATTCAGCTATTACCAATTTGTTCAGCTTTTTTCAAATATTAAGCAAATTTTGAAATAGGACAGTTTCAACAACGTGAATATTTTTGCTCCTTGATTTTTATGAATGAAGAGCCAGCAGAGTGACATGCTGATCATTTTAACTTTTTCTGATATTCAAACAAATTTCTCCAAATTATACATTAAAATGTAGGAAAATTCTCTTTCAGCCAATGTTCTTTCAGCCAATGTAACTACTAAAGAGCTCATATTTACAGAACTATGAGCCTTGAGGCGAGAGAAACCTTTCAAATTCTCTCACTAACTCCAATGGAAAGTTTGGTATTACACCAGAGACAGGTTCAACTGTGTTCAACTCGCTGCCTTTTAAAAAATCTTTCACTCCATTAAAATAAAAACTACATTACCGTATTTCTACTAACCCTTCTGGTTCTTACGGTCTTCAAATTATTTTCCTCCCTCTTACAGTTTTCTCACAGGAGGTCATAGTATTCAAAAAAGCCATTTCTGCTGGTTCTACTGGGAGTGAGCTGTTAAGCCACAGCTGCTTACATTCTGTCGCTCCCCCCTGAGCTGTCACCTTATCGTAGTGGGGGAGTTTGCGTGCCCCAATGAGTCTGGGAACTATGTTGCCTGGGGCTTCAAGCCCCTGGTAGGGTCACCCAAGGCAAACAGATCCTAGATGAGGGACCAGACAAAGAACAGCTCAAAAGATTCCTTATGATGAAAAAGAAATTTGGACCGCGTCATCCCTTGCCCGGATATGGGACACCGGGGCCTCCCCCCGGAGCTAGGCCCGGGGGTGGGGCCCGGCAGCGAGCGCCTGGTGGCCGGGCCTGTGCCCATGGGGCTCGGTCGGGCATAGCCCGAAATCATGACGTGGGTCCCCCTTCCGATGGGCTCACCACCCGTGGGAGGGGCCATGGGGGTCGGGTGCCATGTGAGCTGGGTAGCAGCCGAAGGTGGAGGCCTTGGCGGTCTGACCCTCGGCTACTGAAGCTAGCTCTTGGGACGTGGAATGTCACCGCTCTGTTGGGGAAGGAGCTGGTGCGCGAGGCTGAGCGGTTCCGGCTAGATATAGTCGGACTCACCTCGACGCACGGCTTGGGCTCTGGAACCAGTCCTCTTGAGAGGGGTTGGACTCTCTTCCACTCTGGAGTTGCCCGTGGTGAGAGGCGCAGAGCAGGTGTGGGCATACTTATTGCCCCCCGGCTGTGTGCCAGTACATTGGGGTTTACCCCAGTGAACGAGAGGGTAGCCTCCCTCCGCCTTCGGGTGGGGGGACGGGTCCTGACTGTTGTTTGTGCCTATGCGCCAAACAGCAGTTCAGAGTACCCACCCTTTTTGGAGTCTCTGGGGGAGGCACTGGAGAATGCTCCTACCGGAGACTCCCTCGTTCTGCTGGGGGACTTCAATGCTCACGTGGGCAATGACAGTGAGACCTGGAGGGGTGTGATTGGGAGGAACGGCCCCCCCGATCTGAATCAGAGTGGTGTTATGTTGTTGGACTTCTGTGCCAGTCATGGACTGTCCATAACGAACACCATGTTCAGGCATAAGGGTGTCCATATGTGCACTTGGCACCAGGACACCCTTGGCCGCAGTTCGGTGATAGACTTTGTGGTTGTATCATCGGACTTGCGGCCGTATGTCCTGGACACTCGGGTGAAGAGAGGGGCGGAGCTGTCAACCGATCACCACCTGGTGGTGAGTTGGCTCCGCTGGTGGGGGAGGATGCCGATCAGACCTGGCAGGCCCAAACGTATTGTGAGGGTCTGCTGGTAGCGTTTGTCAGAATCCCCCGTCAGAAGGAGCTTTAACTCCCACCTCCGGCAGAGCCTCAACCATATCCCGGGGGAGGTGGGGGACATTGAGTCCGAATGGACCATGTTCCGTGACTCCATTGCCGAGGCGGCTGATCGGAGTTGTGGCCGTAAAGTGGTCGGTGCCTGTCGTGGCGGCAACCCTCGAACCTGCTGGTGGACACCAGTGGTGAGGGAAGCCGTCAAGCTGAAGAAGGAGTCCTATAGGGCCTTTTTGGCCAGTGGGACCCTGGAAGCAGTTGATAGGTACCGGCAGGCCAGATGGGCTGCGGCTTCGGCGGTTGCTGAGGCAAAAACTCGGGCCTGGGAGGAGTTCGGTGAGACCATGGAGAACGATTTCCGGACGGCCTCGAAGAGATTCTGGTCCACCATCCGGGGTCTCAGAGGGGGGAAGCGGCTCACAGTCAACACTGTGTACAGTGGGGACGGGGCTTTGCTGACCTCAACTAGGGATGTTGTGAGTCGGTGGGGGGAGTACTTTGAGGAACTCCTCAATCCTACCAACACGTGCTCGGAAGAGGCAGAGTCGGAGAGCTCGGAGACGGGGCCTCCCATTTCTGGGGCTGAGGTTGCCGAGGTGGTCAAAAAGCTCCTCGGTGGCAAGGCCCCGGGGGTGGATGAGGTCCGTCCTGAGTTTCTCAAGGCTCTGGATGTTGTAGGGCTGTCTTGGCTGACACGCCTCTGCAGCATCGCGTGGACATCGGGGACAGTGCCTCTGGACTGGCAGATCGGGGTGGTGGTCCCCCTCTTTAAAAAGGGGGACCGGAGGGTGTGTTCCAACTATAGGGGGATCACACTCCTCAGCCTCCCTGGTAAGGTCTATTCGGGGGTACTGGAGAGGAGGATCCGTCGGATAATCGAGCCTCGGATTCAGGAGGTGCAGTGTGGCTTTCGTCCTGGCCGTGGAACAGTGGACCAGCTCTATACCCTCGGCAGGATCCTGGAGGGTGCATGGGAGTTCGCCCAACCAGTCTACATGTGTTTTGTGGACTTGGAGAAAGCGTTCGACCGTGTCCCTCGTGGAGTCCTGTGGGGGGTGCTCCGGGAATATGGAGTGCCGGACCCCTTGATAGGGGCCGTTCGGTCTCTGTATGACCGGTGCCAGAGTTTGGTCCGCATTGCCGGCAGTAAGTCGGATACATTTCCGGTGAGAGTTGGACTCTGTCAGGGCTGCCCTTTGTCCCCGATTCTGTTCCTAAGTTTTATGGACAGAATTTCTAGGCGTAGCCAGGGCGTTGAGGGTGTCCGATTTGGCGACCTCAGAATCGGGTCTCTGCTTTTTGCGGATGATGTGGTTCTGTTAGCGTCGTCAGGCCGTGACCTTCAGCTCTCACTGGAGCGATTCGCAGCCGAGTGTGAAGCGGCTGGGATGAGAATCAGCACCTCCAAATCAGAGACTATGGTTCTCAGCCGGAAAAGGGTGGAATGCTCTCCCCGGGTCGGGAATGAGATCCTTCCCCAAGTGGAGGAGTTCAAGTATCTCGGGGTCTTGTTCACGAGTGAGGGACGAATGGAGCGTGAGATTGACGGGCGGATCGGTGCGGCGTCTGCAGTGTTGCGGGCTCTGCACCGACCCATCGTTGTGAAGAAGGAGCTGAGCCAGAAGGCGAAGCTCTCTATTTACTGGTCAATCTACGTTCCCATCCTCACCTATGGTCACGAGTTGTGGATAGTGACCGAAAGAACAAGATCGCGAATACAAGCGGCCGAAATGGGTTTCCTCCGCAGGGTGTCTGGGCTCTCCCTTAGAGATAGGGTGAGAAGCTCAGTCATCCGGGAGGGGCTCGGAGTAGAACCGCTGCTCCTCCGCATTGAGAGGAGTCAGATGAGGTGGCTCCGGCATCTGGTTAGGATGCCCCCTGGACGCCTCCCTGGGGAGGTGTTCCGGGCACGTCCCACTGGGAGGAGACCCCGGGGGAGACCCAGGACACGTTGGAGAGACTAGGTCTCTCGGCTGGCCTGGGAACGCCTCGGGGTCCCCCCGGAAGAGCTGGAGGAAGTGGCCGGGGACAGGGACGTCTGGGTTTCTCTGCTCAAGCTGCTGCCCCCGCGACCCGACCCCCAGATAAGCGGCAGATGATGGATGGATGCTTACACACATTCCTATCACTGTGATGACATAACTCTCCCACTCCCCTGCTACATATTACACTGCAGCCATTTTAACTATTACTCACTTGACTTCTGCAAAATTTTCACTATTTTCAGCTTTTTTAGCATGGTCAGCTTTCCCTATTCAGCTTTTCAGCGTTCTCACTGCTGTTTTGCAGGAATAACTTTTTCTAGTTGAAAATTAATTATTGTGTGTAAATGTAAAAATAAATAAAATACACATATGATGAGTCATTGAAGCTAGGCATGGGGAAATTGGTCAAAATAACAAATGTCCTTACAAATTCTCTTTAACAAATAATCACAAAGGGCCTTTGGTTGAATGGACACAGAGCCAACCATCTCAACCAACTTGGTACTTCTTACCAAATGTTCGACTGTTATTTGTTAATTTGCATGCTGCCTTCTGTTTAGTTACATTCTCTGCAACATCAGTTGAGGGACCCACAACCAGAACCTAGAGTCTTAGGTTGCAGTGTACAAGAATTACTGGCCAGAGGCAGTAGTTGCCAGGAGAGTCAGAGAAACTTTTACAAGCTGAGAAGTTCAGTGAAAGATTAAGACATAGTAAAATGAAATGTAACCCACATGGGTACCAGACCCATTTATGTAATTCAAGAGAGAGTTTATGTGCCCCACCACAAAGTGACGTGCCGGCCCTGTATTCAATATATGTGAAAAAGCTCTATTTTGTTTTGTTTTTTTCTAATTCCATGCACTGCAAAATAATAATTGATTGTGAGCCAGTAAAATATCACTGATCACTGAGTTCAGCTTTCTGAACCTAGGGGAAATGTGGTCTGCTTCCTTCCACTAAGGTTAAAGGCGCTACAGAAACATGTCAAGTGGTGTGCCCCAATGTTCTGTCTTGGATTCTATTCCTCTTTGTTTTTACACTATAATTGCTGAATGTGATCTTCAAATATCAAAACCAGATCATTTTAGCTCTGTTGAGAATGTCATTTTAGATAGAAGAGGTTATTTGGTCCTTTTATCAGTTTTACATTTACATCAGAAAAATATCCATTAGTGGCTTAAAAATATTAAATAGACAAGATGTAACAGGCTAAAAGTGTGTGAGAAAGGTATTTTCTCTATATGATCTGTTCAAAAGCTCAACATGCCCTTTTGAACTGATCATAAAAAGTAATCAAGATGACCTTCGTTCTGAGGTCCTCTTTATTATATAAAATCAAAATGACTGTTAAATAGGCTTCAGTGAGAATAAAATACAGCTCTGTCTCTGTGGTTAGATAGTGGCTCGGGGTATGATGGCCAGAGGATCACAAGGCTCCATTGTTAACATGTCCAGCCAGGCATCACAGCGTGCCCTCAGAGATCATGCTGTTTACTGTGAGTAACAGAATAACATCCAGCATTTATCCCAAGCTTCTCATCTTGGTTGTCCTCTCATTGACCATACTCAGAGGAAACAAAAAGGTTTAAACTTTTAGGATGTCTAAATGAAAGTCGCCAAATGATAGTAACAATGGTTTCTTGTGTTTCTGTGCTCAGGTGCCACAAAAGGGGCCCTGGACATGCTGACTAAAGTGATGGCACTAGAGCTGGCACCCCACCAGGTACCTGTATCACCCTTATCGAGCCTCATTTCAGCCAAAGTCCTGTGGACCTGTCCATGTCTTGACAGCATCTTCTTAAGAGATCTTTAACAACAAATGCCTCCTACCAGTAAAAACTACATTTGGCCAGATCTGTGGATTTTTTTGTTCATTAATATCTATGAATGAAATTATGCAGCACCTCGTGGTCTATACATTCTACACAGTGCTTTTTTTCCTCATCCATCATACGCGCACACACACACACACACACACACACACTGACAAACACATCAGGGATGATGTGGTTTCAGTGCCCTGCCTAAGGAAACCTGGGCATGTGGACTGGAGAAACCACAGAACTGCAGATTGGCAAAAAACTGTTCTACCTCCTGCACTCTAAAATCTGATTTATTTATCTTACTTAAAAGAATCTAGGAAACAGATTGCCTTGAAAAGGGTAAGTAAACATAACTATAAGTCTCAAGTTATGTTTACTTTATATGTTCTTGTTGAGTTTACTTTAAATTTTGTTGTATTTACTTAATTTGGTAAAGTTGTTCCAACTTAAAAATGCCAAGTGAAATTAATTGTTCTTTTGTTGTGGGTGTTACAAGTGTACAAGTGTTACAAACTTAAGTAAAACAAGTGAATCTGACTTAACTGAAGAGTTGTGTTAACTCAATAGAATCTACAAAACCAATTGCCTTAAATAAAGTAAGTACAAAGATTAGAGTTACGGCCTCAGGACACAAATGCAGGGTCGGTTCGGATGCAAAATGTTTATTTAATAAACACAGGATGAGGATCTCCTCACAGAGCAAAAGATCAGGCTGTGAAAATCCTAAGCACTCTCCTCAGTAAATATGTCTGAGGATGAGTGCAGCTAAGAAAGTTAACAAACAGAAATCTCTCCATGCTGGGAGGAAAACAGAAAAGCTATGAATGATAACCAAACAAGGTCAACAAAAGAAAACAAAACTCTCCAAAAACGGAGGAACAGAACAGAGCTAGGAAACTTACCGTGGAGTAATGAATACATAAACTATTACTATGAAAAATTTACAAATAAATATGCTCTGCAGGAGAGTCGCTCAAATGCAGGCTCGAGGCAAGTGATGCAGGTCGAAACAGAATGCAACATACCGGCACAGGACAAAGGCAGACACAGACTATTTGAGAACAAGGGGAACAGGTGGAAACACTTTGGAATTAGGGAAGACAATCAGACGCTTGACACGGGAGGAAGGGCAAGATACCTGGAAGGAGAAGGGGTTAGTGATTTCAAAATAAAACGGGAAATGACAAGACAAGACATGAAACAGAACGTAAATCATGGCAATTAGTTTGCAGGATTATTGTTTATGTCAACAAAATTACCATTGTGAGCTTCTTAAACCCAGGTCAGTGTTTGCGGATAAATTAAATTATGCAATCAAAACAAATGAAGTTTTAAGCCTTAAAAGATATCAGCACAAACTCTGCACATGCAGAGGCCACAGCCCCACAAACAAACTTTAATAATCTATTATCAAAAACCCCTGAAATGTCAAATATAAAAATACAGATATTAATGTAACTCTGGCGAGACTGAAACTGATTAAGCAGAAATACAGTGTCAGTGAGCTGTCAGGCAGCCAGCTGGAGCGGAGCTCTCCACAGAGCCCATGCGTGTTTTGCACGCTGTCATCATATGCAAAAGTAATAATTGCAGTTACAGATATCACGGCTACTGTACAGGACACAGTTGCGAGCACTCTGCCTTGCCTTGCCAATAGGAGAAGAGAGAAATGACAGCATAGAACGTATAAAACACAACAAAATTCAGTAAAAACGTTTATTCATGTTATTCACGTGATTTATGAGTACTCGCTCCAATTTTGGGAAGCGCGGATGGGCTTTGCGCATTTGGCACAAACACACAGCCGTTGCGCAAGGCTTTAAACAGCCTGTTGATATCTTAAGGACCTAACTGGTCACACCTGGGAGTAAATGTCATGTAGAGATTGTTTTTACATGACATTACAGCTGAACATATAGCTTTCATCCACAAACCAACGTGGGAGAGCCCGAAGACGCATGTGCCAGACGCACATAGGCATGCGTAAAACCAATTTTGAACACTTCATGCTGTTTATTTGCTTTCTTTTAGTTAACTTTCGTTTCTTTTGGATTCTTGTGCGTGTTATGGAGCCGTTTCGGTCCATGTTTGTAAGCCTTTTTTTCCTGGATTAAATTTTCGGAAGTGGCATTGGAGTGTGTGATTGAAAACCACCGCGGTCTGCTTCTCCTCCTCCAGTTGCCGAGACTTTGTGTTTTTAATAACGCTTATTATCTGTAAACATGTGTTAAACATATAAATTGCATGAACAGAAAGAAGGGACTCACCTGTTGAGTAATGCACATTTCCTTATACTGAAAGCCTTGTCGGAATGGTGGGACGTTTGAATGTCGGAATGGTGGGATGTCGGAATGGTGGGATGTCGGAATGGCGGGATTTCGGAATGGGTGTTGCCACCCCTAACATTCACATTAGCCCCCCAAGAGATTTAGGTATGACAATGTACAGAAAAATGCCCTGCTAAAGTTCAGTTGTGAATAATGAAATCATAGCTGACATATGTAAATACTCAGTGAAATTAAATAACTTACCTTGAGACTCAAAAAGCTTGCTTCTTCTTCTAAAACTTTTTAGTTGCTGGAAAGTCCTGCTCTACTGAGCATGTGCAAAGCCAAGCACTGCGTTCACTCTAGTTTTACTTCAGGAACACAAGTTCACTTTACTCACATGAGCTTATTTTTACATCCCTTTCAGGCAAAACGAGTTTATTACTGACATTACATGAATTCAATCAACAGAATAGTGAGAAATAAGTAAAGTACATAATTTAAGTGAGCATAGGTATTACTTTTTAGAGTATGAATTACAGCTGCCACATTGGACACAGCTGTAGTAAAATGAACTGAATGGATAGTAAATATGAATCCCTTTTATAATGTAATAAAATCAGTCCCACAGAACAATTCATTAAGAGTTGATGACCTGACTTTACATTGAACCAATAATATCTGTGATGTTTATCATTGTCTTATATTTGTCTGCATTTCCATACCTCATAGATTTCGGATTAGGAAAATATTCCTTTGAAAAACTCTCCACAATGGTTACTAATGCTACCATATTTTTGTTATGTATTAACCATTAGAACATACTTTATATGATATATTGATAGAGCACATGTACAAACAAATGGTTCATCTAAATTATTTTCTTTGTAGATCAGTTGTTGGAATTGTTTTAGCTGAATTGCCAGTGTTGTGTTGTGAGCAGATCCGTGTGAACAGTGTGAACCCAACAGTGGTGATGACAGAGATGGGCCGCCTGGGTTGGAGTGACCCTGAAAAAGCGAAGGCCATGACTTCCCGCATCCCCCTTGGCTGCTTTGCAGGTCAGACGCAGCAGGCAGTGTGTATGCATGGTTTACAGATGTATTTTTTCATGGCGTAGTGCTCATTTGCACAAATAATCAATCACCAAATACACTGTTTGCAGAATTTTAAGGATTTGTTTTTATCGTTGAATTAATGGAATCCAATCTCAGTCATTCCAAAACATTAGAGAACCTCAAATCTGACTGTTTACCAAAGACAAATATATATGCAAGAGTGCAGAATCATTGGAGAAACAACTTTCTCTTTAGTTTTGTATTTTTGTGCAAAATTTGTTTGGCAACTAAGGGAATTTTCCTACCTCACATTATTTTCAATGCTTAGGGAAAGCTTGACAATTGACAAACACAAAATGGATTAAACACTTATCATTTCTTTTTTTAAAATGTTCAGCCAGCTTTCTTTCTAATAACTGCCATGAGCCTTGCATTCAATAAATGTGTCAGTTTTTTTATGTACTGATTATCAACTTGGACAGCCTTCAAATGCTGTACATAAAGGTTTTTTTTTTATTCCTCAATGTAAAGCTTAAGTTAGAGAAGAAACCACAAGTCCTCAACGTCCAATGTTAACTTATTGAGCCATTCCCACCTTTAAACCAGCATGTGATTGTAGCTCAGGGCTTGAAGCTCTGAGTGAAAAACCTCTTTGCATATCAATTGTGGGGCCAATTGTCCAGGAGTAGTGTCCTAAATCCCATTCACAATAAACTGCATTGTTGCAAATGCCGCAATCTTTTCTGAAACAGTCCCAGAAAGAAGGACTGTGCAATTACTCACAACCAAAAATAAAGGAAATAACAGGAAAGAACTACAAAAAATAGATGTACATGATGCTGTACAGTTTATGCATAGTTATCCATGTAGGATATCCTTATATGAAGCTTTAGATCAAATAAACCAGCTGTTTAGCTATTTGTAAGTAAAATAAATTTGTAGCAACAGTAATTAATGACAAAAAAACCCAAGAGATAAATCACCAACAGAATCAGCAGATCTCTTTTAACTGATTGTTGGGTGATTAAGGCAGATACCATCAATCTGTTTTTGTACATCATCCTCAGGATGACCAGTACAACAAAATGGCAAGTTATCAAGCTGCCAACACCAGCAGTTTTCCCAGTCTCAAGATTCAAGAATGCTTTATTAATTCCCGAGAGGAAATTATTTTTGCAACAGGAAGCGGCTTCACGCACATGCGCCCTTTTTAAAGAGCTGCAACGAGTTGCGCTTCAATTCAATTCAATTCAATTTTATTTATATAGCGCCAGATTACAACAATTGTCATCTCAAGGCACTTAAGTAATATAGTCCAATTCAAGCCAATTGGAATTCAATTCATTGTAATCATAATCCAATTAATTCATATAGAGCTAATTAAAAAAATTTAATATCCTAGCTAAGGAAACCAACAGATTGCACCGAAACGTGTCTTCAGTCCAATCTCCCGTCCTGAGCGTGCCTGTGGCAACTGTGGAAAGGAACGACTCCCTTTTAACAGGAAGAAACCTCTGGCAGAACCAGACTCAGGAAGGGTGGCCATCCGCCTCGACCAGCTGGGGTTTGAGAAGACAGAAAAGAGGGAAAAGAGGGGGGAAAAAACACCATAACGCCATTCAAAGGATATCTGTTGGAACAGGGAAACATAGGTTAATAATCACAATAATGTCACATGTACATAAAATCAATTTTGAAATTAAACAGGGGGAAAAAGAGAGCAAAGTGAGGAAAGGTGTGACAGATGAGGTCCCCCAGCAGTCTAAGCCTATAGCAGCTTAACTATGGGATGTTTCAGGATTACCTGAGCCATCCCTAACTATAAGCTTTATCGAAAAGAAAAGTTTTAAGCCTAATCTTAAAAGTGGAAAGGGTGTCTGCTTCCCGGACATTTACTGGCAGCTTATTCCACAAGAGAGGGGCCTGATAACTGAAGGCTCTTCACACATAAAAACGCAAGACAACTCGAAGGCGTGGGATGGGGGTAGCCCAGACAGTTGCTATGTCTGGCTCTCTACCAATGCTTCAATTCACAAGATGTCATTGTGATACCACAGGAGGTTGCCATGGAGAAGTCCTTGATTGGGTCCCAGTCGGAGTCAACAATCACCAGGTGTCCATGAAGAAAGAAAGGAGTTCAGAGCGTCTCGCAGCAGCGATCTCAGGGAGAGTTGTTACAGCAGCGGCCTTGGCCAAAGCCGTTGCCAGGAGAGCAGGAATGCAGATTAGATTATGATAGTTGGTTAGGGCGAGTCGTCGTATTTCAATGGACACGATTTACTCTGTTTGTCCATTCTGGTCACAAAAACGATCCATACGACTTTGCACAGCCACCAGCTTCTCCAAGATGTTATCCATATTGCGGTTAATGACCACAGTCTGAGCGCCAATAGCTCTGCCCACTGCTTCAAACATGTCGGGCAGCATGGGACCTCGGACCACTGTCTCCAACTTCCGAATTTTGCAATACACCAGGGCAATGCCTAATCCAATCGGCAGAAAGCCTGTTATCATGGTTCCGAATATGTCAATTTGTCTCAATGTCCTCAACGGAAAGAATCGCCAGGCACACAACTCTCCACTGCTCCCAGGAGTCCCTCGTGTACCCAGCGGCGAACATTATATCAGGGCAGACAATTTCCCCTGGGCCTTAGCTTTTCGTAGCAAAGATTTTGTCAATTGCGTTGAGAGACCAGTTGATCAATTCCATGATTTCAGTTTTGAGAGCAATGCACAGAGAGGCAGAGAAGTTTGAGACAGGACAGGACAGGACAAGACGTGGAGAAAAGCAGGGAAGATAAGGGAGACCGCCTTCGTTGAGAGCCGGAAGAGAACCTCAACCTACAGATAAACCCCACCTATGACACCAGAGATGCTTTTGACCCAGACACACACACTTGCTTGTCCACCTTTGGCCCCATAGTGCAGTCACTCATATGTTTGAGAAAGCCCCCACACACAGATTCTTGTACACTCCTTGGTGTTTAATAGAATGTGATACTAATAAAAGAAAGACAAAAACAGATGTGAGGTTAGCTTTTTCTTTGTGACAGCAGCTGCTCTGAGCTGTGAACTCATCATGGGTCTAGTGAGGGGCAGAGCTGCGTGAAGAGGGGTTGCAAATGTTAAAGTGTTAAATTAGATCTTTTTTTTGTATGAGTGTCAAAATATTTGGCAGCTTTATTAGACTCCCATTTGAAGAAAATAATCAACTTTTCTCATGAAATATTCAGTCAATATGGCAGGTACAGTTTTGAATCAGCATTGACTAAAAATCACACCCAGGTGTAAGCAAATTAGCAACTCTATGTTCATACATGCATGCATCGTTCTGACCTGTTATCAAAGCTAATAGTAATATGAGTCATACTAGCTGTCTAACATGTGGCCTTCATACTGATGCCACTGTTTTGAAAATGCATTAATGTCATGCATAATATTTAATAATAAGAGGGCCTGAACCAGCACTTTTACTTTATTATCTAAAATAGATGTAGCTGCTATGATCTTTGTCTTTTTTTATCTGTATATTTATTCAATATTTAAATGTGATGTATTTTTTTCTTTGTTGTTATTTACTAGCATCTTTGTCAGAGACTAATATTGGTTTGCAGAAAATGAATAATTTACACCTGGGCAAATGGTCGCAATATATTGTTGATTTCTTCAAAAGTCAAAAGAAATATTTGTATGTCAAATTGTGTCTGTGCATTAAGTTCAGGGCAGGAGTTAGGATGTGGTCATAAGGACTTGAAGCTATTATTTTAAACTAAGAGACAACTGAACTCTTATGTGTGTCTGTACAGAGGTGGAGGATGTGGTGAACAGTATTTTATTCCTGCTGAGTGATAAGAGCAAAATGACTACTGGAATCACACTGCCAGTGGATGGAGGCTTCCTGGCCTGCTGACCCACCTGAGCCTTGCTTCAGCATGTCTTCACCCTACTCAGAGCATAAAGAAGAACCTCCTATCTTATCACCTCACTGCGTTTTACGCACAGATCAATGTATCTCTAAATAAACTGGTTCTTTCCACAACCCACCCAATTGGTCTTTTTTATATTGTATATATTGATGTGGCATCCATGTAAATGTCAGTATTCTTGCCAATTTATTTAGGTACTTCTGAATCAGTGTGCAGAGGGATGAGGCTCGTAACAACCTTTATATACACAGCACTTTTTTTATTTGAAAGCTTCTTATAAAAATGAGCAGTCATTCTTTTGTGTTTTAAATTCAAGGATTTGATCCATCCATTTTCTATACCCATATTATATCCATGCAGGGTTTCGGGGAGGCTCAAGCCTATCCCAGCTGCCATCAGGAGAAAATGGTGGTCGTGCACGCTTGCATTCGTTCCTGTGGTGTGACAGTATCTTGTTTACAGATGATGTCAGGGAATGCTGGGTAGTTCCGGGATCATCAGAGTGATGGGATGTGCGGTAAGATGGCGTCTCTATGTTAACAGTAAATGTTCACAGAATAAAGAAAGGCGGTGTCATCATTCCTAAAACTAAGAACTCACAGCATTAACATAACAGTTCCAAGCGTCAATTTTTAATCATCATTTAACAAAACATGTAAGTTTTTAAAACTGAGTGGGAGAAAGCTGGATAACCTACACCTGCATGTGGTCCCTGCAATTTAAGGATTTTCATTTGGTTTATTTTGAGTTTGTCTCAGATTGTATTTACACAATCTAATGATTATTGCTTTGATCTTAGAAAGCAGTTACAAAACGGCAGTTTTCATGAGAGTCAGTCACCTATGTTATTTGATCTGCTCATAGAAATCTTTCTCCATGGAAGTACATTGTAAGTTTTCCCATTAGATCGAAATTGGATGTTTCATTTACACTTGTTTTCCCACACAAAAGTTGGAAAACAAATACAAGTTGTCTTTTGTCAACACAGTTTAACATTATTGTTCACATCTGTCAGCTGGAATTTGTGGGATTGATTCTATGTTAGCAATGGGTGGAACAGTGCTGAGGCACGTTAGGTAGCTATTATACAAATAAAGACGTGTAGGCGAAGCAAGGCGAAGCAGAGCTGAAATTTGCGGAGAGACTGCACAGTCTTCATTGCTTGCTGCAGGTATACTCCACACTTATTTGTCCTTCAATATCTTTGCATCAGCCAGGGATTAGGCACCACTATTGGGTTTGACCAATAATGGTGCAGGGGTCCAGGGGTAGGCAACCCGCGGGTCCAATGCTTCATGTGGCTCTGTCTTCCCTCTACTGCGGTTCCCTGTGGCTTTAGAAAATCAATAATGAGTATATGATTTAAATCTGTTTTGTTTTAGTTATTCTAAATGGGAAGATTATGGTGGTCTTGTAACATTGAAATAAAACGTGTTTAATTTTTTGCACAAACCGCCGATGTGCGACACCTGCTGGCTCGCAATTTATGGAGCTTTTCGACCTCCACTATGCTAACCATGGACAAATCCAAAAAAAGAAAAGTTTCTGAAGAGAACAGAACGTTTAATGCGACGTGGACAGATTAATTTACTTTCACTGTTGACGTTTACCAGTCTGCTTAATATTTGGGGAGAAGTTAGCAAACAACAAAAAGTCAAATGTTGTAAGATATTTTCAGAATAAACACACAGCCTTTGCTGAAAAATATCCAGGATGGATTTGCTGCAGGTTGATAATTTAAGCTCCGCTTTTTATTTCATAAATACAAGGAGGACTCAAATAGACATTGAGCATTTTATTTCGAAGTAACTTTCAACCCAGCGGCTTTTTTTTCAGAGTTCAAAATGTTTTGTTGCATGCAAAAAAAAATGTTTTGTTTTCTCTGTAGCAGTTCATTGATTTCATGAGAGCAACACACTATAGTTCTTTTCATACATAGCATAAAGGTAAATAGATGCTGTGTCATTTGTGCATCTGTATAACCAGGGGATGAGCACTGTTCAGGGATCAAAACATTTTACTGCTCTTACAGTTTGTCCTCAGTGTCACATCACCTCAATTTTGACATCTAGTAGACACTGCTCTTTGCTCAAGTGCAGGGTCCAACACTTCACAGCAAGGCTTGGGAAGGCTGTAGAGCTTCAGGGAAGATGTCTTTGTCAAAATAAGAAAAAGTGGACAGATGGTGTTGCATTTTCCAAAAAATAATGGACTTATTCCTATTTATTTACAGAAGTGTATTAGAAACCAGTGTGCTTGGTATGTTTGCGCCACATTTCAATTCAATTAAATTCAATTTTATTTATATAGCGCTAGATTACAACAATTGTCATCTCAAGGCACTTAAGTAATATAGTCCAATTCAAGCCAATTGGAATTCAATTCATTGTAATCATAATCCAATTAATTCATAAAGAGCTCATTCAAAAATTAATATCCTAGCTAAGGAAACCAACAGATTGCACCGAAACTTGTCTTCAGTCCAATCTCCCGTCCTGAGCGTGCCTGAGGCGACTGTGGAAAGGAACGACTCCCTTTTAACAGGAAGAAACCTCTGGCAGAACCAGAACCAGGAAGGGTGGCCATCCGCCTCGACCAGCTGGGGTTTGAGACAGAAAAGAGGGAAAAGAGGGGGTAAAAACACCATAACGCCATTCAAAGGATACCTGTTGGAACAGGGAAACACAAGTTAATAACCACAATAATATCACATGTACATAATATCATTTGAGAAATTGAACAGGAGGAAAAAGAGAGCAAAGGGAGGAAAGGTGTGACAGATGAGCTCCCCCAGCAGTCTAAGCCTATAGCAGCTTAACTATGGGATGTTTCAGGATTACCTGAGCCATCCCTAACTATAAGCTTTATCAAAAAGGAAAGTTTTAAGCCTAATCTTAAAAGTGGAAAGGGTGTCTGCTTCCCGGACATTTACTGGCAGCTTATTCCACAAGAGAGGGGCCTGATAACTGAAGGCTCTACCTCCCATTCTACTTTTAGAAACTCTGGGAACAACAAGTAAACCTGCAGTTTGGGAGCGAAGTGCTCTGTTAGGAAAATATCTTACAATTAAATCTTTAAGATATGATGGAGCTCGGTCATTAAGAGCTTTATATGTGAGGAGAAGAATCTTAAATTCTATTCTGAATTTAACAGGGAGCCAATGAAGAGAAGCTAAAACTGGAGAAATATGATCTCTCCTGTTAGTTCTCATCAGAACTCTGGCTGCAGCATTTTGGATCAGCTGGAGGCTTTTCAGAGAATATGTGGGACAGCCCAATAATAAGGAATTACAGTAGTCCAGTGTTGAAGTAACAAATGCATGGACTAGTTTCTCTGCATCACCCTGAGACAGGATGTTCCTGATTTTAGCAATATTACGAAGGTGAAAGAAGGCAGTCCTAGAAACCAGTTTTATATGTGCGTCAAATGATAAATTCTGGTCAAAAATAACTCCAAGGTTCCTCCCTGTAGAACTAGAAGCCAAGGAAATACCATCTAGAGTAACTATATAACTAGACAATTTCTCCCTGAAGTGCTCAGGTCCAAAGAGAACAACTTCAGTTTTGTCTGAATTTAAAAGCAAACAGTTCTGAGTCATCCAGGTCTTTATGTCTTTGAGACAGCTGCTAGTTTTGGTTCAGGAAGCAGACACCCTCTCTACCTTTAACATTAGGCTTAAAACTTACCTTTTTGATAAAGCTTATAGTTAGGGATGGCTCAGGTGACCCTGATAACTCCAAAAAGTTTTAAGCAGATAAAAAAATATATACTAACAGACATATTAAAACACACCAATAGAACTGTGCTATATTTTCTAGAGTGTTAGAGTTTTCTTGAGATACTTATTGATTCCACCTTCAAACTCACTCATCGGTAAAAATAACAACTTTACGGGCTCTGAGATTGAAGTTCTGCTTTCAGAGAGGAAACTTTTCCAAAAAGGAAAATCTATAATTTTTAGCAGTGTCAGCAGTGGAATTGCAGGACCTGCTAAAGCGAAGAAATGGGAAGCAATTACGAGGGCTGTTAATTCTGTGTCAAAACTCTGTGTCAAAACAAAAAAACTCCAGCACCACTGTGTCTGAGATTGCTGCAACATCTTCTACATCACCGTCTGGACAGAAAACATTCCGACCGTAAACAATATGTGGTGTGAGCAGTGGCTTTCGCCCACAGTGACAGCCAAATTATTGCCTTTTATTGTTAGACATAGAATAGACTTTTCTTTGAATAAACACAGACCTCCTCAAGGCCAGATGATGTTGCAGCAATCTCAGACTCAGTGGTGCCGGACAGAGATTTGGTTTTGGCCACATGCGCGCAGAATGATATCAGGAAGTATAAGAGGATCTCACAAACTGTTGTTGTTGGGAAATAATGTATATGCTGCCATGTACATGTTTCCATGTTGTTCCGATTAATAAATTCCCCATAAGAGGTTCTCAAAGAGGAGTGCCAACTACTCTTTTTTTCCACCTACCGTTTCAGCCCATTTCCAAAACAATTGTAACAGTTTGACATGCAAAGCAGGCATTTGTGAACAATCCAAGACTGAGCAAACAAAGTTATTGAACCCTGGTCTTCTGCATGACAGGCAGAGATACTGGCCACTGTACAAACAAGGCTTGTGAAGGATTAAAATTCCCAATCTGTGGTGAGAAATTGGCTCCCGGTTCTGATGTAACTCTCGGCGGTCACCAGTGTTATATTCAACCTCGCCTCGCTGATGAACAACTTGATAAGAAACTGATATTTTATGATTTTGAATCCTTAGTTGGTCAGAATGACATACACATCCCCTTTCTGGTCTGTGCAAAAACGCTGAAAGGTGCGGAGTGGTATGCCTATGGTTTGGACTGTGTCTGGCAATTTCTCCTCCATTTCAGGAGGCCGCGTTACAGAGGATATACCTTTATAGCACACAACGGACGAGGATATGATAGCTATCTCATTCTCAACGTTATGGTGCAGTTAGGTATTAAGCCCCTCTCATTACGCAAGGAAGCAAAATTCTCTGTTTAACAGACTGTGATTTTGGTCTGAAATTCATCGACAGTCTGTCATTCCTAGCTATGAAACTGAGTATAATGCCAAAAGTATTAGGTTTCAGTGATCACACCAAAAGTTTCTTTCCCCACAGATTCTCTTCAGAATAGAATTTGAAATATGTGGGGCCCTTTCCTTCACCAAGTTACTACTCTGTAGAACTTATGAGCCCCCATGAGCTGGGAGAGTTCTACAGCTGGTACGGACAAGCGTGTAAGGGTACTGTTAACTTTCAGGAACAAAGACTTCTTTACAGCAAAAACGATGTTGACATACTGTACTCTTCAGAGGATGCATCAAATTCCGAGAGCAATTCTTTAATGAAAAGCACGTGGACCCCCTCAAATGCATCACAATTGCATCAGCCTCTATGAAGGTTTTTGTTACCACCTTTCTGCAGCCTAAAACCTTGACTATACCTTCACCTGCTGATTACAGGTACCAGTGAAACACATTCTCAAACGCGTCCATCCAGTGACTGGAGTCGGTGGCATGTAGCAGAAACATAGACATCTGCCATGCACTAAACACGGGGGAAAAAAAGCAGGGCCCTATCATGTAGATGGCTATGCAGAAATTGATGGTGTGACTCATGCTTTTGAGTATTACGGCTGTTTCTTTCACAGATGTCCCATCTGCTATATGCCTCAGGACAGTTGTTCGTTTAGGAATGCATCATTTGAGCAGTTCTATGCAGCAACCCGAGAAAGAGAGAGAGAGAGCGGGTGCTTCAGTCAGTGTATGATCTTCGCTTGCAGGTCATGTGGGAGCACAACTGGACTGAGATGAAAAAAACCCAATCAATCACCCATTTGGGGTATTTTCCCGAAAAATGTAATGCCCCCGAACCTCTCTCCCTCAGACAAGCTCTGTATGGTGGTTGGATCTGTGCACTCAGGTTGAGATACACTTGCAGGGAAGCTGTGCACTATGCAGACTTTACATCTCTGTACCCTTATGTGAACTGCAGCTTTCCTTACCCCCACAGTCCTCCCAAGATTATCTGCAGAGATTTTGATGACCCAGAGATTCTTTAACTCCTCCAAGTATCGAGTATCTCGGAGTTCAAGTATCTTGGGGTCTTGTTCATGAGTGAGGGACGAATGGAACGTGAGATTGACGGGTGGATCGGTGCGGCGTCCGCAGTGTTGCGGGCTCTGCACCGACCCATCATTGTGAAGAAGGAGCTGAGCCAGAAGGCGAAGCTCTCTACTTACTGGTCAATCTACGTTCCCATCCTCACCTATGGTCACGAGTTGTGGGTAGTGACCGAAAGAACGAGATCGCGAATACAAGCGGCTGAAATGGGTTTCCTTCGCAGGGTGTCTGGGCCTCCCTTAGAGATAGGGTGAGAAGCTCAGTCATCCCGGAGGGGCTCGGAGTAGAACCGCTGCTCCTCCGCATTGAGAGGAGTCAGATGAGGTGGCTCGGGCATCTGGTTAGGATGCCCCCTGGACGCCTCCCTGGGGAGTTCCGTGTCCCACTGGGAGGAGACCCCGGGGGAGACCCAGGACACGTTGGAGAGACTATGTCTTTCGGCTGGCCTGGGAACGCCTCGGGGTCCCCCCCGGAAGAGCTGGAGGAAATAGCCGGGTCCCCGCCACTCGACCCCCGGAGAAGCGGCAGATAATGGATGGATGGATAGATGGATTTTGATGACCCCAACAGCTACTTGGGTTTCATTAGAGCTGTTGTATACTCACCGCACAGACTGTTTTTCCATGTTTTACCTTACAAGTCATCTCACAGTAAACTAGTGTTCACTCTCTGTCGCACCTGTGCAGAAATGAATAACCAGGCAGGTGCATGCACCCACAGAGTACTAACAGATGTGTGGGTGAGCGTGGAGTTTAGCAAGGTGTTAAAGCTTGGTTATCGCCTTGCTAAAATCACAGAGGTGTGGCACTTTGACAAAAGCAGTAGCTCAATCTTTGTAGGGTATATACACACATTTCTTAAGGGCAAACAGGAAGCTTCCGGATACCCAATTGATGCAGTTGATGAGGAGAGCAAGTTAAGGTACGTCAGAGACTACAAACTCCATCAAGGTATTCAGCTGGATACCAACAAAATTGAGGTGAACCCCACCAAAAGACAGGTGGCTAAACTGTGGGGGGAAATTTGCACAAAGGAACGATCTGTCTCCAACCACCATCATCACAGACCCGAATTAATTTTCTAATTTCATGTTCTCGGGTAAGTACAAGATCACCAATCTCAAGATCTCAACCCTGACATGTGCATGTTGCAGTGGAGTTACAACAAACGGTGTATCTCTCCTCCCAACAAGGTAAACAATGTATTAATTGCAGCATTTACCACCGCTTATGCACGTGTAAAACTGTATAGCTGTCTGGAACTAATGCAAAATTCTCTACATAGACACAGACAGTCTGATCTATATGGTGCAAAAGGATGAGACTCCGCTGAAACTGAGAAACTATCTGGGGGATTTGACCGATGAGATGGGGGGCGATACAATTCAGGAATTTGTTGCCGCAGGACCTAAAAATTATGGCTACTAGACCAAAAACCAGAAAAAAAGTATCGATGCGTGTTAAAGGCATCACTCAGACGCATGAATACAACGAGAAGATCAACTTTGACAGCGTCAAAGAGTTAGTGGAGGGTTACTTGGCTGACTCCAGAGAAGGGGTGATCGAGACCCCTCAGCGTACCATCAGGAGAGATAAAAAGAGATTCCAGCTAAAAAACGCGAGATTCCTGAAAAAGTTCCGGGTGGTGTATGACAAGAGACATCTTTTTCCTGATGGAACAACTCTGCTCATCGGGTATTAGGGTGATTAAGAGGGAATAAAAATTAAAAATGTCACGCTTCTCTGATGTGAAGGAGTTTGATTTTGACTACAGAATAAAGACTCCTTTTTCATGTTTGATTGTGGGGCCCTGTGGATGTGGGAAATCTGTTTTTGTTAAAACTGTTTTACAGAATTGTAACCATGTGATGGATGTTGTACCAGAGAATATTGTTTGGATTTACACCTCCTTCCACCCGATGAATAAAAAGATAAAATTTGTGGAAGGATTGCCTCATTCTTTTGAAGATGAAAATCTGTTTCCTCCTCGTCATAATCACTTTGTTATTTTGGATGATGTTATTTTTCAGGCCTCGGCCCATCCTGAAGTGGTAAAAACAGTATAGACATCATAGAAATATGAGCGTCATGATGTTGACTCAAAATGTATCAAGGAAAGTACAGTCGCACCATTAGTCTGAACAGAAATTATCTGGTGCTGTTTAAGAATCCCACAAATTGCAGGTGAATATCAAATCTTCCCCTCAGAGAAGGCTCTCTTCCTGGAGAGTTTTGGAGACGCTACCAGAGAGCTGCAGGGGTACTTAATCGTTGATCTGACGCACTCATGCCCAGAACAGTGAATCTATCTAATCTGTTAACGGAACCATGTACAACTCAAAATACAACAGAGACCAGTGTAAACTCCACAAAGCTAGGTCTACTTAATACTGGCTCTCTGTCCAATAAGTCACTGTTTGTTAATGACTTCATAATTTCACAATTTAGATTGACAATTTAGATTTTCTTTTTCTGACAGGAACATGGCTAACAGAGAGCACAAGTGCTACTGTTCTTAATGAAACAGCACCCCCAAATTTTAGTTTCATGGATAAATGCCAAAATGGGAGGAAAGGTGGGGGAGAAGCTGCCTTATTTTATTATTATTATAATAAAATAATTATTATTCTTTTGAATATCTTAGTTTTATTTTAAAGGGTGTTCCTAAAATTCTGTTCTTAATCATTTACAGATAACCAGGATACTGTGCAAGTTTTATTGATGAATTTTCTGGATTATCGGCTCTTATTTCGACTGATTTTATCCATTTTATCATGACACAGGGATTTTAACATTCACATAGATAACAGATGGCAATGCCAAAGAATTTTCTTCTGTGCTGGACATGTTTGGTTTTTGGCAACATATAACAGAACCAACCCACCTTTGAGGTCACACTCTGGACCTGGTCATTTTTAAAGTTGTTGATATTTCTTCTGTTGTGGTTATTGATTTGGCCTTGTCTGTCCATTTCTGTATTTTATTTGATTTATTGATTACTCAGAATGTTCAAATAACCAGCTTCTCAGTTAAGAAGAGGTACATTAATGAGAAAACAAGTGCTCAGTTTCGGGAGGCCATAGCTATGTCACCAACAGTGAGCACATAGTCGGTTGACGGACTGCTGGATCATTTCAACTTAAGAATTTTGAATGTAATGGAAGCTGTTGCACCAATAAGAATCAAGAGCACCTTAAGCAAACAGAAAACACCATGGAGAAACACCACAATGGTCAAAAACCTGAAAAGAGAATGCAGGAAAGGTGAACATAAGTGGAGGAAAACAAAGCTTCAGATTCACTATGAGCTGTACAAACAAAGCCTGCATAGTTATAACAATGAGCTGTGCAAGGCCTGACAGCTGCATTTATCTGAACTGATTAATAAGAATGTCAACAATTCTCGAACTCTGTTTGCTATGGTTGAAAAATCACAAATCCTCTGAAACGGTCAAACCCAGACCTCCTCTCTACTGAGAAATACAACGAATTTGCCAACTTTTTTAGCCAAAAAATCCAAACAATTAGACAAAATGTTCACGCCACACAGACCAACAAGAAAACTAATCTGTGTCAAAAACCTAGAAATAACTCTGAAGTTATGTCACAATTTAATATTGTTGATTTAAAAATCCTGGAGGAAAAAATTCGGCATCTGAAATCAACAACTTGCACTCTGGACATAATACCATCCGACTTTTTAAAAACTGATTTTACCTCAGGAGAAAGTGATCTCCTACAAATAGTTAACAGCTAACTGGCATCAGGCATTTTTCCCAAGTCACTAAAGACAGCTGCCATTAAGCCACTCCTAAAGAAGAGCACTCTAGACGCCTCTGTGATGAACAACTACAGACCTGTCTCTAATGTCTCTTTTATATCCAAGACTATTGAGAAAGTTGTATTTAACCAGCTCAATGACTTTCTGAATGAAAGTAAAAGACTCGATAACTTTCAATCAGGCTTCCAACGTTATCGCAGCACTGAAACAGCTCTGGTCAAAGTGTCAAACGACATTAGGTTGAATACTGATTCTGGTTACGTTTCAGTCCTGGTTCTGTTGGATCTCAGCGCTGTGTTTGATACTGTAGATCACAGAATCCTGTTGCACAGGCTGGAAAACTGGGTTGGACTTTCTGAAGTGGTCCTCAACTGGTTCAGATCCTATTAAGAAGGCCAGAGTTATTTTGTTACAATTGGCAACTATAAATCTGAGTGAGTGGCCATAACTTGTGGAGTCCCCCAGGGGTCAATTCTTGGACCTCTTCTGTTTAACTTGTATATGCTCCCTTTGGGTCAGATATTGCAGAACTTTAACATCAATTATCACAGTTATGCAGATGATACACAACTTTATGTGTCTCTGTCACCAGACGCTTGTAATGTGTCAGTGTCTGGAGGAAATAAACTCCTGGATGAGAGAGAATTTTCTACAATTAAATGAAGAAAAACTGAGTGAGAGAAAAACTGGTAAATACCTTGAGACTTGGGCACTCACAATCACTGACCAAGTTCGCAACCTTGGAGTGTTGATAGACTCAGATCTGACTTTCAGCAGCCACATCAAAGCTGTCACCAAGGCAGCTTTTTACCAACTCAGAAACATCAACAGAATTCAAGGTTTTCTCTCCCAAAAAGACCAGGAGAAACTCATCCATGCATTCATCTCCAGGAGACTCCATTACTGTAATGGTCTTTTAACTGGACTTCCCAAAAAGAGCATTAAACATCTGCAGCTCATCCAGAACGCTGCTGCTGGAGTTTTAACCAGGACTAAGAGATCTGAACACATCACACCAGTTTTAAAATCTTTACACTGGCTTCCAGTCAGTCACAGAATATATTTTAAAATCCTACTGATGGTTTACAAATCCCAGAATGATTTAGGCCCAAAATACATCTGTGATATGTTCAGAGAATATAAACCCAGCAGAGCTTTTAGATCCAAGGTCTCAGGTCAGCTGGTCCAGTCCAGATGCTGAAAACATGTGGAACAAACTGCCAGTGGAGATTAAACTGTCACCAAATGTAGACAATTTTAAATCCAGGTTAAAAACATTTCTTTTCTCATGTGTCTATGCAAGAAATCTGCACGGTATCTTTTAACTTATCTAGACTGTTGCTTGTTTTTATTAATTTTCATTATTTTATTATTTTCTATTTATATTCTTTTACATATTTGTTATGCTTCTTCTGCTCCCCGCTGCCATGCTTTTATGTTATGTAAAGCACTTTGAATTGTTTTGTACATGAAATGTGCTATACAAATAAATTTGACTTTGACTTTGACTTTATACTTCCTGATGTCATTCTGTGCGTACGTGGCCAAAACCCAATATCTGTCCGGCACCACTGTGTCTGAGATTGCTGCAACATCTTCTCCTCCTGAACAGAGAACATTCTGACCCCAAACAACATGTGGTTCGAGCAGTGTCAAGGCTCTGCTCTCTCCCACAGATGACAAATAATCCTATATTTTAAATGCTGAATAAACATAGATTCATTAAAAATAATGACACCCAGTTATACCAATAAGAGGTCACTAAAATTCATGTTGCCTTGATATGCAGCAATGGCAAAACAATGCCAGACTATAGTTTTCTCTGGACCGCTTCCAAATCTGATCTGATGTCCTCCTTCAACTGCCGGTTGTCTAGATGGTGTCCAGCAGACAATGTAGGCTACACAGATAATTGGCAATCTTTCTGGAAAGAGCCTGGCCTGATTAGGAGAGACTAGTTGTAGTTAGTTGTGGTGAGGAGGAACTGAGCCATCAGAGGGTGAGCAGGCAGATAAGTTGTGAAGGTGAGTTCTCCTAGATCATGTATCCACAGGAATTGAATTGACACACGAGTAGTCACGAGAAAGACCTGATTACCATGTGGAGGACATTGACAATCTGACGAACACTAGCAGCTCTTGTTGAATAAGGCACAGGTATGCCTGCAGGAGCCGGACAGATTCCACCTAGGAAAGCTTCTGCAGCCTGCTCAGCCCCAGCCTAAGGCACAGATACAAAACAACACCACAACCAGGCATAATCATGACACTATCTCAATTACTGCTGAGCACATATAAAGTCATTGTAGTGAGTGATGTTGTGGAGAAAAGATGTCCGGACTCACCTTTGCACCTTAACATTCTGTGCGTACGTGGCCAAAACCCAATCTCTGTTTAGCACTACTGTGTCTGAGATGTCTATTGTTGCCACAACATCTTCCATTAAGATTTAGTGTGTTTGATGAGATGAGAGGTGACTGATAAACGCATTCGTGTTTTAAGCGTAATCTGATAAGTGAGACAACTCTCTGGCACACCAACCAACAACAACAACAAAAGGGGTGTGTCCCCACAGTCCACAGTGTAGAAAGGAGAGGGAAAAAAGCGTTTCTGATTCGGTGTGTGTGTGCTCAGAGTGTGGAGAAAAGAGAGAGAAGAAAGGTGTTAAAGCTTATAGTTAGGGATGGCTCAGGTAATCCTGAAACATCCCATAGTTAAGCTGCTATAGGCTTAGACTGCTGGGGGACCTCATCTGTCACACCTTTCCTCACTTTGCTCTCTTTTTCCCCCTGTTTAATTTCTCAAATGATTTTATGTACATGTGACATTATTGTGGTTACTAACGTATGTTTCCCTGTTCCAACAGATATCCTTTGAATGGCGTTAGGGTCTTTTTCCCCCATCTTTTCCCTCTTTTCTGTCTTCTCAAACCCCAGCTGGTCGAGGCGGATGGCCACCCTTCCTGAGTCTGGTTCTGCCAGAGGTTTCTTCCTGTTAAAAGGGAGTCGTTCCTTTCCACAGTTGCCACAGGCACGCTCAGGACGGGAGATTGGACTGAAGACACGTTTCGGTGCAATCTGTTGGTTTCCTTAGCTAGGATATTAATTTTTGAATGAGCTCTTTATGAATTAATTGGATTATGATTACAATGAATTGAATTCCAATTGGCTTGAATTGGACTATATTACTTAAGTGCCTTGAGATGACAATTGTTGTAATCTAGCGCTATATAAATAAAATTGAATTGAATTGAATTGAATTGTTTTGGCTGCACGCGTGCAGTGACTTACACACACATTTAGAAGTTGAGAAATGAAATGATTTTAGAGGAGGCATTGGAGTTTAGATCCCACATTTGTTGATAGACATTCATTATTTTTGTTAATGGGCTTTAAAGTCAATACCAACTGAGAAAAGAAAAAGGTGAACAGTTTTAAAAGCTTGGTGATTTATGATCAACTGAGTCTCATAATAGCGCAGCAAAGGGCTTCATTGAACAATTAGAAAACAATTTAGATTGTTAGAATATCCAGAATTGATAGTAATGGTGGTGATTATTTTTAATCTTATTTTCTAGAATGGAAATAACTGTTTCATGAGTATAAGGAGCTCAAAAGTTTTGTTCTTGTTTTTCTATGATTAACCGAATGTATATGAGAGTCCAAACAGACAGAAGGCTACGCCCGAGTGCTGGATCTTCCAAAAAGATAAAAGACAGACTGGAACCGTGCCATATTAGTTCAGACCTGCCTAATAAGGCCAGTGTGATTTATCCACAGGTTCTTTAAACTCACACACACACAGACCTACACACCCACACATGCACGCACACACACTCTCTCTCTCTCTCACACACACACACGACACACACACACATATCCGCGCACACACACGCGCACACATTCTTGTACTTGCTGCAAGATTAATCAATAATTTAGGGGCCAGTGTCGACTGAAGGGGGGGAAAAAGTGACAAGATCATATTTTTGAATCAATGGTCAGAAGCCCTGCTACCTTGGCAGTCCAGGCATCAACAATTATAGTGTTATTTCACACATTAACACTTAAGGTACCTCATGCAGTGGCTGTAATATGGTTACTTAACAGAATATCTTTACTGTCTCCTTCCAGACATCTCTCCTACATAACAGTTCTTCTTTCACAGCCACACCTTGTTGCCGAGAGATGTGCTACACTTAATCCATCCACACTGCTACCTACCCCACAGATGGAAAGCCTCATGATTGCATGTCAGAAATAACCATCAGTGTTTTACCCAGGCCAGACTTAACTGATATACGTTATGAAAATGCAGAAATAACTATATTTATTCGACAGGTCAAGCAAAAAAACCCTGATGGCACAAATGCTACAGGATTTGTAGTAGTAACAGAAACTGAAGTTTTCTTAAAACAACCACTACCAAAAAATTACTCTGTTCAAGCAGTCGAATTGATAGCTTTAACTGAAGCTTGTAAGTTAAAGAACAAAAAGGTTGTTAACATATACAATGACAGTCAGTATGTCAGTCATGTGTTTGCACAGCAATGGAAAAACAGCTGCAGAATTGTGCCATGGATGTCATGTCTCTACAGGAGGGATGGAAGCAATAATGAACAAGGTTTTTACAACATATAGTTTTACTAATTACTAAAAAATAAATGAATAAAGTTTTGTCTAAAAGGTCAAATATGTGCAAAACACAATCCACAGGGCAATCTAAGACCAAAACAAGCATAATTCCCTAAGCCAGTGTATCTTTTTCAACATATTTGTTTGGATTTCATTATTTCATTATTGTGTAGACTTCATTGAACTAAATTAATGTTAAGGGAAATGGTTCTGCCGAGTGATAACAGGGGTTTTTACCAAATGGGCTGAAGTATTTGCATGTGCATAAGCAGATGCACTCTCAGTAGCAAAAGCACTGGTAAAATAAGTAATTCCTAGATTTGGAATTCCTGAAAATATCTACAGTGATAATTTGACACACTTTGCAAACAATGTCATCTCAGTGATGGCAAAGAACTTAGAAATAGACCTTAGAAACCACTGTGCATATCATCCACAGTCAGCAGGATGGATGGAAAGACAATGGAATAATTATGTCAAGGTTGAAGAAAATCATGGAAGAAATGAGATTGGCTGACGGCTTTGCTTTGCGGTAAGACGTATTGCATCACTTCCTGTTGCTTTGTGTGTGCACTGTGATATTTCTCGCTCCTCTTGAACTACTAATAATCACTTTATTTCTCCCTATAATTTACACATTTTGCCGAGTTAACTCTATCCCATACTTGTTATATTCTAGCGCTCACTCTTACAGATCTTTAGTCTTTATTTTTCACTTTTTAGCGGTGTCTGGTTCTCTAGCTTAGCATGGCTACCAGTTCTCTTCCTCTATCTCCTGCTTTCACCTGCTCCGTGTGTCAGATGTTTAGTTACTCCTCTTCCTCCTTTAGTGGTAATGGTACATGTAACAAATGTAGTCTTTTTGTAGTTTTGGAGGCAAGGTTATCTGAATTGGAATCTCAGCTCTGCACTGTTGAAAACCACCCGATAGCGAGCCAGGCCCCTTTAGTAAGTGCGGAACCACCGAGCGTAGCTAGCTCTGTTAGTCGTCCCCGAGCAGATCCCGAGCAGCCGGGACTTAAGAGTGGCTGGGTGACTGTCAGGAAGAGGAGTCATAGTCCTAAAGTCAAGCCCGTTTCACCATCAACCTGTCCACGTTTCTAATAGATTTTTCCCACTCAGCAACACACCCGCTGAGGACAAAACCCTGGTAATTGGCAGCTCTATAGTCAGAAACGTGGCATTAGAGACACCAGCGACCATAGTCAAATGTATTCCAGGGGCCAGAGCGGGCGACATAGAATCCTATTTAAAACTGCTGGCTAAGGATAAGCGTAAATACGGTAAAATAGTTATTCACGTCGGCGGGAATGACACCCGGTTACGCCAATCGAAGGTCACTAAAATTACTGTTGCATCGGTGTGTAATTTTGCCAAAACAATGTCGGACTCCGTAGTTTTCTCTGGACCCCTGCCAAATCTGACCAGTGATGACATGTTTAGCCGCATGTCCTCATTCAATCGCTGGTTGTCAAGATGGTGTCCAGCAAACAACGTGGGCTACATAGATAATTGGCAATCTTTCTGGAGAAAACCTGGTCTGATGAGGAGAGACGGCATCCATCCCACTTTGGAAGGAGCTCTTCTCATTTCTAGAAATATGGACGAATTTATTAGTCATCCAAAAACATGGCAACCCAGGGTTGAGACCAGGATGCAGAG
This sequence comes from Leuresthes tenuis, assembly GCF_036924035.1. Taxonomy (NCBI): domain Eukaryota; kingdom Metazoa; phylum Chordata; class Actinopteri; order Atheriniformes; family Atherinopsidae; genus Leuresthes; species Leuresthes tenuis. The sequence goes on along the minus strand of NW_027325374.1, from coordinate 33,173,080 downwards.
TTGTAGTCTTACACACTTCTCTGCGGCTTCCCACCTGATGCTGCCCCCCCCTCAATCAAAAAACACAAAAGGAGCAAAATCCTCTTGTGCAAAAAAAATTTAAAACAAAAACTTTAACTGAACAAAAACATCAAACTATTAAATGTGGTTTGCTGAATATTAGATCTCTCCCTTTGAAGTCTCTGTTAGTGAATGATTTGATCTGTGATCATCATATTGATATATTTTGTCTTACAGAAACCTGGCTGCAGCAGGAGGATCATGTTAGCATTAATGAATCAACTCCCTCTGACTATTTAAATGTTCACGTTCCTCCAACCACAGGCAGAGGAGGAGGAGTGGCAGCTATCTTCAGATCAGGGTTCCTAATCAGTCCTAGACCCAAGATTACTTTTAGCTCTTTTGAATCTCTGATTCTCAGTTTTTCCCACCCAAAGTGGAAATCACAAAAACCTCTTGTGTTTGTTGTTGTGTATCGTCCACCTGGCCCTTATTCTGAGTTTCTGTCTGAATTCTCAGAGTTTTTATCCCAGTTAGTGCTGAGTACAGATAAAGTCATTGTAGTGGGTGACTTTAATATTCATGTAGATGTTGAAAATGACAGCCTAAATATTAACTTTAATTCTATATTAGACTCTATTGGATTTTCTCAAATTGTTCACAGACCTACTCACTGCCTTAATCATACCCTTGACCTTGTGCTGACTTATGGCATTGAGAGTGAACAGTTAACAGTGTTCCCTCATAACTCTGTCTTGTCTGACCATTTTTTAATAACTTTTGAATTTACATTACTTGACTAAAGGGCTTCTGAGAAGAATTCTACATATAGAAGGTGTCTGTCAGAGAATGCTGTAACCAGATTTAAAGAGTTGATTTCATCATCCTTTTCTTCACTGCCATGTGCTGATATGACAGAGGACGGCTACCTAAATTTTACTCCAGTAGAACTTGACTCTTGTTGACAGCACTATAGCTTCAATGCGTACAACACTGGACAATGTTGCCCCTCTGAAAAGGAAGGTAATCAGTCAGAAGAGGTTGGCTCCTTGGTATAATTCACAGCTGCTTTAAAGCAGACTGCAAGAAAGCTGGAGAGACAGTGGCGTTCCTCTAATTTAGAAGAGTCTCAATTAGTCTGGAAAGATAGTTTAATAACGTATAAGAAAGCACTTCGTAAAGCTAGAACTGCTTATTATTCATTATTGATAGAAGAGAATAAGAATAATCCCAGGTTTCTTTTCAGCACTGTTGCCAGGCTGACAAGGAGTCCGAGCTCTGTTGAGCCATGTATTCCTTTAACTCTCAGCAGTGATGATTTCATGAGATTCTTCATCAATAAAATTGTTTCTATCAGAGAGAAGATTAATGGAATCGTTCCCATTGTTATCACTGATGTATCATCAAGTAGAGCAGCTTTAGAAGTATCTTTAGAACCTGATTTGTATTTAGACAGCTTCTGCCCAGTTGATCTCTCTGAGCTAACAACAGCAATAGTCTCTTCTAAACCATCAACTTGTATTTTAGACCCAGTCCCAACCAGACTGTTCAAGGAGGTTTTCCCCTTAATTGACACTTCCATATTGGATTTGATCAATCTGTATTTGTTTACAGGATATGTACCTCAGACTTTTAAGGTTGCTGTAATTAAACCTTTACTTAAAAAACCTACTCTTGATTCAGAAGTGTTGGCTAATTATCAACCTATATCCAATCTCCCTTTTTTGTCCAAAGTTCTTGAAAAAATAGTCGCAGCTCAACTTTGTGATCATTTACATAGAAATAATCTGTTTGAAGAGTTTCAGTCAGGATTCAGAGTGCATCATAGCACAGAAACGGCACTGGTGAAAGTTACCAATGATCTCCTCTTAGCCTCTGATAGCGGACTTGTTTCTGTGCTTGTCCTGTTGGATCTCAGTGCTGCATTTGATACGATCGATCACAGCATTCTGTTACAGAGACTTGGACATGTTATTGGGATTAAAGGAACTGCATTAGGCAGGTTTAAGTCATATTTATCTGATAGATTCCAGTTTGTTCTTGTAAATGAAGAATCTTCCTCACACATTGGAGTAAGTCATGGAGTTCCTCAGGGTTCTGTGCTTGGACCAATTCTTTTTACTTTGTACATGCTTCCATTAGGTAACATTATTAGACAGCATGGCATAAATGTCCATTGTTATGCTGATGATACTCAGCTGTACTTATCTATGAAACCAGATGAAACCAACAGGTTGGTCAGACTACAAGCCTGTCTTAAAGACATAAAGACCTGGATGACTCAGAACTGTCTGCTTTTAAATTCAGACAAAACTGAAGTTGTTCTCTTTGGACCTGAGCACTTCAGGGAGAAATTGTCTCGTTATATAGTTACTCTAGATGGTATTTCCTTGGCTTCTAGTTCTACAGTGAGGAACCTTGGAGTTATTTTTGACCAGAATTTATCATTTTGTGCACATATAAAACAGGTTTCTAGGACTGCCTTCTTTCACCTTCGTAATATTGCTAAAATCAGGAACATCCTGTCTCAGGGTGATGCAGAGAAACTAGTTCATGCATTTGTTACTTCAGGATTGGACAACTGTAATTCCTTATTATTGGGCTGTCCCACATATTCTCTGAAAAGCCTCCAGCTGATCCAAAATGCTGCAGCCAGAGTTCTGATGAGAACTAACAGGAGAGATCATGTTTCTCCAGTTTTAGCTTCTCTTCATTGGCTCCCTGTTAAATTCAGAATAGAATTTAAGTTTCTTCTCCTCACATATAAAGCTCTTAATGACCGAGCTCCACCATATCTTAAAGATCTCATTGTAAGATATTTTCCTAACAGAGCACTTCGCTCCCAAACTGCAGGTTTACTTGTTGTTCCCAGAGTTTCTAAAAGTAGAATGGGAGGTAGAGCCTTCAGTTATCAGGCCCCTCTCTGTGGAATAAGCTGCCAGTAAATGTCTGGGAAGCAGACACCCTTTCCACTTTTAAGATTACGCTTAAAACTTTCCTTTTCGATAAAGCTTATAGTTAGGGATGGCTCAGGTAATCCTGAAACATCCCATAGTTAAGCTGCTATAGGCTTAGACTGCTGGGGGACCTCATCTGTCACACCTTTCCTCACTTTGCTCTCTTTTTCCACCTGTTTAATTTCAAAATTGATTTTATGTACATGTGACATTATTGTGGTTATTAACTTGTGTTTCCCTGTTCCAACAGATATCCTTTGAATGGCGTTATGGTGTTTTTACCCCCTCTTTTCCCTCTTTTCTGTCTTCTCAAACCCCAGCTGGTCGAGGCGGATGGCCACCCTTCCTGGTTCTGGTTCTGCCAGAGGTTTCTTCCTGTTAAAAGGGAGTCGTTCCTTTCCACAGTCGCCACAGGCACGCTCAGGACGGGAGATTGGACTGAAGACAAGTTTCGGTGCAATCTGTTGGTTTCCTTAGCTAGGATATTAATTTTTGAATTGGCTCTATATGAATGAATTGGATTATTTTGAAATTAATTAATCGGATTTCATTGAATTATGATCACAATGAATTGAATTCCAATTGGCTTGAATTGGACTATATTATTTAAGTGCCTTGAGATGACAATTGTTGTAATTAGGCGCTATATAAATAAAACTGAATTAAACTGAATTGAATTGAATTTGATGACAGCGTTTCCTCAGAAATATGCTCTCCATGAAGGCACCATTAAAAAAAGTGTTAATTCTAGATAAAACTCATAATCATTTTATGTTTTAGTAGTAAAACTATGAATATAATATCAATATAATATATAATAAAGATAAAAATATTGGTATCTTGTGAACCTGCCATAGTTTTGAATAATTTTGCATTTTGAGATTCAGTTTTCTATTAAATTCAGTTCATTTCAGTTCAACCTACAGCTTTTGGGGCTCCTGTCTTTTTAACTCTTTTGTCAGTTGTTAATCTAGCCTTGTTTTTAAAGTACACTGTTCAGGCATAACTGTGTATACATGGGTATGTCATATTGAAGCACAAAAAGGCTTAAGGCTGAACATTATGTTTTTCATAAAAGGTCTGCAATTATATGCTGCTTTTCTTGTCAGAACAGCACAATTCATATTCACAGACATCCACTCACATCGATCCTCTCAGTCTATAGATCCAACACTTATTTACAAATTGATAAACACATCAGAAACATCTTGGGGTTCAGTATCTTGCCCAAAGACAGTGTGACACATCTCTTCTCCTAATCCACAGCTCATTTCCATTTATAGATACAGAGTTACAATATCGAACTTAAGTTTTACTGATTCTTTTTTTTTTTTAAACGTTAATATTACTTTAGGCCATACAATAATTCTGTGCCCACTAGAATTTTTGCTTCTTCAAAGCTTGGAGACATTAGGGAAGCTATTACTGAAAAAAACGTATTTTCTAAAAACACAACAAAGGCAGAAAGCAGCAGAGGAGTGAATCATGACAGAAAACAGGGTACCTTACATATGTATATGTGTTTAGTATACAAAAAATTTAATTTTTCACCACACAGACAAGTAAAGTAATAAAATGACAAACGTATACGAGTCATCTTACATTACATACATACATGGCCAATGCATTTCGTCATACAACCTCTCCAAAGAATTACAGTGGGTCAAATAATCAGCTAACTTCCATGCAATAATAGTACTTTGTTGTTTTTTTTTCTTTTGTGTTTCCCAGCTACTTTTCAACACCTTAGCGAGGCTGGACCACAGACATAATTCAACCACATAGCTGTGTCAACCAAGGACAGCATGAGTGTCATCACACAAGAGAGATAGTCACACTGTAGGTCTGCAACTATACAGAAATGTCATACATTTGCAATCTGCATTATTTGCCACAGTGACAAACTCCACAGAGTTTGGCCCATTTATTTTACACTGTTAGCAACTATAATCCCCTTTAGTGTGAATGGTTTTAATTTTAACTGTTAAATATTCAGGTACATTTAGATATTTATAACCTATTTATTTTCTGAGGATTATTCTTTAAATCACAATGAGATGTCACTAATCCATTTTTTCTTTATTTATGTCCATATATTGTGGAAAACTCCTGTGTATTACTACAATATGAAATAGTACCAAAAACTGGACACTAAAAAACTTGTATTAAAACAATACTGTCTTTTATCACCACCCCAAACTGCCTCACTGCTACTGACATGTGCCTTTTCACACACACAAACACCAGCTTTATATACACACATGTGACACACACACACACACCCTCATACAGAGGAGCAGATATTACATCTAAACAGCAGGATAAATTAAGACAGAACATTTTAAGACCCATGCAATCTTCTCCCCCTCCAGAGGCAGAACTCGGGTAGCAACGTTGTACAGCCCCAGTGTTTGGCATGCTTGTTTTGTCCACAATTAAATGAAATTGCCCATAGACACTTGACTAAGATCAGGTGCTTGCTGCAAGTAAGACCACAAGATTTTTTCAAGAAACAGATTTGTTTTCTTTATAAAAGGATAGCAGACTTAAAAGTACTAAAAGTAAAAATATAATGCACAAGGTGAGCTTGAAATGTATTATTAAACCTTGTAAATGGCAGTTTTCAGCCACGTATAGCGTTTACTAAGCAAGCTCTTCTGATGGGATAAGCTGGGGCTGAAGATCTTTTTATCACAGTACAACAAAAAAGTCAAAACTGAGCCTTCCCACTGAAAATATTTGTAGAATTGGGGGTAAGTAACCCCCAAAGTTAGAAGTCTGCTGCTCCTCCCTCATATAATCCTCAAGGGAAAAGAATCACCATTGTCTTTATCAGTCCTGTAGGTATTAACAATACTGTTGTGACTCAAGTATCGTCTGATGGACAGGGCAAGAAATACAAACAGACAGACAACCATTATAGTTAGTCATGGCAAGTGTTACTTATAAGGTTGAGCACAAAAGCTGATGCTTGGTTTGATGTAACCCTTTACATGCTTTAACTTTGTCCAGTGTTTTTGTGGAACAACAAATGCAGACCCCAGATTTGCTGTGTTATCATACACATGTTAGATACAGTGGTTTGGCAATATGCAACAAAACTTCAATTTTAAAAAAGTCTTCCAACAAGAAACTTTTAGGGTACTCTCTTTAACAAAATGCCCCAAAGATAATGCAATAAAGCCATGTTAAATGAATTTGTGAATGCCAAATTTACTAATGGGACAAATCTATTTAGCCCTCAAGGTTTCCAAGTTAGTTTGCATTTGAATAGTTTAAATGCCAATCATAATCAAAGAAAAAACATCAATTTGCTACCTCTGAGTGAACCTAAAAAATACCAGTAGATAATCTGACACTGAAATTATGACTCGACCAAAGATCCTGATGATTACCTCACTGAGCAAATGCTATTACAACTAAGAAATTATGGCAATAGCTACAATACTGTAAAAGCAGGCAGTAGTTTTCTGATCTTAGATTAGAAGCTGAGGGTAACTTCAAAAATCTGAAGGCATATTAGCAGTTTTTATCAAGTCACCATTGCATTAATTCAAGCAAGCATGGCTGAAAAAGAAGAAATGTTGCAGTATGAAGACCACTTCTAGAAACCTTTGCAACAATTTGGCAACATGATCTGATTCTATGAGTAAAAAGTAGTTGGACAGTCAGTGCAAATCATAATCAATCAACCAACAACCACTAGCTAACCATTAAGTGAACTTTCCACACTGCGTTCACGGAGAATCTATGACCATATTTAGCAATGGTAATAAAAATATTTAAAAAAAAATCTGATTAAATATTGGTTTAGCTACCAATATAGTTTTGAAAAAACATCAATACAAAGAAAGCAATCTCAGAATTGCCCACTTGCTCTCATTAGTTTTCCCTCTCAGCCTCTAAGAGAAGAAGTGGTTGTTGTTGTTCATGGTGGTGTAGTGTTAAAACAGTGTTTCCTCTTCAGAACATGGTGCATCTCTTCCCTCTCTTCTTCACAGGTGGAGGGCAGAGCACAGCTCGGATGGCCTCATCAAATACCGTCTTCAGGCCTCGCTGGGTCAACGCCGAGCACTCCAGGTACTTCACAGCCCCTGAGAACAGGAAGAGGATGTAATGGGACAACATTAGTAGTGTTTTTAGTTTGGTGTTGTCCTGAAAGATTCAACATAGTTCAAATATACTTTGTTTTTGGGCTGCACAGTGGTGTGGCGCTTAGCATCGTTACCTCACAGCAAGGTTCAAATCCCAGCTGGGGCCTTTCTGTGTGGAGTTTGCATGTTCTCCCCGTGTATGCGTGGGTTCGCTCTGCGTACTCCAGCTTCCTCCCACCACTCAAAAATATGCATGTCAGGTTAATTGATAACTCTAAATTGACCCTAGGAGTGAATGTGAGAGTGGATGGTTGTTTGTCTCGTGATGGACTGCTGACCTGTCCAGGATGTACCCCACCCATTGCAGAATGGCAGCTTGGCTCCAGCCCTCGTGACCCTGAATTGGGATTAAGCAGTTATAGAAAATGGATGGATGATAAATTTATCTTATTTTGTGGCAGTGTTGCTGCCGGCTTCCTCTCAGGCACAGCTGCAGATACTATTCCAAAATAATACCACTCGCGCACTCACACATATGTCCAGCACTCACCTTGTTAGTTTGAGCATGTCGACGTTAAGGTTTATTTCATGGAATATGTGTGGAGCTGGGTCCAGGGAGAAGAGATAAAAAAATCTCTAATAGATTGAAGGATCTTCAGGCAGACACTGTTTTACTCGACAGCAGCTGTTCTCAGCAGTTTCCTCATATGTACACAGGCTGTTACAACTCCAGACAAAGAGATGTAGCCATAAGCCATAAGAAGAGTAAATTTCACCGTACACAATACAGTTCTAGATCCAAAAAGCAGATTTATAATAGTTAACTTATCTATCCAAAATATGAATTTATGCACTGATGACCCCTCATTTTTTCATTTCACTCTGATCCCTCAGATAACACACTCATCATAGGAGGGAACTTTAACATGGTATTAGACTCAGGAGTAGACAGACTCAGTACTTCAGGAAGTCAGCGGAACTGGCAGTCCACAAATATTGTTAAACAATACATGAATGATTTAGGTCATGATAGTAATAGTAATAGTAAGCCCATAGGAATGATTTTGTGATGCTTGGCGCTCCCACCACCCCACTCTTAGAGAATACACCTTCTACTTACCAGTACACCACTCATACTCAAGAATAGATTATTTCTTGATTTTCTGATTACCCTGATTTGATTAATTATTTCAAAAGGGAATGGTCTGTATATTTAGGAAATAATGACCTGCCAGGAATGTCAGTGTGTACTCTCTGGGAAGCAGGAAAAGCAGTTATGAGAGGCAAAATAATCTCTTTTTTATCAAATACGAAAAAGAGGGAAAGTTCAAGAATATTAGAATTAGAACTCAGGATTAAATCATTAGAAGTTGCCTACAGTGCCTCCCAAGAAGAACACATACCGAATGAATTAAGGACAGCTGCACTTGAGTTAAATTAAACAAACAAACACAGTTTCTGATAAAAATACTTTGCTTGGAGAACTTTGAGCATGGCAATAAATCTGGAAGGTTCCTAGCTAACCAACTAAAGAGAAACAAAGAGAAAACAACAATCACTTCTGTTAAGGACTCAAAAGGAACTATCCCCCATGACCCTGATGTAAGCAACAATGCTTTTAGGGACTTCTATAAAACCTTACATTCATCACAAAATGATCCACCAGACAGTGAAATAGACCATTCTTAGTAACATCAACCTGGCTTGAGGTCTGTGAGGACCTATCAACATGGCTCAAGTGTAATATTTCTGCATGCCCCACTCTGTGCATACTGGGTGACTTAGATGACATCAACATGGAAATGAACTCAGCACAGTCCTTACAGTGTTATGTAATGCAAAGAAAACTATTCTCATCCTTCTTTCTACACCCCTGTGTCTTGGCCACTGCCTGGGATGGGAGGGGGCCAGGACAATTCATGTAAAACCTGTACCATATATTTTGCATGTTTATGCACATACACACACATACACACATTCATTCACTCAGTCACATACTTATCATACAGTTGTTGTATCATCCTGTGGTTTCAGACCATCCCATATCCACAGTTATGTTATATGTACTTGCTGTTGTTGTTGTTGCTCTTTGTGGGTTTTTTTCTCTCTGTCTGGCTACCTGCAGATGTTCCCGATGGTTCTCCACCAGGTTTCCCCACAGAGGTCATAGGATGTTTTCTGTTTGGTTTCTACAGATGTAGCAGTTACTTGTCTGGTTTTGTCTTATTTTTCATTGCCTTCTCCTATCATTTCTTCCTATCTCTGTCTCGTTTTATTTTCTTTTTCATTTTTCTTGCTCTCCCTCTTTCCCTGTCCTCCCAAGTTGGCATTATTATATGTAAAGAATTGTAAAATAAATAAATAAATAAGCAGTACTTGGGAATCATTGGTTATCTGGTACTCGCCCAGATACCAGGAAACACAGATAGGATCAGTGGTAAAATTATGTCAATAGAAGGAATTCAGTAGGTTGTTAGAAGCTCCAATGCAGAACAAAGCAGTGCTGTGTTTTTGTCTGTCTTTGTGTAGGTCTTGAAGAGAAAAAGAGAGTAGTGTATATTTTGAAGAAAAAATAAATGAAAATTGCTTGTACCTGACTATGAAACAAAATAACTAAGTGAGTGAATAGATGAAGAATTAAGCTTGCTGTAGCAAAGTTTTAAGCATCAGATCTAGTTATATGGGTCACCACGTGGGTGGTCAAACGTGATGCATCAGCCTTGCCCTGGGCTGTCACCATGCCATGTCTATACGGTGGCTAAGCACCATTACGAATTTAAGATTAATTGTGGCCAGAAGATTAGCATACAGCATATGGTTGATGTGTGATAAGTGTGAATACTGCAGTTGAAAAAGTGTAAATAAAATGATAATAAGTGCACTGTATATATGTATATAATATATATGAACTCCTAAGTAAAAAAGGCAAGGCAGTAAATTAATAGGTAAAGAAACTGATAACAAAATCTCACATTAAAGTGAGAAAGGGAATTCTGATCAAGGCAAAGGTTATTGATAGATTATCAAAAGTGATGTAAGAAAACTTCATATGAGTATAAACAAGTAGTTTAATGCTGACACAGGTGAACTGGTGAAGAAAACTTTAAGGAAAAAGGTTTTTGTTGTGGACTGCTGGATATAAGCCAAAAAGTGATACAGGCTCACAGAAAAGAGAAACACAGACAAAAGTGTTTACTTCTGACAAATAATTAAATCATCAACAACATGCCAAACACATATGGGAAATATTAACCCGTTGAAGAATAAAATCATATTTAAACCTACTAGATGAATGATCAAGGGAAGCCGAGATCTCCTTTGCACTGGGCTGTTTTCACTCTGTTTCCCAACAGCGTGTTTGTCTTAATTTGAATTTACTCAGTTAAAGTTTCATTTTTACGTGTAGATTTGGATCATATTCATAAATTCTAATAAAATATATACTGGTGTGGCCGGTGTGGGACCTGCCTGCTGGACAGATTTTTGAAAAAGGGCCAACAGTTATGAACCTGCATGAATGAAAAAGAAGAAGTAATTCTAGGTTTGCTAACTAGGATAATCAAGAAGTGAAAAGTTTTGCAAAAATAATAAAAATAATATTGTTGAAACCTGCTGCATTAAATGAACAATAAGAAGAAGAAGGAGTGAAGTAAAAAATGATTAAATAAATACCTATTTTCAATAATTGAAAAATTTGGCATTAGCATAAGCTGGAAAAAGATGAGTCTCAAAGCAAAAAGAAAGGTGCTTTAACACCTGCAGAAATTATGATATTAAGATATCCCAAATGAAAAGGAAGAATGTAGAAATGTATGAGAGAATGGCATAAAAACACATTGTGGCCACAAATGGACAAATCATTGATCCTTTGATCCAACCTTATGGGACCGTATGGAATCTGTGTGGAATAAAAGTAGGAGACAGGCTTCAGTGGTGTCAACAATACAGGCAATTCCAGCTGAAGTTGCTTTCCCACAAACACTAGTGATCTCTGCTGCATGGTCATAGATTCTCCGTGAACGCAGTGTGGAAAGTTCACTTAATGGTTAGCTAGTGGTTGTTGGTTGATTGATTATGATTTGCACTGACTGTCCAACTACTTTTTACTCATAGAATCAGATCATGTTGCCAAATTGTTGCAAAGGTTTCTAGAAGTGGTCTTCATACTGCAACATTTCTTCTTTTTCAGCCATGCTTGCTTGAATTAATGCAATGGTGAGCCCACCATATCAGTGACCATCCAAGATCGACAATATCAATTTATGGTGGACACAGGAGCCACATATTCCTGTACTGGCAGAGAAGGGTCCGGACTCCCCCATCGACAATATTAGTTAAAACATTATGTTTCTCTGCAGAAACACAAGTAATCCCCATGACAGAACTGGTCCCCATGAAAATTGGTGGAAAGACTGTATGTGCCCCAGTCGATTCAACTTATACATCAATCAACCTGCTGGGAAGAGATATACCGTAACCCTCTTCCCTTGTCTGTCCTTGTGTCGTTTTACGTTGTTTTGGGCCGTCTTCAAGCTTCACCAGATTCCAAGAAAGCCCCCTGAAGGAAACAAACCTGTATCTCGTTCAACACTAAATATGGCCAAAGGGATCATATTTCTTACTATAAACACTGCTTTCTATGCATCTCAGCCCTGTAAAAATTTTAAAGAGGACTGCTGGTGAGAACGGAAAGAATCCAGCTATTCCATCTCAATATAGCTTCCTTTAATAGTGTACCAAAAATGTGATGTCAAATCCTTTTAGGATTACAGTCAAACAACCTCATGTGACAGCAGCACCCCAGAACGGAGATTGCCCATCTGGCTACACAGTGAGATGTATGAACAATAATTGAGCGAGACAGTTGGTGGACGCAAAATATAAACCTCCTTGGAAATATTTTACAGCGAGTGACTGTGTGCAGGAATTAGAACTGCTCTATGCTGAACTTTATTTTGCTTGCTTGTTCATATTGCGTGTACAGCCAAATAAGCGCTGTACAGATATCAACATTATAGCATTCATCAGTATGGCTAAGTAGGAAGCCTCATCTATTTTTCTGGGACGTACATCACGTCCTGCTTCACATGCACTGTGACCAACTCTGCCACTCTGGAGCACTTTGAGAATCTATCTCCATCTGAGAATCTCTGTCAGGGCTCTAGCTCTTGTGGGGGAGAGCAGGGCCTTGACAGTGCTCGCACCACATATTCTTTTGGGTTTCTTTGCTCCTGTGAGCTGCTAACAGTGGACGATCCTAATGTTAATGTTAAAGGTCTTAAAGAATTTTTCAGTTCAAATATCATATGTACTGAGTTTTGATAGTTTTTAATTTTTTGGTTGAGGGTTCACACTATTTGCTTTTTCAGTTTTAGCTTGATACTGCTTCATTTATTGAGATTATCGGTTTTTCATGTTGTAGTGATAATTTTTTGTCTTCATTTTATTATTTTTGTGATTTCTTTGATTCATCCTTGATTCTGCTATTATATACTTATATTTATTTCCTTATTATATTTTCTTTAATTTCTGGGTGAATTTGTTTTAATTAATCATTTAATTTTATTTTAGTCATTTTAATGTTGTTAATTATGTGTGATGATAGTTTAGGTTTTTAGGTTAAGTTATTTACTTATCGAATCATTGATAAGTAATTTCAATGGGGATATGTGGGGGAGAGCGGGCCTTGAACCTGCTCGCACCATATTTTGTTTGGGGTCAGAATGTTCTGTGTCGAGACGATGACGAAGATGTTGCGGCAATCAAAGACACAGTGGTGCTGGACAGAGATTGGGTTTTGGCCACGTACGCACAGAATGACATCAGGAAGTAGAAGAGGATCTCACAAATTGTTGTTGTTTTCACTGAGACCTGGCTGAACGAAACCGTTATGGATGACGTTATTAGCATAGCAGGGCTAACAACACACTCAGTGGCAAGACACAGGGCAGAGGCTTATACATCTACATCAATAATGAATGGTGCAAGGACACAAATAAGACCTTCTCATACTGTTCACATTGAGATTCATACATTCAGGCTTTGGCAGTCAAATGCTGCCCCTTCTACCTCCCATGAGAATTCTCAGTTATATTCATCATTGCTCTTTATATTCCCCCTGATGCAGACACCCTCTATCACCGCATCAATGATCTGCAAAGAACCTATCTTGAGGGAGTTATCATTGCTGCTGGGGACTTCAACCAGGCCAACATGAGAAAGGTTCTCCCTCATTTTTACCAACATGTGGACTTTGCAACCAGAGATGACAACATAAAAGCATACACAAACATCAAAGCAGCACTCAAAGCAGCCCCTTGCCCCCATGTAGGCTCATCAGACCACATCTCTGTCATGCTGATGCCGGCATTCAGACCTCTGCTCACCAGAACAAGGCCCTCCTCAAAACTGGTGAGTGTATGGTTAGAGGGAGTCATGACAGCACTGCAGGGCTGCTTCAAATGCAGTGACTGGTCAGAGAGGCTGCCACCAAGGACCAGGAGGTTGATATTGAGGAGTATGCAACAAGTCCATTGCAACAAGACACATCACTGTAAGGGCAAATGAGAAACCATGGATGACTACGGAGGTGCGAGACCTGCTGAGATCAAGAGATTCCACTTTCAAATCTGGAGACACAGTTGCCCTGAGAACAGACTGACTAAAAGGGCCTATGGACACAAAATCCAAGACCATTTTCAGGACTACAGGAACAGCAGGAGACTGTGGCAGGGAATTAAATCTGTCACAGACTATAAGACCATTCCTCAATCCTGTGATGTGAACACCGACTTCCTGAACCAACTCAACAATTATTTTGGATGGTTTGAGGCACTAAAACAACATGCCTGCGCCGAAGGCCACACTACATCATGAGGAACAGGTGCTGTGTCTTGACCCAGCTGAGGTCTGCTGGAACCCTAATGAGGAATAATCCAATGTGGAAAATCTGGTGGTCCTGATCAGATACAAGGCTGTGTGCTCAAGGAGTGTGCAGAACAACTGACACATGTCCTTAAAGACATATTCAACATCTCCCTGCGCCAAGCGGTTGCGCCATCCTGCTACAAAGCCTCAGCAATCATCCTGGTTCCTGGTACCAGCAATCTGAGTTCAAGTCTCGGTGGAACCAAAACTATTATGAAATGTTCCTGTTCATTGATGTAAAGCCATGAGTCCACAAGCCACTCATTGGTAAACCCTGCACTGCTGGATTTGTACTTCATGAATAACTTCAATGAACCAGAGATGTGAAACCACCTCAGCATTGCTCTAAAAAGACTTCGGATCTGCTGAAGAAGATGACTTAAAAAAAATTGGTAAAACCAGCTCACGTTGTGTGGGCCACTTTCCATCTCACCTCGTGCCCTTTTGTGTCACTGGTGACAAGCATTGTGCTTTCTAATTGCACATTCCTTCTGGTTGTTTACAGGATTTGTGCCAATATTATGTGCACACAGGATGGCCTCGATCTGGAGTTTCCGGAGGACTTGTCACCTCATGCAAAGATGCCATCACTACATCAAAGAGAAACAACTGTGTCAGCTGAATCACAAGTTTTTTGGCTAAAAATAAACCCACCTGAATCATGTTTGAAGTGAGAATGGGAAGAATGGATGGAAAAAATGGATACAAGCTCAGTTGGTGCTGAGCTGCATGATAACCATTTCTCCTGCTACACTGCACTGCTGTTTGATGAAAATCAAAGCCATGAGGACTATAAAAAATGTTGGGATGAACTCATCAACCAAAATACATTTCTCATTCAACTTGAGGACAACTAATTGGGCCACAAGGTGCTGCAGCAGCTCAGACTCATTAATGGACTACAAGAATGGTTCCAAGTCCTGAACTCCACTCCTCACTTCTCACTATTGATAGCAAAATAATCAGACAAACCTGGCCCAATGTTAAAATAATCTCTACAAGTCATAAAATGGATGCTAACAGAATGTAAGTAAATTTTTTTGCTGACAAATGCTTCTTTAGAATTTCCACTAAAATAGGCTTAGATGAGGTAATTGGAGAAAAGGTATTACTTCCCTCATTGTCCTGTTACAAATGCCCTGACAGCTGAACATTAAAAATCATTAGAGCAAGTACTCTTAAAAGTATGGTCACAACACATAAAACTGATGCAAGCTTGGTAAAATTTGCCTAACCACTTAGGACTGAAGTCAAACGAGGAGCACAGTTACCAAATCTAAAACAGTACCAACTTAAACAAGAAGCAATGAATAGTATTAAGCCCACCACTGAAGATCTGTTAAAAGCAGCAGTGCACCAAGAGAGCATGTAACACTTGCAGTTTACTCATTAAAAAGCCACACTCAAATTATTACAGAGCAGTGCCTGACTCGAAAGCCATAAATACCATAGTGGTTGAAGAAATCCTATAGTGGTCCCTGACCCACATATGTTGTTGTCAAATATTCCTCCAGGCACCCAGTGGTACACAGTCATAGACTGGTGCTCTGCATTCTTTAGTGTTCCTATTCATCAAGACTAACAGCATTTGTTTGCATTTACATATCTGGGGAACAATACACTTATCAATGTTTGCCTCAAGAGTTTGTACACTCACTCTTAATATTCAACGGACGCATGGTTTCACTCAAACCACTGCACTCGGTACTGACCTCACTCAGGTCCAGCTCACCAGCCTGAGGCTGATGACACAGATGAGCATGCTGACACTGGCAAGGAAGAGGATGTGCAAGACACCCAGGGAGCGCAATAGTTCTATATGATAGTAGCCATTATAATATCAGAGATATTGAGTATATGCTTTGTTTCTGTCGTCTATAACTAACAATGGCGGAGCCAGGAGGAACACATTGGATTGAACAGCAGCAACCCCAAATACAGCAGTAATGCATGACCCACAGTAATCTGACTGAATCATTATTCAGCCACTATTTAGTCACTGAGCAAAATTACTTTTGGTCTGCCTTAAAAAGATTCTAGCAAACCGTCAGATGCCTCAGGATGGCGAAACGGTGCTTTGCCAACGTTTAGAATGGGGGCAGAGTCCTGCTGAACTCGACTGTAGATATAATCTGGCATCTCAACTCAACTGATTTGCCTTCCACACTAAAAGCAGAGACCTGGAAGTTTAGGGGGATTCACCAATCACTGCAGCTGAATTTGCTGGTTAAACGACTCCATGGCTGCAAGGCCCCGGGGGTGGATGAGATCTGCCCTGTGTTCCTTAAGGCCCTGGATATTGTTGGGCTGTCTTGGTTGACACACCTGTGCAACACTGTGTAGAGGTCTGGGACAGTGCCTTGGAACTGACAGGGTGGTCCCTCAATGTAAAAAGGAGGATCAGAGGGTGTGTTCCGGGGGATCACATTTCTCAGCCTTGCTGGGAACCTGAGGTGGTGGAGAGAAGAGTCAGGCAGGTAGTCGAACCTCAGATTCAAGAGGAGCAATGCGGTTTTTGTCTTGGTGGAACACTGGACCAGCTTTTTAACCTCACAAGGATATTGGAGGGTACATGTGAGTTTCACCAACCAGTCTACATGTGTTTTGTGGAGTTGGAGATGGCTTACGACAGTGTCCCTCATGGTGTCATGTGGTAGGTTCTCTGGGAGTATAGGGTATCAGGCCTCTTTTTACAGGCTATTCGGTTCCTGTACAACTGGAGTGAGAGCTTGGTTTGCATTGCCAGCAGTGTGTCAGACGCAATTCAGGTGCCTCAATTCTGTTCATAACTCTTACAAACAGAATTTCTATGAGCAGCCAATGGTTGGAGGCTTTCCTATTCAGTCATTTTATGTCTGCATTTTTGCGTTTTGCAGATGATGCAGTCCTGATGGCTTCGTCGAGCAGAGACCACTAGCTGGCACTGGGGCGTTTTGCAATCGGGTGTGAAGCAGGGTCTGAGGCCATGGTCCTCAGTCAAAAAAGGGTGGATTGCCCACTCCAGGTTGGGGGTGACTGCCTTGCTCACAAGTGGGGTTAAAAAGGAGCAGGAGATTTACTGGCAGTAGATTGACCCGTACCAGTCAATCTACTTTTCAACCCTCACGTATGGTCACGAGCTGTGGGTAGTAACCTAAAATTATTAGATCAATACAAGTGTCGGCAATGAGCTTCCTCCGAAGGGTTGCTGAACTCACCCTCAGGGATAGGACTAGGAAATTGGCCATATGGAGGGGGCTTAGAGGCACTGTTCTTCTGCATCAAAAGGAGCCAGTTGAGGTGGTTTGAGCAAGTGGTCAGGATGTCTTCCAGTTGTCTTCCTGGTGAGGTGTTTCAGATCCAGGACCCGCTAGAGAGACTATATGTTTTGGTTGGCATTGGAAGCACTCGTGTCCCCTCAGAATAGATAACATTATTAGACAGCATGGCATAAATTTCCATTGTTATGCTGATGATACTCAACTGTACTTATCTATGAAACCAGATGAAACCAATAGGTTGGTCACTCTACAAGCCTGTCTTAAAGACATAAAGACCTGGATGACTCAGAACTGTCTGCTTTTAAATTCAGACAAAACTGAAGTTGTTCTCTTTGGACCTGAGCACTTCAGGGAGAAATTGACTGGTTATACAGTTACTCTAGATGATATTTCCTTGGCTTCTTGTTCTACAGTGAGGAACCTTGGAGTTATTTTTGACCAGAATTTATCATTTGACGCACATATAAAACTGGTTTCTAGGACTGCCTTCTTTCTCCTTCGTAATATTGCTAAAATCAGGAACATCCTGTCTCAAGGTGATGCAGAGAAACTAGTTCATGCATTTGTTACTTCAACACTGGACTACTGTAATTCTTTATTATTGGGCTGTCCCACATATTCTCTGAAAAGGTTCCAGCTGATCCAAAATGCTGCAGCCAGAGTTCTGATGAGAACTAACAGGAGAGATCATGTTTCTCCAGTTTTAGCTTCTCTTCATTGGCATCCCTGTTAAATTCAGAATAGAATGTAAGATTCTTCTCCTCACATATAAAGCTCTTACTGACCGAGCTCCATCATATCTTAAAGATCTCATTGTAAGATATTTTCCTAACAGAACACTTTTCTCTCAGACTGCAGGTTTACTTGTTGTTCCCAGAGTTTCTAAAAGTAGAATGGGAGGCAGAGCCTTCAGTTATCAGGCCCCTCTCTGAGGAACCAGCTGCCAGTTTGGCTTCAAGAAGCAGACACCCTCTCTACCTTTAAGATTAGGCTTAAAACTTTCCCTTTTGACAAAGCTTACAGTTAGGGATGGCTCAGGTGACCCTGAAACATCCCATAGTTAAGCTGCTATAGGCCTAGCCTGCTGTAGGGCCTCCCATAATGACTGTCACCCCATGTATGCAAAGGACAGGGGACTGAATCAAAGTTTTAATCCAATCTGGTCGTTTCCTTAGCTAGGCAACTTTTTTCAAATTTGGCATTGCATGACATGAAATAATTTAGATTTTAATGTATTTGATTTTATTGTATCATGATTGAATTACAATTAATTGGACTATAATTGGCTTGAAGTGGACTGTATTTTTCAGGTGAGGTGAGATGATATTTGTTTTGATTTGGCACTGTACAAATAAAACTGATTCAACAAAATTGAATCTTGCAATACAACGATCTGTAAAATATGCAAGGTGCATGACCTTTTATAATTCTTAAAACTGAAACAGTATTTCAGATAAAGTAGAACATTTCATACTTTTTTTTTGTCTGTTCATGACCACCCTTTACAGCCTAACAACAAATTTATATCTCCAGCTGTGAATGCACAGGGCTCTGTTGGAGAGCAAACAGTACTGCATTAGGCTGGTTTAAGTCATACTTATCTGATAGATTCCAGTTTGTTAATGTAAATGAAGAATCTCCCTCAGACATCAGAGTTAGTTGCAGAGTTCCTCAGGGTTCTGTGCTTGAACCCATTCTTCTTACTCTGTACATGCTTCCTTCCATCCATCCATCCATCTATTTTTCTATACCCACGTAATGCAATTCAGGGTCACAAGGGGGATCGAGCCTATCCCTGCTCCCAATTTGATTGAGAGGCGGTGTACATCCTAGATAGATCACCAGTCAATCGTAGGGCCATCAACAACAATACACACTCACTCCTTCGGGACAATTCAGGATCACCAATTAACCTAATGTAACCCAGGTTAGCTAAACCATAAGCTTAACCTGAGAAGGAAATTGTTGTTTTACTAGATGTTTCATGTGTTAAAATATACGTTTTTCTAAGTTGCACTTGAAAGCAACATGTTTCCAACTGCACTTGAAGGCAGTTTCACCATCCAACCAAACGAAAGGCAGGTAGCCTTTTAGCAACCAGTTAGCATGCATGTTGTGCCTATTGTGTAGGAGGCAAGTCTGTACGCAAGCTTGAAGGCAGTACTCAGCTGAACAAAAGCGCTAAGATATTGATTGTAGTAAAACAATACCGCAAATCCTTTAAGTTACTGTTAGCTCCAACTAGTTACTTTGTTCACAGTTTAGTATTGTGCTCGAGCAGTTACACAGGTGAACCGTCTTTGATCTTGTGAGAGCCGAGAGTCCCCGATGGCGCTCAGCACTGGATCAGATCTTTTGGAGACCTTTAGTCTGTTGGAGAGGATCCAGAGCCTTGGATGGAGTGATTCGGGATCATTCTGTGATTCATAGATGGGAAGCCCCCCAAAGATCCTAAAGAATCTGGATTGACTCTTAGTCACTAATTCCAATTGGTGGTAGTGTCATAGTTCAGTCATCCAACCATCAGTAATTTTCCATTGATCCTGCTTCTGCCCCACTCAGCCTGTCAGCCACACACACCTCATCAGTTCACTTCATTCACCTGTGCACACAGCTGCCTCTCATCACATGCAATCAGCCCAGCATATCGTCACCAGCTCCACACTCTATCCTTTGCCAGATTGTTCTTTTCCATGCAAGTCTTTCCAGCGTTCTCCTGCCAGCTTTACCGGTACCGACCTCGCCTGTCCCTGATTCCCTGCTTCGTCTGCCTCCTGGTAATTCGACCCAGCCTTCTGTCGCTGACCAAGAACTTTGTCTCTCCTCTCCTCTCCTGGTTCCTGTTTGCCGGTTTCTAAACCGTTTGTCTGTCTGTCAGAGTCTCAGTAAAGCCTTGAACTTTTTACCACTGTCTTCTGACTCCTTTGTACTACAATTGGGTCCATACACCACCCGTTACAGGTAGGGCCAACCTGGTTGGCAGGATTGCCACACACCAAAAAGAGTTGGCACGTGACTCTAATCACCCTATCAGAGAAACATTTGGAGGGAACACAAACAAAACAGTTACCGGTACAAAGGAAAAACAACTCATTTTTTTAAAGGCGCCATTTTCTTTTCTTTATTATTTTTCATATAATTGTTTATATAAATGTTGTAAACTTTTGTTATACAGTACTCACTAAAATAGTTTACTTTTGCAATTTACTTACTTTGCAATTTACTGGTTGGTGTTGTTCATTGTTCGGCTGTTCAGGACTATGGTAATTGAGTTTTCTCCGAACCTAGCCATTCAGTATATATACTATAAGTGGGTTATACTAACATGAGTGTTTTTGGATGGTAGAAGGAAGCTGGAGTACCCAGACAGAACACACGCCTGCATGGGGAGAACGCCACAGAGAAAGGCCCCAGTCAGGATTCAAACCAGGAACCCTCTTGCTGTGAGGCAACAATGTGCACATGCTTCCATGAGGTAATATTATTGGACAGCATAGCATAAATTTCAATTGCTATGCAGATGATTATCAGCTATACTTAGGGTGACCAGATGTCCTGCATTTTCATTAGTTTTCACATGTCCCGCATTGTTATTGACAGTCAGACTCCAGTTCTGAAATGTGTGTTTTATAATCTGGCATTTATCAAATGGCTGTGTTGAGAAAGCAGTGAGGGCTGTCATCAGGGGGCGGGGCGGGCTGTTTGACCAACAAAAAACAATGCAAATCAGGTCAAAATGGCATCGGCATGCAGCACGAGATCTGGTCGGAAAGGGAGGAAAACATGACTCGTACAATTAAGGAAAGAAAATGCAGCTACAACAAAGACTGGGAAACTATCTACCCCTGGGTGAAACCAGTGCAAGGCGAGTCTGGTAAAGTTAGAAAAAATACAGGAAAGCCATACCCTTCTTGAAGCACTATGATTTAACAATTTTACTCCTGACTGTCTATTCTGTTCAATTGTACACAGTCAGGTGTGTTAACTTGAGAGCCACTGTGAAACAGTATGAAAGCTCCATGCTTACTATGTTTTCTTACGTAAGAGAACTTGGGAAAATTGCATTTAAATAAGATACGTTTTTATTTAAGTTTTTATTTACAGCCTGTTATGTGCTACTAAATCAACCAGATGGCAAAGCATAGTAATGTTACAAGCTATGGGGTAGAATAGAGAGGGTTATTTTTTTTTAAGTTATTTTAGACCACCTCGATGCATAGGTATCCCACATTGTTTCACACAGACATAGTCTTTGTCCCACATCTGGTGAATTGGAATCTGGTCACCCTAGCTATACTTATCTATAAAACCAGATTTAACCAATCAGTTGGTCAGAATACAAGTATATGTTAAAGACATATGTCTTTAACATATACTTGTAGTCTGACCAATATAATAATAATTTAGACATATATTACATTTAGACATATAATAATTTAGATTTTAATGTATTTGATTTTATTGCATTATGATTGAATTACAATTAACTGGACTATAATTGGCTTGAAGTGGACTGTATTTTTCAGGTGAGGTGAGATGATATTTGTTTTGATTTGGCACTGTACAAATAAAACTGATTCAACAAAATTGAATCTTGCAATACAACGATCTGTAAAATATACAAGGTGCATGACTTTTTATAATTCTTAAAACTGAAACAGTATTTCAGATAAAGTAGAACATTTCATACTTTGTTTTCTGTCTGTTCATGACCAACCATATTTGGTGGCCTCTACTGGTGTTTTTTTTGTCAGCCTTTACAGCCTAACAACAAATTTATATCTCCAGCTGTGAATGCGCAGGGCTCTGTTGGAATTTTGCTTTTATGACAGTGGAGTTACATCCCACATCAAAGAGAGCCAAAGAGCAAAAAAATGGCCAAATCTCTACAGATGCTTCAAATGACAAAGCTTCAGAGGTGTATTTTGGAAAAGGCCAGACAAGCCTTTTCCTCCAGCTTCCAATCTTTAAGCAAAGCCTTACTATACATGTACTGATTTCAGCAACATACCTTTGCCATCTAAACCAAAAATAATCAATTAGTCTCTTTATATCAGTGGTCACTGACACCACAGGAATTGTAGTAAATAACGCAAAAAGCACAATACTTGCATTTTCCTCTATTTGCTTAGGATTGTTTATTATTCAAGTTAATGTTCACATTTCTGGAAAACTTTCTTAATGTGTTCAATAATAGTTGGTTTCTGATTCCAGCAGATTTTATTAAGTGACTTTTGAGACCTCACTTCTTTGTCACTTATTGCAAAACCATAAAACCACACTACTAATTATATTTAGTAAAATAAATGGTGTCAAATGTTATTACAGAAAACAGGTGCAGTTTAAATACAGGTGTACGCAGTCTCACCAATCTCTCTTGCCATAGCCAGACCCTGGGGATAGGTGATGGGGGAGAGCTTCTTATCCCGCAGCCTCTCTATGGTGTCCTTGTCATCTCGTAGATCCAGCTTGGTTCCCACAAGGATGATGGGTGTGTTTGGGCAGTGGTGCCTCACCTCAGGGTACCACTAAGGTACCACAAGCATGCACACAAGTGCACGTATGGATATACAAAGAACAAAGTCAGAGGGAGAGGGGAAATAGAACAGTTAGCTGGATGCAAAGGCAGAGCATTGTCGGCCAATCCATCAAGACATTGAACATACTTGAAGTGTGACAACAAAAATAAGATGTTTTTAACAGCACAAAGCATCCTAAGGCAAATAAATCTCCAGTCATAATTTGTCACATCATATGATGAGAATCCCCTTCAGACCAGAAACATACAGACTTTGCAGAGGGAGGCATGACCTTCTGGAAAATGTGATTTCATATGAAAGCATCTCATGATGCTCAGCAGACCAAACCACAGCTGGTCCTCACACTCCCTCTACAGAGTGTCTGCACACCTCCAGGCCTCGGTTTACAATGTCTTTCTGTACCCCTTCCTCTGAGGGAGTGAGTTCAAATCCAGACCATTCTAAGCTGAGGACTGAGCAGGTGTGGCAGCTGTGTCATAAACCAGGTGAAGCCATAGATGTGCCTCCTTGTGGTCAGACTCGGCATGGATGGGGACAAAGGGAGGTGATGGGTGGTCAGTCAGCGTACTGACCTTAGCTCGGACGTTCTCAAAGGAGGCCGGACTGACCAGGGAGAAGCATATCAAGAACACATCCTGGGAGAGAATCAGAGAGATGGCTAGTTGAGAGTGAGATAAGTGTGTGGTGGTGAAGGGGGGTTGGGTAGATATTGGTGTTTCTATTAATGGAATTATTGGAAGCTAGAGAGTGTACCTCAATGAACACTTTTTTATATCACAGCAAAAGGAGTTCAACTTCACATATTGCTGTCTAAACCTGTCAATCGTAGAGGAGACTTTTTTATTTTACAGTATATCTTATTTTGCCATGTAATGTCTAGGTGGACATTCCTGTGCTTTCACATTAGTAGTGATGTGGTCAACATCACCCAGCAAAGTAGTTGGAAGGGAAAAAAGTTGCCAGCAGTGTACACTGGAGCAGTTAGGAGGACGGCAGAGACGGTAATGAAACAAACTCTTTGAAAAAGAAAAAAAAGAAACGTGTTGCTAATGCAGAGGATTACAGTTTAAAGTCTTTTCTAAATGAAAAGACATCTTAGGCAAACAGGTCAGTCATTGATGAGACTTTTCTTTAATGAAGAGTGCAGAGTGAAGGTGCTGAGTGCAGACAACAATGGGGTCTTACTGCTCAAACACAGTAATGTTGCAATGAAATATTTGGATTAGGATGTGCTAAATCATAGAGAAATTGTTGTCATGTAACCACTGACATTCTAAATCTCAATTGTTTCTAAATGTGAGCAGTGGGTTAGTTAAATGAATAAAGCATTGCCAAGCTGGCTGCCATCATCCTGGGGTTAGGGGAAACACTGCCTGTTTGATCTCACCGATTGTTCAGAGTACTCAAAAAACCCAAAGCTATACAGTGAGCTGGTGCAGGTTCAGAATAGTGGTCTGCCTACAATTTGCTCACATCAACACGCGATGGCATTTTGTTGCCACTTAGGGGCAGTCTAAAAAATATGTGGAACAATCTGAGCTGTGGGCTGCTCCTGGTTGGTCTGCTGGTCCTTTCGCTTTGCACTGCTGTGGAAAAGTGGATGAAGACTTGCTTTGTGATGGAGTGAAATTAAGTGTTAAATAATCAAGATTGTCATGTTAATTATTCAACACATCAACATTAATGGACAAACACAATAGAGGTGGCTTGATTTAAAATATGACTACTGTTCTAGCGTGGAGCCACACTAGTGGCAGTCTGTTGCAGAAGCCCTGGACATATTGTGTCTTTCTTTGTATCTTCTTGACATTTTTTTCAAATGAGCTTTTTTTCTGTGAAAAGAATGCATTTTGGAATTCCTTAATTTTTAAAAAAAATCTTTCTTCTGTGCATCTGTTGTGATGTGTAACCATGACAATGCTTGGTCTGAGGCCCCAAATTTGTGGAGATATTGAGAATGCAGAGCAAGATCTAAACAGAGAAAGTTTAAATCACTTACTCCCTTGATCGTCATGGGGAATGTTAGACCACTGGTAGATAAAATATATGAGCTTGGAGCTCTGATAAAGACACATCAGTTTAGTTCCACCACTGTTTACGTTACCACTATAAAGCATGCTTGTTGGCCTATTAAGGACTGAACTGTTATAAATTTGTTATTGATTGATGGAGCCATTAATAGTGTTTAGTTTAAGTCTGAAAAGGGTTTAAATGAGTACAAAGATCCTCTAACACAATAAGGGTTCTGTTCTGGTGGATTTATTTATCTTATTAGTAGCTCAAGAGAGTATCTGTCATCTGTTTGTCATCTCCTTCCTTCAGTTTTAAACTCAGTGTTTTAAATCTTTACTGATGGTTTTTTAAAGCTCTCTTTCTGCCTAATCTTACATGTGTATATGGGTCTGTTTGTTGACTTTGTGACTATACTCCATGCCATGTCTCAAGGGAGGTTGGCATATAATTCATAATCTTACTAAAACAAGACCTATTCAGAAGGCCCTTTGCTGTCCAGTTAGTTAACTTGCCCATACTACTAAGATTTTTTGTTAAAGCCTTTCATTTATCACTGTGGAAATAACTTGTGTTTTCAATTTGACCATATTTGGGAGAAATATGGATCTGTTGGATAATATGTACAGATTTAACGTGTTGCCCAGCTCTGTGGCATTGGTGGCAATACAGAATATATATGACAGTTAATTGGCAATATGAAATTGTAAATAACAGGAAAGGCTTGCATCAGAATATCTTTTTTAATTCAGCTTGAAATGAGACGTGTGGCAGAATAGTTTGCTGTGCTGTTTTTGGTTATTATTGTTACTATTGTTTCATAATAATCGTGATAACTAGAGATTCTCTTGTTATATAATAATAGTCAGCTGCTTAAATAATTGGTCTGTTTTATACTATACTCGTGTTTGCCAGTAGACGGCAGTAGCAGCTTTACTATGTCAGTCATTTGAGACTTCACAGGGAGTTTCCTTCCAGAACACTTGACACAATGTTGGGGACAAGTAGACGAGTCATCACAACTATTTGAAATAACTACAACATTCTAATGTCAGCAGACACAGAGTTGGCATTATCACCAACACGCCAACACCAACACAACCAATTTCTATAGCTTCCAGAAGAAGAAGTCTGTCACTGAGATGAACTGCACTTCCTGTGGGGCCCTTCAGAATAAAAGCACTAAAGCTCTTTTTCAAAGTAGGTGGAATCGGACAGCTGTACTGTCCAAAAGGTCGTGCTTTGCATCAATCAAATCACAAGAATCTCAGCTTCCAACAGTTTGTTGCCTGTACACCCACTTATACAGCTGATAGTTCACTGGTGAGCTGTTGGAATTTAGGGAGTTAAAATCTTAAAGAAGTCAGAGGTGCTCTGATACTGAGCTCTGTAAAATTATTTTTACTTCTCTCATATCACGCCTTTTACAGAACTGAGCTTACTGACATGTTTGTAAATTATTCTGCAATAAATGAGACTCAGATGAATCTGAATCATGTTATTATGTGAATAGTGTTGTAATAATGGTGATTCTAAATGAATCAATTAGGGATTCTACAGAAATATTACTAGATGTGCTGATGTTGTATTGTGGCTCAGCTGACAACAGACTGTGACATAGACTACACATTCATCTACATAAAGAGCAGGTACCTGAGATCTGATCACAGGTGCTCACTCAGGACATATGTGTCCACTTGTGATTAGATCACCCAGGACGCATGTTGGCACCAAATGCAAACAGGACCATGGTAGCCATTGGTGTGTTGACTCATAAAGCACTGCCACTGATCAGCTCCAAAGTTTTGAATCTGCATAGCTTTAATACATTATCTTAAAACTAATTCTAAAAAGTGCAGCTATATGCTTAATAGAACCACGTTGGATTTTATGTCTATGAACAGGTCATACATTAGCATGCTTATTTCAGTAGGTTCCCTGTAATATGAAAAGTTGTGAGTAAGTGCATCTGATTGCGGGGAAGGAGTTTGAATACCGTCTGTGGGTAAGACAATGGTCTGAGCCTATCGTAGTCCTCCTGTCCTGCTGTATCCCAAAGGCCCAGATTCACTGGCTTCCCATCCACCATTACATTGGCAGAGTAGTTATCAAAGCTGTAGAGGAGTGGACATCACACTGAGTAAGCACAAGTCGCTAAAAGGTATAAATTCCCTTGTATAGACATACATTTTTCCATACATACATAAATATATATATTCATACATCGTTCATATATAGGGTTGTCTATATTTTACTTTGTATACCCCATTTACTTTCTATATAACCTGTCAAAAAATCACATAATAATCAACAACTCTATGATGTGCAAAAAAGGCACCTGTTTTATTCAGAAGAACCTCAGCTCTCCAATATGTCCACAGGTTGGCCGTGTTTAAAGCTAATACTTTACAAACAATATGGTTAAAATCTCAATAACAGGTAACTAATTGACACTATTTTCACTAATTAAAATACCATTTTAAACATTTCAGATTGTGATTCATCACCCTCACAGACATTTATTTACCCGATTAATCTGCAGTACAACAAATAGTAACATGAGAAGATTAAAAAACACAAAGTACACTCAGATGCTGAAACAACCTATATACAAAGTACGCTGACAAACTGTGAAAGTGTACCATGAAGAACTGGGTTAATGTTAATTTTTAAAAAGCATCCTCACTTTCTTTTTAGAGGCTGGGGCCTTTGCACAATACTAATGTATGAACACTCAGCTTTGAATCACTGTATGGTCCTGTTGTGTGAATGTGAGTTGTGTTTCACTCACACAGTAGGGATGTATTCCCCAGGGAAGGCATTGGTGGTGTAGCTAATCAACAGACAGGTCTTTCCCACAGCCCTGAGGAAAAAGAACAACAGAGGGTAAACAAGTGAAAATGTCAGCACTGGTCCCATACTCATATAAACTCCACACAAGTGTGAGTTTCGTCTGTATGTTTGAGTGGATGGATGTCTGTACTGGTGTGTAAAGTCAGGCTACTACTCCCCTTCACTAAGTGCCACACAGACACTGACCTAGATTCATGTTGCCGAGGGACACAGTAACCTTGTATGATGCACCCCCTCCCATCCACCCACAAATGCACATACTCGTACTCATCCACATGCACAGGCACAACATGCTCACATACTGGACACATAACATTACTCCCCTCCTACACTGCACTGATACAGGCTGCAGAATGCTCAGCAGATTGATGATGGCATAGATTAGTATAGGCTTTGTGCCTATGCATGAAGCAATAACATCACAGCAAATGGTGGTGACCCAGAGTCAGTTTCTTTGGCCGGGATGAAGAGAACGTGAACACAAGACAACAATGTGGGAGAGAGAGGTTGGTGTTTTGATTCAAAACAGATACTGATTCATCTTCATAGAAGAAACAAAGTGACCACTGCTTTATGTTCTTCTCACTAAAGGAGCCCTGATGTTACACCAACATACAATAAAGTTGAGGGCAGAAGGGTTAGGGTTAGGGTAGCCCATTTTCCTACACAGCATCCTCCCATCATCCATCTGTCCGTAGACACATCCCCATACCCATTACTGGGCCTGAAACTGCCCCAGAGCACCTGGAGGCTGAAGTGCTGTAGTATACAACTTTGGTTTCATGCCTGGCATGACAGCATTTTGCTGTACAGTACCACTTATTGCACCAGCAACTAGATAAAAACACACACTTTCTCCATAGTAAACACAGTTAAGACAGTATTGTCATTTCAAATACAGCTTACAGGAAAAAAGCCTCTTCATTAGATACAGTAAAGGGTTCCAAAACAAAGCCATGAGGGGGAGTGAGGAAGAAGAGATAAAGTGTACTAGCAACACACAGGACAAGAATAAAGATCAGAGTGGATTTTACTGCTGGAGAGAACTCAGAGACAAAAAGGACTGACAGACAGACACAGAGTTAGCTTCATCGTTGCTGTCAGTAAGTAATAACTGATGAGCTCTCTGGTTCTGACCCGTTTGCTTTGCTTGGTTCTGTCTGTGACGCGCAGGTTTAAATGAATTAAAAGAATATGATCATACTGCTCTGTGTAGGCTGTAGATCAGAGGAGATGTGGTTGATTCCTGTAATAAAACTAATGAAACATTTACTTCAGTGCTCTGTGTCGTGACGAACAGGAAATAACCAACAACTTAGAACCTTGTGATTATCATCTCTGTTTCACAGATGAAGCCTCAGTTAGCTCCTCAGTTCTGTTTCAAACCAACATGGAAATAATTTCTTATCACATAAAAATGTTTGCTCAGTTTTAGCAAATTTCACAGCAGAATGGAAGTTTGTAGCCTTCCAAAATGTTCTGTAATTTATACAATGTGCATTATGTTGATTTCACACGTTCACATTCTTTAAAAATGTAACTCAGAAAAAGCAAACTGTGTTACAGATCAACAAGGACATTTTTCTTTGTTGTTCTTTCTTCTTGTGAGCATGTTTGTTCATCACGTGTCATAGAGTGGAAAAAGATGTGGTCTTATTTTTGTACGACCCCGTAACATGACCCTATTCTGTCTTTTGACATTGTTGGTGGCTTCTGGAGATGTTTTTTATTTGCCTTTGAAGCATGACAACGTGTACAGCTGTGCATGTGCAAAGTTCAGATAGAGGTTGTTTTCACAAAAATGGTGGTACATCCAACTGTAGGGGGAGCCAAAGAGCAGAAAAAGGGCCAAATTCTTCAGTGATACTTTAAGATGGCATCCTCCACACATTTACTCCTGCAGGCGCTAATAGGCAGGCTAAGGAGGACTCCCTCTCATTGGTATCCACATGATTTTTTTAATACTCTTTTAAGGGATAAATTAAATTTGAGGATCCTCAAAAGTTTATTTCTGCATGATTCATCTGTCAAATTCTGAACGGTACTATCTGTACTTCAGAGGATTGGTGTCAGAACTTTTTCACAAGTTCAGAGATAAATTCCAGTATCAAACATATTAAAGCAAGGGTTGATGCACAATTTCTGACCTCACATATTCTAGAATTGACCAACACTCATATTCAATTCTATCTATTAACATAACTACAAAAAATTAGAAAAATTCAAAATTAAGTGAGGTCAGAACATGCATTTACCCTTGCTTTAATATTTAATCCACGGAATTATATGATTATTCTCTCATTTTCAGAACTGACTTCAAACTGTTGGGATCTAAGAGAAGGCTGAATGGATGCAGAGTTACAGCAGCGGGGGCCTGCAGCCACTAACAGGGCCATAAATTCCTTAGCGTGCATCAGCACTTCAGCCTGCCTCCAGTGGCCTACGAGGCGTGTGTGTGTTCCTGCACAGCATCCCGAGGATCTCCGCTCCTACCTTCATACTGAACGACATCAGCAGCAGCCACATGGCAGATAACTGAGGACATCAACCGAATATCGGAGAGCAAAAAAACGAGTGAACGACAGATCGACAGGCTGAGCCCCAGCCCATTTTCCTACATAGCATCCTCCCATCATCCATCTGTCCATAGACGCATCCTTGAATCACATAAGAAATGTGCTGCCGCTCTGTTTCTGTGAGCGTGCTCTTACCCGTCGCCGACCACCACACATTTGATAGCTTGCATTTGTACAGGAGCTGGAAGATTCCCCGGTAACCGGTGCTGACGAGTTCAGAGATCCTGCAGTCTGCACTGAGGTCTCGGATGAGAGCAGCGAGTTCGTCCGCCTGACGACTGAGCTGCAGTGAAAGAGGTCGAAGACGAACAGTGCCGATTTTTTTCGAAAAGAGTCGAGTGATTTTAAAGGTACAGCGTAAAGACTGCTTGTAAAGTGATAGAGGCTGCACCGTATCTGCTTCCGTCTTCGCTTTAGTCCTCACAACAGCACCCAAAGTATTGCGTTTAAACAGACTTCTGGAACCTTTCAACACTGCCAGGAGTAGCAGATTCCCTACATTGCCCCCTACAGATTACACTGCAACACTTGGTTTGAAAATAAGGCATTTTCCATCATTTCTGGGAATTTTTAATAGGAATATTAATCAATAACTTCACTATGATACAGTGTCGTGTCACCAAACTCACTACACACTTCATTGGCCCCCTACACATTACACTGCAACACTTGGTATGACAAATGTCTTCCTTTTTAATTGTATTAATTGTAAGATAAAGTGTAGTGGTGCTAAATTCTCCACAAACACCAGGAGATCCCTGGTGGTTAGTCAAAATCTATTTTTTAAAACAGTTTTACTTGGATTCATTTTAACAAAACCATTTAAAACCTGCCCCATTTGTTTTCAGCAAACCAGAACGCTGATTAAATTGACATACAGATTGAAACACACAATCCACCTCATATTTACTAAACTGCGTCTTCTGAGAAGGATGAAAGTTTGGTTTAGGAGGCCTTCTTGTGGTCAGGAGTTGAAGTGTGATTCACTCTGAAAATTTTACTCATGCCTTACAGTCTCAAATGAAAAATAATTTTGAGGAAATTATTTGTGAACCTTTTTTTTTTTTTTTTTTTACCAATGAATGAAATACATGCAATCACTTTTGACAGGTGTCGTCCAATTCTATTTGTATGAGGATTATAAGTTCCATTGCTATAAAGTACGACAGGATTTGGTTTGAACCAGCGCACCTATGACGTTTTGAATTGTCTTTGTCTTGAATAGAAATATAGTCACATATACATAAAGACAATAGCTATCAAAACTAGTTCACTCTTTTCATCTTCAAGTAACTCACATATTATATACAAAATATACAAGTTGTTATGTCCCCCGAAAGGCTAGGGGAAGAGGGGAGTAACATAGAGCAGGACCACTGGTTAAAGGGAGTGATGCATCACAGGAATGGGCAGGAAACAGCGGTTTATTGACACAGAAACCATAAGCAACATAACCTAAAGACAACACCAAAAAACAGTTAAACTAAAGACGATTCCTCCAAACGGGTGGATGGCTTTGCCCAGAACAAACGCACATTTGTGTCAATTCCAGAGAGAAGGAGCAGCAACTGAAACACAAGGAGGAGGAAACACATGAGGGAGGAGCGAGCAAACAAAGACACGCCCCTTGTGGCCATAACACATGTACAGAACATGTAGTCAGGGCAAAAATTCAGTCACTCGGTGCCCATAAGATATTAACTGACACCTGAGACTGAAAAACAACATTTTGATTATCTGTGATACCATACAATCATATGAAAAAAAACTATGGCAAAATGAACGCTCCTGGAATAGACAAACATATGATGATAGAAATCCACAGTCCTATTTTTACATAGAAAGCCTCATATCTCAGGTAAGAACTTACCAAACTCACCTACAGCCTCTTCATCTAGGTTTGTTGCACAGTGCACAATACCAAGGGGTATCTTGGTTTGGTGTCGTTGCCGCTGTCATCCCAAGGCACTGCGTGTGAAACCATCTTGTACAAGTTTCACATTGAATCTATAGGGATGAATTTATGAAACATATTAAGAAAATGTTACCTCTATGTAATGCATATAAGTATATAATATTTGAATACTTTGTGTCTGGTTTTTAACCCCAGAACGTCTACTGATTATCCACTATTCAAATTATCTATCGATAATCTCACCCAGACAGCATCAGCAGCAGTCTTGGGCAGGTCCTCATTGCCACAGAAGGAACAGAAGTCCTCCTTTGAAATTGAAAAAAAGACATATATTTGACTTAACTTTGTAGGAAGTGTATGACATATCATTGTAATATTTTGAGCAATACCTGATCCTTTCAAAATTTCTTCTGCCATGTCTCTTCTTAGTTTTTGAAGAAATTTTTGGATGAATGAATGTGGAACCTCTTTGGAATGTTTGGAAACTGTAGACATGGAAAAACAACACAT
Organism: Leuresthes tenuis; assembly: GCF_036924035.1. Classification (NCBI taxonomy): domain Eukaryota; kingdom Metazoa; phylum Chordata; class Actinopteri; order Atheriniformes; family Atherinopsidae; genus Leuresthes; species Leuresthes tenuis. The sequence continues at coordinate 33,140,438 of NW_027325374.1, read as the reverse complement.
GTACTGAGTATGATCATCTTACATAGTAAAACTACATGCTTTTTTAACATAAAGAAAACACAAGAATCACCTGCATGACAAAGATCCCACAACTGGTGACATCTTTCTGGAAACTGTGGCTTATCTTGCCAGGCCGCCAACTGACATTAACCCAGTCCTCCTTTCCCAGTCTATTCTGGCACATCTTGAAATACTGTCTACAGGTTGAAAGTAAAATACATTTTTGCTTTACCTTTGCGTTTACTCTATAGCTACACAGAATGTGTGTTTATTCCCCATAATCTATTAAATATTACCCGAATCTACAGCCAGCCTATCTGGAGCAGTTTTTCTTGTAGTTGAGCTCCTGTCTGTAACGGCACCTCCTGTTGTTTGTCTTCTTCCTCGTCTTCATGTGACTCTTCATCAGTCACTTCTTGTAGTTGAGCTCCTGTCTGTAACGGCACCTCCTGTTGTTTGTCTTCTTCCTCGTCTTCATGTGACTCTTCATCAGTCACTTCTTGTAGTTGAGCTCCTCTCTGTAACGACACCTCCTGTTGTTTGTCTTCTTCCTCGTCTTCGTGTGACTCTTCATCAGTCACTTCTTGTAGTTGAGCTCCTGTCTGTAACGGCACCTCCTGTTGTTTGTCTTCTTCCTCGTCTTCATGTGACTCTTCATCAGTCACTTCTTGTAGTTGAGCTCCTCTCTGTAACGGCACCTCCTGTTGTTTGTCTTCTTCCTCGTCTTCGTGTGACTCTTCATCAGTCACTTCTTGTAGTTGAGCTCCTGTCTGTAACGGCACCTCCTGTTGTTTGTCTTCTTCCTCGTCTTCGTGTGACTCTTCATCAGTCACTTCTTGTAGTTGAGCTCCTCTCTGTAACGACACCTCCTGTTGTTTGTCTTCTTCCTCGTCTTCGTGTGACTCTTCATCAGTCACTTCTTGTAGTTGAGCTCCTGTCTGTAACGACACCTCCTGTTGTTTGTCTTCTTCCTGGTCTTCGTGTGACTCTTCATCAGTCACTTCTTGTAGTTGAGCTCCTGTCTGTAACGACACCTCCTGTTGTTTGTCTTCTTCCTCGTCTTCGTGTGACTCTTCATCAGTCACTTCTTGTAGTTGAGCTCCTCTCTGTAACGACACCTCCTGTTGTTTGTCTTCTTCCTCGTCTTCATGTGACTCTTCATCAGTCACTTCTTGTAGTTGAGCTCCTGTCTGTAACGACACCTCCTGTTGTTTGTCTTCTTCCTCGTCTTCGTGTGACTCTTCATCAGTCACTTCTTGTAGTTGAGCTCCTGTCTGTAACGACACCTCCTGTTGTTTGTCTTCTTCCTCGTCTTCGTGTGACTCTTCATCAGTCACTTCTTGTAGTTGAGCTCCTCTCTGTAACGGCACCTCCTGTTGTTTGTCTTCTTCCTCGTCTTCATGTGACTCTTCATCAGTCACTTCTTGTAGTTGAGCTCCTCTCTGTAACGGCACCTCCTGTTGTTTGTCTTCTTCCTGGTCTTCGTGTGACTCTTCATCAGTCACTTCTTGTAGTTGAGCTCCTGTCTGTAACGACACCTCCTGTTGTTTGTCTTCTTCCTCGTCTTCGTGTGACTCTTCATCAGTCACTTCTTGTAGTTGAGCTCCTCTCTGTAACGGCACCTCCTGTTGTTTGTCTTCTTCCTCGTCTTCATGTGACTCTTCATCAGTCACTTCTTGTAGTTGAGCTCCTGTCTGTAACGGCACCTCCTGTTGTTTGTCTTCTTCCTCGTCTTCGTGTGACTCTTCATCAGTCACTTCTTGTAGTTGAGCTCCTGTCTGTAACGGCACCTCCTGTTGTTTGTCTTCTTCCTCGTCTTCGTGTGACTCTTCATCAGTCACTTCTTGTAGTTGAGCTCCTGTCTGTAACGGCACCTCCTGTTGTTTGTCTTCTTCCTCGTCTTCCTGTGACTCTTCATCAGTCACTTCTTGTAGTTGAGCTCCTGTCTGTAACGGCACCTCCTGTTGTTTGTCTTCTTCCTCGTCTTCGTGTGACTCTTCATCAGTCACTTCTTGTAGTTGAGCTCCTCTCTGTAACGGCACCTCCTGTTGTTTGTCTTCTTCCTCGTCTTCGTGTGACTCTTCATCAGTCACTTCTTGTAGTTGAGCTCCTCTCTGTAACGACACCTCCTGTTGTTTGTCTTCTTCCTCGTCTTCGTGTGACTCTTCATCAGTCACTTCTTGTAGTTGAGCTCCTGTCTGTAACGACACCTCCTGTTGTTTGTCTTCTTCCTCGTCTTCGTGTGACTCTTCATCAGTCACTTCTTGTAGTTGAGCTCCTCTCTGTAACGACACCTCCTGTTGTTTGTCTTCTTCCTCGTCTTCATGTGACTCTTCATCAGTCACTTCTTGTAGTTGAGCTCCTCTCTGTAACGACACCTCCTGTTGTTTGTCTTCTTCCTCGTCTTCCTGTGACTCTTCATCAGTCACTTCTTGTAGTTGAGCTCCTGTCTGTAACGGCACCTCCTGTTGTTTGTCTTCTTCCTCGTCTTCCTGTGACTCTTCATCAGTCACTTCTTGTAGTTGAGCTCCTGTCTGTAACGGCACCTCCTGTTGTTTGTCTTCTTCCTCGTCTTCGTGTGACTCTTCATCAGTCACTTCTTGTAGTTGAGCTCCTCTCTGTAACGGCACCTCCTGTTGTTTGTCTTCTTCCTGGTCTTCGTGTGACTCTTCATCAGTCACTTCTTGTAGTTGAGCTCCTGTCTGTAACGACACCTCCTGTTGTTTGTCTTCTTCCTCGTCTTCGTGTGACTCTTCATCAGTCACTTCTTGTAGTTGAGCTCCTGTCTGTAACGACACCTCCTGTTGTTTGTCTTCTTCCTCGTCTTCGTGTGACTCTTCATCAGTCACTTCTTGTAGTTGAGCTCCTGTCTGTAACGACACCTCCTGTTGTTTGTCTTCTTCCTCGTCTTCATGTGACTCTTCATCAGTCACTTCTTGTAGTTGAGCTCCTCTCTGTAACGGCACCTCCTGTTGTTTGTCTTCTTCCTCGTCTTCGTGTGACTCTTCATCAGTCACTTCTTGTAGTTGAGCTCCTGTCTGTAACGACACCTCCTGTTGTTTGTCTTCTTCCTCGTCTTCGTGTGACTCTTCATCAGTCACTTCTTGTAGTTGAACTCCTCTCTGTAACGACACCTCCTGTTGTTTGTCTTCTTCCTCGTCTTCATGTGACTCTTCATCAGTCACTTCTTGTAGTTGAGCTCCTGTCTGTAACGACACCTCCTGTTGTTTGTCTTCTTCCTCGTCTTCGTGTGACTCTTCATCAGTCACTTCTTGTAGTTGAGCTCCTCTCTGTAACGACACCTCCTGTTGTTTGTCTTCTTCCTCGTCTTCATGTGACTCTTCATCAGTCACTTCTTGTAGTTGAGCTCCTCTCTGTAACGGCACCTCCTGTTGTTTGTCTTCTTCCTCGTCTTCGTGTGACTCTTCATCAGTCACTTCTTGTAGTTGAGCTCCTGTCTGTAACGACACCTCCTGTTGTTTGTCTTCTTCCTGGTCTTCGTGTGACTCTTCATCAGTCACTTCTTGTAGTTGAGCTCCTGTCTGTAACGACACCTCCTGTTGTTTGTCTTCTTCCTCGTCTTCGTGTGACTCTTCATCAGTCACTTCTTGTAGTTGAACTCCTCTCTGTAACGACACCTCCTGTTGTTTGTCTTCTTCCTCGTCTTCATGTGACTCTTCATCAGTCACTTCTTGTAGTTGAGCTCCTGTCTGTAACGACACCTCCTGTTGTTTGTCTTCTTCCTCGTCTTCATGTGACTCTTCATCAGTCACTTCTTGTAGTTGAGCTCCTCTCTGTAACGACACCTCCTGTTGTTTGTCTTCTTCCTCGTCTTCGTGTGACTCTTCATCAGTCACTTCTTGTAGTTGAGCTCCTCTCTGTAACGACACCTCCTGTTGTTTGTCTTCTTCCTCGTCTTCATGTGACTCTTCATCAGTCACTTCTTGTAGTTGAGCTCCTCTCTGTAACGGCACCTCCTGTTGTTTGTCTTCTTCCTCGTCTTCGTGTGACTCTTCATCAGTCACTTCTTGTAGTTGAGCTCCTGTCTGTAACGACACCTCCTGTTGTTTGTCTTCTTCCTGGTCTTCGTGTGACTCTTCATCAGTCACTTCTTGTAGTTGAGCTCCTGTCTGTAACGGCACCTCCTGTTGTTTGTCTTCTTCCTCGTCTTCATGTGACTCTTCATCAGTCACTTCTTGTAGTTTAGCTCCTGTCTGTAACGGCACCTCCTGTTGTTTGTCTTCTTCCTCGTCTTCGTGTGACTCTTCATCAGTCACTTCTTGTAGTTGAGCTCCTGTCTGTAACGACACCTCCTGTTGTTTGTCTTCTTCCTCGTCTTCGTGTGACTCTTCATCAGTCACTTCTTGTAGTTGAGCTCCTGTCTGTAACGACACCTCCTGTTGTTTGTCTTCTTCCTCGTCTTCGTGTGACTCTTCATCAGTCACTTCTTGTAGTTGAGCTCCTGTCTGTAACGACACCTCCTGTTGTTTGTCTTCTTCCTCGTCTTCATGTGACTCTTCATCAGTCACTTCTTGTAGTTGAGCTCCTGTCTGTAACGACACCTCCTGTTGTTTGTCTTCTTCCTCGTCTTCGTGTGACTCTTCATCAGTCACTTCTTGTAGTTGAGCTCCTGTCTGTAACGACACCTCCTGTTGTTTGTCTTCTTCCTCGTCTTCGTGTGACTCTTCATCAGTCACTTCTTGTAGTTGAGCTCCTGTCTGTAACGGCACCTCCTGTTGTTTGTCTTCTTCCTCGTCTTCATGTGACTCTTCATCAGTCACTTCTTGTAGTTGAGCTCCTGTCTGTAACGGCACCTCCTGTTGTTTGTCTTCTTCCTCGTCTTCATGTGACTCTTCATCAGTCACTTCTTGTAGTTGAGCTCCTGTCTGTAACGACACCTCCTGTTGTTTGTCTTCTTCCTCGTCTTCATGTGACTCTTCATCAGTCACTTCTTGTAGTTGAGCTCCTCTCTGTAACGACACCTCCTGTTGTTTGTCTTCTTCCTCGTCTTCATGTGACTCTTCATCAGTCACTTCTTGTAGTTGAGCTCCTGTCTGTAACGACACCTCCTGTTGTTTGTCTTCTTCCTCGTCTTCGTGTGACTCTTCATAAGTCACTTCTTGTAGTTGAGCTCCTGTCTGTAACGACACCTCCTGTTGTTTGTCTTCTTCCTCGTCTTCGTGTGACTCTTCATCAGTCACTTCTTGTAGTTGAGCTCCTGTCTGTAACGACACCTCCTGTTGTTTGTCTTCTTCCTCGTCTTCGTGTGACTCTTCATCAGTCACTTCTTGTAGTTGAGCTCCTGTCTGTAACGACACCTCCTGTTGTTTGTCTTCTTCCTCGTCTTCGTGTGACTCTTCATAAGTCACTTCTTGTAGTTGAGCTCCTGTCTGTAACGACACCTCCTGTTGTTTGTCTTCTTCCTCGTCTTCGTGTGACTCTTCATCAGTCACTTCTTGTAGTTGAGCTCCTCTCTGTAACGACACCTCCTGTTGTTTGTCTTCTTCCTCGTCTTCATGTGACTCTTCATCAGTCACTTCTTGTAGTTGAGCTCCTGTCTGTAACGACACCTCCTGTTGTTTGTCTTCTTCCTCGTCTTCGTGTGACTCTTCATCAGTCACTTCTTGTAGTTGAGCTCCTGTCTGTAACGACACCTCCTGTTGTTTGTCTTCTTCCTCGTCTTCGTGTGACTCTTCATCAGTCACTTCTTGTAGTTGAGCTCCTGTCTGTAACGACACCTCCTGTTGTTTGTCTTCTTCCTCGTCTTCGTGTGACTCTTCATCAGTCACTTCTTGTAGTTGAGCTCCTGTCTGTAACGACACCTCCTGTTGTTTGTCTTCTTCCTCGTCTTCATGTGACTCTTCATCAGTCACTTCTTGTAGTTGAGCTCCTCTCTGTAACGACACCTCCTGTTGTTTGTCTTCTTCCTCGTCTTCGTGTGACTCTTCATCAGTCACTTCTTGTAGTTGAGCTCCTGTCTGTAACGACACCTCCTGTTGTTTGTCTTCTTCCTCGTCTTCGTGTGACTCTTCATCAGTCACTTCTTGTAGTTGAGCTCCTCTCTGTAACGACACCTCCTGTTGTTTGTCTTCTTCCTCGTCTTCGTGTGACTCTTCATCAGTCACTTCTTGTAGTTTAGCTCCTCTCTGTAACGACACCTCCTGTTGTTTGTCTTCTTCCTCGTCTTCGTGTGACTCTTCATCAGTCACTTCTTGTAGTTGAGCTCCTCTCTGTAACGGCACCTCCTGTTGTTTGTCTTCTTCCTCGTCTTCATGTGACTCTTCATCAGTCACTTCTTGTAGTTGAGCTCCTGTCTGTAACGGCACCTCCTGTTGTTTGTCTTCTTCCTCGTCTTCATGTGACTCTTCATCAGTCACTTCTTGTAGTTGAGCTCCTGTCTGTAACGGCACCTCCTGTTGTTTGTCTTCTTCCTCGTCTTCGTGTGACTCTTCATCAGTCACTTCTTGTAGTTGAGCTCCTCTCTGTAACGACACCTCCTGTTGTTTGTCTTCTTCCTCGTCTTCGTGTGACTCTTCATCAGTCACTTCTTGTAGTTGAGCTCCTCTCTGTAACGACACCTCCTGTTGTTTGTCTTCTTCCTCGTCTTCGTGTGACTCTTCATCAGTCACTTCTTGTAGTTTAGCTCCTCTCTGTAACGACACCTCCTGTTGTTTGTCTTCTTCCTCGTCTTCCTGTGACTCTTCATCAGTCACTTCTTGTAGTTGAGCTCCTGTCTGTAACGGCACCTCCTGTTGTTTGTCTTCTTCCTCGTCTTCATGTGACTCTTCATCAGTCACTTCTTGTAGTTGAGCTCCTGTCTGTAACGACACCTCCTGTTGTTTGTCTTCTTCCTCGTCTTCATGTGACTCTTCATCAGTCACTTCTTGTAGTTGAGCTCCTGTCTGTAACGGCACCTCCTGTTGTTTGTCTTCTTCCTCGTCTTCGTGTGACTCTTCATCAGTCACTTCTTGTAGTTGAGCTCCTGTCTGTAACGACACCTCCTGTTGTTTGTCTTCTTCCTCGTCTTCCTGTGACTCTTCATCAGTCACTTCTTGTAGTTGAGCTCCTGTCTGTAACGACACCTCCTGTTGTTTGTCTTCTTCCTCGTCTTCGTGTGACTCTTCATCAGTCACTTCTTGTAGTTGAGCTCCTGTCTGTAACGGCACCTCCTGTTGTTTGTCTTCTTCCTCGTCTTCATGTGACTCTTCATCAGTCACTTCTTGTAGTTGAGCTCCTCTCTGTAACGACACCTCCTGTTGTTTGTCTTCTTCCTCGTCTTCGTGTGACTCTTCATCAGTCACTTCTTGTAGTTGAGCTCCTGTCTGTAACGACACCTCCTGTTGTTTGTCTTCTTCCTCGTCTTCGTGTGACTCTTCATCAGTCACTTCTTGTAGTTGAGCTCCTGTCTGTAACGACACCTCCTGTTGTTTGTCTTCTTCCTCGTCTTCGTGTGACTCTTCATCAGTCACTTCTTGTAGTTGAGCTCCTCTCTGTAACGACACCTCCTGTTGTTTGTCTTCTTCCTCGTCTTCATGTGACTCTTCATCAGTCACTTCTTGTAGTTGAGCTCCTGTCTGTAACGACACCTCCTGTTGTTTGTCTTCTTCCTCGTCTTCATGTGACTCTTCATCAGTCACTTCTTGTAGTTGAGCTCCTCTCTGTAACGACACCTCCTGTTGTTTGTCTTCTTCCTCGTCTTCATGTGACTCTTCATCAGTCACTTCTTGTAGTTGAGCTCCTCTCTGTAACGACACCTCCTGTTGTTTGTCTTCTTCCTCGTCTTCATGTGACTCTTCATCAGTCACTTCTTGTAGTTGAGCTCCTGTCTGTAACGACACCTCCTGTTGTTTGTCTTCTTCCTCGTCTTCATGTGACTCTTCATCAGTCACTTCTTGTAGTTGAGCTCCTCTCTGTAACGACACCTCCTGTTGTTTGTCTTCTTCCTCGTCTTCATGTGACTCTTCATCAGTCACTTCTTGTAGTTGAGCTCCTCTCTGTAACGACACCTCCTGTTGTTTGTCTTCTTCCTCGTCTTCATGTGACTCTTCATCAGTCACTTCTTGTAGTTGAGCTCCTGTCTGTAACGACACCTCCTGTTGTTTGTCTTCTTCCTCGTCTTCGTGTGACTCTTCATCAGTCACTTCTTGTAGTTGAGCTCCTGTCTGTAACGACACCTCCTGTTGTTTGTCTTCTTCCTCGTCTTCATGTGACTCTTCATCAGTCACTTCTTGTAGTTGAGCTCCTCTCTGTAACGACACCTCCTGTTGTTTGTCTTCTTCCTCGTCTTCATGTGACTCTTCATCAGTCACTTCTTGTAGTTGAGCTCCTCTCTGTAACGACACCTCCTGTTGTTTGTCTTCTTCCTCGTCTTCATGTGACTCTTCATCAGTCACTTCTTGTAGTTGAGCTCCTCTCTGTAACGACACCTCCTGTTGTTTGTCTTCTTCCTCGTCTTCGTGTGACTCTTCATCAGTCACTTCTTGTAGTTGAGCTCCTGTCTGTAACGACACCTCCTGTTGTTTGTCTTCTTCCTCGTCTTCGTGTGACTCTTCATCAGTCACTTCTTGTAGTTGAGCTCCTCTCTGTAACGACACCTCCTGTTGTTTGTCTTCTTCCTCGTCTTCGTGTGACTCTTCATCAGTCACTTCTTGTAGTTGAGCTCCTGTCTGTAACGACACCTCCTGTTGTTTGTCTTCTTCCTCGTCTTCGTGTGACTCTTCATCAGTCACTTCTTGTAGTTGAGCTCCTGTCTGTAACGACACCTCCTGTTGTTTGTCTTCTTCCTCGTCTTCATGTGACTCTTCATCAGTCACTTCTTGTAGTTGAGCTCCTGTCTGTAACGACACCTCCTGTTGTTTGTCTTCTTCCTCGTCTTCGTGTGACTCTTCATCAGTCACTTCTTGTAGTTGAGCTCCTGTCTGTAACGACACCTCCTGTTGTTTGTCTTCTTCCTCGTCTTCATGTGACTCTTCATCAGTCACTTCTTGTAGTTGAGCTCCTGTCTGTAACGACACCTCCTGTTGTTTGTCTTCTTCCTCGTCTTCGTGTGACTCTTCATCAGTCACTTCTTGTAGTTGAGCTCCTCTCTGTAACGACACCTCCTGTTGTTTGTCTTCTTCCTCGTCTTCGTGTGACTCTTCATCAGTCACTTCTTGTAGTTGAGCTCCTCTCTGTAACGACACCTCCTGTTGTTTGTCTTCTTCCTCGTCTTCGTGTGACTCTTCATCAGTCACTTCTTGTAGTTGAGCTCCTCTCTGTAACGACACCTCCTGTTGTTTGTCTTCTTCCTCGTCTTCGTGTGACTCTTCATCAGTCACTTCTTGTAGTTGAGCTCCTGTCTGTAACGGCACCTCCTGTTGTTTGTCTTCTTCCTGGTCTTCGTGTGACTCTTCATCAGTCACTTCTTGTAGTTGAGCTCCTGTCTGTAACGACACCTCCTGTTGTTTGTCTTCTTCCTCGTCTTCATGTGACTCTTCATCAGTCACTTCTTGTAGTTGAGCTCCTCTCTGTAACGACACCTCCTGTTGTTTGTCTTCTTCCTCGTCTTCATGTGACTCTTCATCAGTCACTTCTTGTAGTTGAGCTCCTGTCTGTAACGACACCTCCTGTTGTTTGTCTTCTTCCTCGTCTTCGTGTGACTCTTCATCAGTCACTTCTTGTAGTTGAGCTCCTGTCTGTAACGACACCTCCTGTTGTTTGTCTTCTTCCTCGTCTTCGTGTGACTCTTCATCAGTCACTTCTTGTAGTTGAGCTCCTCTCTGTAACGACACCTCCTGTTGTTTGTCTTCTTCCTCGTCTTCGTGTGACTCTTCATCAGTCACTTCTTGTAGTTGAGCTCCTCTCTGTAACGACACCTCCTGTTGTTTGTCTTCTTCCTCGTCTTCGTGTGACTCTTCATCAGTCACTTCTTGTAGTTGAGCTCCTCTCTGTAACGACACCTCCTGTTGTTTGTCTTCTTCCTCGTCTTCGTGTGACTCTTCATCAGTCACTTCTTGTAGTTGAGCTCCTCTCTGTAACGACACCTCCTGTTGTTTGTCTTCTTCCTCGTCTTCATGTGACTCTTCATCAGTCACTTCTTGTAGTTGAGCTCCTGTCTGTAACGACACCTCCTGTTGTTTGTCTTCTTCCTCGTCTTCATGTGACTCTTCATCAGTCACTTCTTGTAGTTGAGCTCCTCTCTGTAACGACACCTCCTGTTGTTTGTCTTCTTCCTCGTCTTCGTGTGACTCTTCATCAGTCACTTCTTGTAGTTGAGCTCCTCTCTGTAACGACACCTCCTGTTGTTTGTCTTCTTCCTCGTCTTCATGTGACTCTTCATCAGTCACTTCTTGTAGTTGAGCTCCTGTCTGTAACGACACCTCCTGTTGTTTGTCTTCTTCCTCGTCTTCGTGTGACTCTTCATCAGTCACTTCTTGTAGTTGAGCTCCTGTCTGTAACGACACCTCCTGTTGTTTGTCTTCTTCCTCGTCTTCGTGTGACTCTTCATCAGTCACTTCTTGTAGTTGAGCTCCTCTCTGTAACGACACCTCCTGTTGTTTGTCTTCTTCCTCGTCTTCGTGTGACTCTTCATCAGTCACTTCTTGTAGTTGAGCTCCTGTCTGTAACGACACCTCCTGTTGTTTGTCTTCTTCCTCGTCTTCGTGTGACTCTTCATCAGTCACTTCTTGTAGTTGAGCTCCTCTCTGTAACGACACCTCCTGTTGTTTGTCTTCTTCCTCGTCTTCGTGTGACTCTTCATCAGTCACTTCTTGTAGTTGAGCTCCTCTCTGTAACGACACCTCCTGTTGTTTGTCTTCTTCCTCGTCTTCGTGTGACTCTTCATCAGTCACTTCTTGTAGTTGAGCTCCTCTCTGTAACGACACCTCCTGTTGTTTGTCTTCTTCCTCGTCTTCGTGTGACTCTTCATCAGTCACTTCTTGTAGTTGAGCTCCTGTCTGTAACGGCACCTCCTGTTGTTTGTCTTCTTCCTCGTCTTCATGTGACTCTTCATCAGTCACTTCTTGTAGTTGAGCTCCTGTCTGTAACGGCACCTCCTGTTGTTTGTCTTCTTCCTCGTCTTCGTGTGACTCTTCATCAGTCACTTCTTGTAGTTGAGCTCCTGTCTGTAACGGCACCTCCTGTTGTTTGTCTTCTTCCTCGTCTTCGTGTGACTCTTCATCAGTCACTTCTTGTAGTTGAGCTCCTCTCTGTAACGACACCTCCTGTTGTTTGTCTTCTTCCTCGTCTTCGTGTGACTCTTCATCAGTCACTTCTTGTAGTTGAGCTCCTGTCTGTAACGGCACCTCCTGTTGTTGGTCTTCTTCCTCGTCTTCATGTGACTCTTCATCAGTCACTTCTTGTAGTTGAGCTCCTCTCTGTAACGACACCTCCTCTTGTTTGTCTTCTTCCTCGTCTTCGTGTGACTCTTCATCAGTCACTTCTTGTAGTTGAGCTCCTGTCTGTAACGACACCTCCTGTTGTTTGTCTTCTTCCTCGTCTTCGTGTGACTCTTCATCAGTCACTTCTTGTAGTTGAGCTCCTCTCTGTAACGGCACCTCCTGTTGTTTGTCTTCTTCCTCGTCTTCATGTGACTCTTCATCAGTCACTTCTTGTAGTTGAGCTCCTCTCTGTAACGACACCTCCTGTTGTTTGTCTTCTTCCTCATCTTCGTGTGACTCTTCATCAGTCACTTCTTGTAGTTGAGCTCCTGTCTGTAACGGCACCTCCTGTTGTTTGTCTTCTTCCTCGTCTTCGTGTGACTCTTCATCAGTCACTTCTTGTAGTTGAGCTCCTCTCTGTAACGATACCTCCTGTTGTTTGTCTTCTTCCTCGTCTTCGTGTGACTCTTCATCAGTCACTTCTTGTAGTTGAGCTCCTCTCTGTAACGACACCTCCTGTTGTTTGTCTTCTTCCTCGTCTTCGTGTGACTCTTCATCAGTCACTTCTTGTAGTTGAGCTCCTGTCTGTAACGGCACCTCCTGTTGTTTGTCTTCTTCCTCGTCTTCGTGTGACTCTTCATCAGTCACTTCTTGTAGTTGAGCTCCTCTCTGTAACGACACCTCCTGTTGTTTGTCTTCTTCCTCGTCTTCATGTGACTCTTCATCAGTCACTTCTTGTAGTTGAGCTCCTGTCTGTAACGACACCTCCTGTTGTTTGTCTTCTTCCTCGTCTTCGTGTGACTCTTCATCAGTCACTTCTTGTAGTTTAGCTCCTCTCTGTAACGACACCTCCTGTTGTTTGTCTTCTTCCTCGTCTTCATGTGACTCTTCATCAGTCACTTCTTGTAGTTGAGCTCCTGTCTGTAACGACACCTCCTGTTGTTTGTCTTCTTCCTCGTCTTCGTGTGACTCTTCATCAGTCACTTCTTGTAGTTTAGCTCCTCTCTGTAACGACACCTCCTGTTGTTTGTCTTCTTCCTCGTCTTCATGTGACTCTTCATCAGTCACTTCTTGTAGTTGAGCTCCTCTCTGTAACGACACCTCCTGTTGTTTGTCTTCTTCCTGGTCTTCGTGTGACTCTTCATCAGTCACTTCTTGTAGTTGAGCTCCTGTCTGTAACGACACCTCCTGTTGTTTGTCTTCTTCCTCGTCTTCGTGTGACTCTTCATCAGTCACTTCTTGTAGTTTAGCTCCTGTCTGTAACGACACCTCCTGTTGTTTGTCTTCTTCCTCGTCTTCATGTGACTCTTCATCAGTCACTTCTTGTAGTTGAGCTCCTCTCTGTAACGACACCTCCTGTTGTTTGTCTTCTTCCTCATCTTCGTGTGACTCTTCATCAGTCACTTCTTGTAGTTGAGCTCCTGTCTGTAACGGCACCTCCTGTTGTTTGTCTTCTTCCTCGTCTTCGTGTGACTCTTCATCAGTCACTTCTTGTAGTTGAGCTCCTGTCTGTAACGACACCTCCTGTTGTTTGTCTTCTTCCTCGTCTTCGTGTGACTCTTCATCAGTCACTTCTTGTAGTTGAGCTCCTCTCTGTAACGACACCTCCTGTTGTTTGTCTTCTTCCTCGTCTTCATGTGACTCTTCATCAGTCACTTCTTGTAGTTGAGCTCCTGTCTGTAACGGCACCTCCTGTTGTTTGTCTTCTTCCTCGTCTTCGTGTGACTCTTCATCAGTCACTTCTTGTAGTTGAGCTCCTCTCTGTAACGACACCTCCTGTTGTTTGTCTTCTTCCTGGTCTTCCTGTGACTCTTCATCAGTCACTTCTTGTAGTTGAGCTCCTGTCTGTAACGGCACCTCCTGTTGTTGGTCTTCTTCCTCGTCTTCATGTGACTCTTCATCAGTCACTTCTTGTAGTTGAGCTCCTCTCTGTAACGACACCTCCTCTTGTTTGTCTTCTTCCTCGTCTTCGTGTGACTCTTCATCAGTCACTTCTTGTAGTTGAGCTCCTGTCTGTAACGACACCTCCTGTTGTTTGTCTTCTTCCTCGTCTTCGTGTGACTCTTCATCAGTCACTTCTTGTAGTTGAGCTCCTGTCTGTAACGGCACCTCCTGTTGTTGGTCTTCTTCCTCGTCTTCATGTGACTCTTCATCAGTCACTTCTTGTAGTTGAGCTCCTCTCTGTAACGACACCTCCTCTTGTTTGTCTTCTTCCTCGTCTTCGTGTGACTCTTCATCAGTCACTTCTTGTAGTTGAGCTCCTGTCTGTAACGACACCTCCTGTTGTTTGTCTTCTTCCTCGTCTTCGTGTGACTCTTCATCAGTCACTTCTTGTAGTTGAGCTCCTCTCTGTAATGACACCTCCTCTTGTTTGTCTTCTTCCTCGTCTTCGTGTGACTCTTCATCAGTCACTTCTTGTAGTTGAGCTCCTGTCTGTAACGACACCTCCTGTTGTTTGTCTTCTTCCTCGTCTTCATGTGACTCTTCATCAGTCACTTCTTGTAGTTGAGCTCCTGTCTGTAACGACACCTCCTGTTGTTTGTCTTCTTCCTCGTCTTCATGTGACTCTTCATCAGTCACTTCTTGTAGTTGAGCTCCTCTCTGTAACGACACCTCCTGTTGTTTGTCTTCTTCCTCGTCTTCGTGTGACTCTTCATCAGTCACTTCTTGTAGTTGAGCTCCTGTCTGTAACGACACCTCCTGTTGTTTGTCTTCTTCCTCGTCTTCATGTGACTCTTCATCAGTCACTTCTTGTAGTTGAGCTCCTCTCTGTAACGACACCTCCTGTTGTTTGTCTTCTTCCTCATCTTCGTGTGACTCTTCATCAGTCACTTCTTGTAGTTGAGCTCCTGTCTGTAACGACACCTCCTGTTGTTTGTCTTCTTCCTCGTCTTCGTGTGACTCTTCATCAGTCACTTCTTGTAGTTGAGCTCCTCTCTGTAACGACACCTCCTGTTGTTTGTCTTCTTCCTCGTCTTCATGTGACTCTTCATCAGTCACTTCTTGTAGTTGAGCTCCTGTCTGTAACGACACCTCCTGTTGTTTGTCTTCTTCCTCGTCTTCGTGTGACTCTTCATCAGTCACTTCTTGTAGTTTAGCTCCTCTCTGTAACGACACCTCCTGTTGTTTGTCTTCTTCCTCGTCTTCGTGTGACTCTTCATCAGTCACTTCTTGTAGTTGAGCTCCTGTCTGTAACGACACCTCCTGTTGTTTGTCTTCTTCCTCGTCTTCGTGTGACTCTTCATCAGTCACTTCTTGTAGTTGAGCTCCTCTCTGTAATGACACCTCCTCTTGTTTGTCTTCTTCCTCGTCTTCGTGTGACTCTTCATCAGTCACTTCTTGTAGTTGAGCTCCTGTCTGTAACGACACCTCCTGTTGTTTGTCTTCTTCCTCGTCTTCATGTGACTCTTCATCAGTCACTTCTTGTAGTTGAGCTCCTGTCTGTAACGACACCTCCTGTTGTTTGTCTTCTTCCTCGTCTTCATGTGACTCTTCATCAGTCACTTCTTGTAGTTGAGCTCCTCTCTGTAACGACACCTCCTGTTGTTTGTCTTCTTCCTCGTCTTCGTGTGACTCTTCATCAGTCACTTCTTGTAGTTGAGCTCCTGTCTGTAACGACACCTCCTGTTGTTTGTCTTCTTCCTCGTCTTCATGTGACTCTTCATCAGTCACTTCTTGTAGTTGAGCTCCTCTCTGTAACGACACCTCCTGTTGTTTGTCTTCTTCCTCATCTTCGTGTGACTCTTCATCAGTCACTTCTTGTAGTTGAGCTCCTCTCTGTAACGGCACCTCCTGTTGTTTGTCTTCTTCCTGGTCTTCCTGTGACTCTTCATCAGTCACTTCTTGTAGTTGAGCTCCTGTCTGTAACGGCACCTCCTGTTGTTTGTCTTCTTCCTCGTCTTCATGTGACTCTTCATCAGTCACTTCTTGTAGTTGAGCTCCTCTCTGTAACGACACCTCCTCTTGTTTGTCTTCTTCCTCGTCTTCGTGTGACTCTTCATCAGTCACTTCTTGTAGTTGAGCTCCTCTCTGTAACGACACCTCCTCTTGTTTGTCTTCTTCCTCGTCTTCGTGTGACTCTTCATCAGTCACTTCTTGTAGTTGAGCTCCTGTCTGTAACGACACCTCCTGTTGTTTGTCTTCTTCCTGGTCTTCGTGTGACTCTTCATCAGTCACTTCTTGTAGTTGAGCTCCTGTCTGTAACGACACCTCCTGTTGTTTGTCTTCTTCCTCGTCTTCGTGTGACTCTTCATCAGTCACTTCTTGTAGTTGAGCTCCTCTCTGTAACGACACCTCCTCTTGTTTGTCTTCTTCCTCGTCTTCGTGTGACTCTTCATCAGTCACTTCTTGTAGTTGAGCTCCTGTCTGTAACGACACCTCCTGTTGTTTGTCTTCTTCCTCGTCTTCATGTGACTCTTCATCAGTCACTTCTTGTAGTTGAGCTCCTGTCTGTAACGACACCTCCTGTTGTTTGTCTTCTTCCTCGTCTTCATGTGACTCTTCATCAGTCACTTCTTGTAGTTGAGCTCCTCTCTGTAACGACACCTCCTGTTGTTTGTCTTCTTCCTCGTCTTCGTGTGACTCTTCATCAGTCACTTCTTGTAGTTGAGCTCCTGTCTGTAACGACACCTCCTGTTGTTTGTCTTCTTCCTCGTCTTCGTGTGACTCTTCATCAGTCACTTCTTGTAGTTGAGCTCCTGTCTGTAACGACACCTCCTGTTGTTTGTCTTCTTCCTCGTCTTCGTGTGACTCTTCATCAGTCACTTCTTGTAGTTGAGCTCCTCTCTGTAACGACACCTCCTGTTGTTTGTCTTCTTCCTCGTCTTCATGTGACTCTTCATCAGTCACTTCTTGTAGTTGAGCTCCTGTCTGTAACGACACCTCCTGTTGTTTGTCTTCTTCCTCGTCTTCGTGTGACTCTTCATCAGTCACTTCTTGTAGTTGAGCTCCTCTCTGTAACGACACCTCCTGTTGTTTGTCTTCTTCCTCGTCTTCGTGTGACTCTTCATCAGTCACTTCTTGTAGTTGAGCTCCTCTCTGTAACGACACCTCCTGTTGTTTGTCTTCTTCCTCGTCTTCATGTGACTCTTCATCAGTCACTTCTTGTAGTTGAGCTCCTGTCTGTAACGGCACCTCCTGTTGTTTGTCTTCTTCCTCGTCTTCGTGTGACTCTTCATCAGTCACTTCTTGTAGTTGAGCTCCTCTCTGTAACGACACCTCCTGTTGTTTGTCTTCTTCCTCGTCTTCGTGTGACTCTTCATCAGTCACTTCTTGTAGTTGAGCTCCTCTCTGTAACGACACCTCCTGTTGTTTGTCTTCTTCCTGGTCTTCGTGTGACTCTTCATCAGTCACTTCTTGTAGTTGAGCTCCTGTCTGTAACGACACCTCCTGTTGTTTGTCTTCTTCCTCGTCTTCGTGTGACTCTTCATCAGTCACTTCTTGTAGTTGAGCTCCTGTCTGTAACGACACCTCCTGTTGTTTGTCTTCTTCCTCATCTTCGTGTGACTCTTCATCAGTCACTTCTTGTAGTTGAGCTCCTGTCTGTAACGACACCTCCTGTTGTTTGTCTTCTTCCTGGTCTTCGTGTGACTCCCCATCAGTCACTTCTTGTAGTTGAGCTCCTGTCTGTAACGACACCTCCTGTTGTTTGTCTTCTTCCTCGTCTTCGTGTGACTCTTCATCAGTCACTTCTTGTAGTTTAGCTCCTGTCTGTAACGACACCTCCTGTTGTTTGTCTTCTTCCTCGTCTTCCTGTGACTCTTCATCAGTCACTTCTTGTAGTTGAGCTCCTGTCTGTAACGACACCTCCTGTTGTTTGTCTTCTTCCTCGTCTTCATGTGACTCTTCATCAGTCACTTCTTGTAGTTGAGCTCCTGTCTGTAACGACACCTCCTGTTGTTTGTCTTCTTCCTCATCTTCGTGTGACTCTTCATCAGTCACTTCTTGTAGTTGAGCTCCTCTCTGTAACGACACCTCCTGTTGTTTGTCTTCTTCCTGGTCTTCGTGTGACTCTTCATCAGTCACTTCTTGTAGTTGAGCTCCTGTCTGTAACGGCACCTCCTGTTGTTGGTCTTCTTCCTCGTCTTCATGTGACTCTTCATCAGTCACTTCTTGTAGTTGAGCTCCTCTCTGTAACGACACCTCCTCTTGTTTGTCTTCTTCCTCGTCTTCGTGTGACTCTTCATCAGTCACTTCTTGTAGTTGAGCTCCTGTCTGTAACGACACCTCCTGTTGTTTGTCTTCTTCCTCGTCTTCGTGTGACTCTTCATCAGTCACTTCTTGTAGTTGAGCTCCTCTCTGTAACGACACCTCCTGTTGTTTGTCTTCTTCCTCGTCTTCGTGTGACTCTTCATCAGTCACTTCTTGTAGTTGAGCTCCTCTCTGTAACGACACCTCCTCTTGTTTGTCTTCTTCCTCGTCTTCGTGTGACTCTTCATCAGTCACTTCTTGTAGTTGAGCTCCTCTCTGTAACGACACCTCCTGTTGTTTGTCTTCTTCCTCGTCTTCGTGTGACTCTTCATCAGTCACTTCTTGTAGTTGAGCTCCTGTCTGTAACGACACCTCCTGTTGTTTGTCTTCTTCCTCGTCTTCATGTGACTCTTCATCAGTCACTTCTTGTAGTTGAGCTCCTGTCTGTAACGACACCTCCTGTTGTTTGTCTTCTTCCTCGTCTTCGTGTGACTCTTCATCAGTCACTTCTTGTAGTTGAGCTCCTGTCTGTAACGGCACCTCCTGTTGTTTGTCTTCTTCCTCGTCTTCATGTGACTCTTCATCAGTCACTTCTTGTAGTTGAGCTCCTGTCTGTAACGACACCTCCTGTTGTTTGTCTTCTTCCTCGTCTTCGTGTGACTCTTCATCAGTCACTTCTTGTAGTTGAGCTCCTGTCTGTAACGGCACCTCCTGTTGTTTGTCTTCTTCCTCGTCTTCATGTGACTCTTCATCAGTCACTTCTTGTAGTTGAGCTCCTCTCTGTAACGGCACCTCCTGTTGTTTGTCTTCTTCCTGGTCTTCGTGTGACTCTTCATCAGTCACTTCTTGTAGTTGAGCTCCTCTCTGTAACGACACCTCCTGTTGTTTGTCTTCTTCCTCGTCTTCGTGTGACTCTTCATCAGTCACTTCTTGTAGTTGAGCTCCTGTCTGTAACGACACCTCCTGTTGTTTGTCTTCTTCCTCGTCTTCGTGTGACTCTTCATCAGTCACTTCTTGTAGTTGAGCTCCTCTCTGTAACGACACCTCCTGTTGTTTGTCTTCTTCCTCGTCTTCATGTGACTCTTCATCAGTCACTTCTTGTAGTTGAGCTCCTCTCTGTAACGACACCTCCTGTTGTTTGTCTTCTTCCTCGTCTTCGTGTGACTCTTCATCAGTCACTTCTTGTAGTTGAGCTCCTGTCTGTAACGACACCTCCTGTTGTTTGTCTTCTTCCTCGTCTTCGTGTGACTCTTCATCAGTCACTTCTTGTAGTTGAGCTCCTCTCTGTAACGACACCTCCTGTTGTTTGTCTTCTTCCTCGTCTTCGTGTGACTCTTCATCAGTCACTTCTTGTAGTTGAGCTCCTCTCTGTAACGACACCTCCTGTTGTTTGTCTTCTTCCTCGTCTTCGTGTGACTCTTCATCAGTCACTTCTTGTAGTTGAGCTCCTCTCTGTAACGACACCTCCTGTTGTTTGTCTTCTTCCTCGTCTTCGTGTGACTCTTCATCAGTCACTTCTTGTAGTTGAGCTCCTCTCTGTAACGACACCTCCTGTTGTTTGTCTTCTTCCTCGTCTTCATGTGACTCTTCATCAGTCACTTCTTGTAGTTGAGCTCCTCTCTGTAACGACACCTCCTGTTGTTTGTCTTCTTCCTCGTCTTCGTGTGACTCTTCATCAGTCACTTCTTGTAGTTGAGCTCCTGTCTGTAACGACACCTCCTGTTGTTTGTCTTCTTCCTCGTCTTCGTGTGACTCTTCATCAGTCACTTCTTGTAGTTGAGCTCCTGTCTGTAACGACACCTCCTGTTGTTTGTCTTCTTCCTCGTCTTCATGTGACTCTTCATCAGTCACTTCTTGTAGTTGAGCTCCTCTCTGTAACGACACCTCCTGTTGTTTGTCTTCTTCCTCGTCTTCGTGTGACTCTTCATCAGTCACTTCTTGTAGTTGAGCTCCTGTCTGTAACGACACCTCCTGTTGTTTGTCTTCTTCCTCGTCTTCGTGTGACTCTTCATCAGTCACTTCTTGTAGTTGAGCTCCTCTCTGTAACGACACCTCCTGTTGTTTGTCTTCTTCCTCGTCTTCGTGTGACTCTTCATCAGTCACTTCTTGTAGTTGAGCTCCTCTCTGTAACGACACCTCCTGTTGTTTGTCTTCTTCCTCGTCTTCATGTGACTCTTCATCAGTCACTTCTTGTAGTTGAGCTCCTCTCTGTAACGACACCTCCTGTTGTTTGTCTTCTTCCTCGTCTTCGTGTGACTCTTCATCAGTCACTTCTTGTAGTTGAGCTCCTGTCTGTAACGACACCTCCTGTTGTTTGTCTTCTTCCTCGTCTTCGTGTGACTCTTCATCAGTCACTTCTTGTAGTTGAGCTCCTGTCTGTAACGACACCTCCTGTTGTTTGTCTTCTTCCTCGTCTTCGTGTGACTCTTCATCAGTCACTTCTTGTAGTTGAGCTCCTGTCTGTAACGGCACCTCCTGTTGTTGGTCTTCTTCCTCGTCTTCATGTGACTCTTCATCAGTCACTTCTTGTAGTTGAGCTCCTCTCTGTAACGATACCTCCTGTTGTTTGTCTTCTTCCTCGTCTTCGTGTGACTCTTCATCAGTCACTTCTTGTAGTTGAGCTCCTGTCTGTAACGACACCTCCTGTTGTTTGTCTTCTTCCTGGTCTTCGTGTGACTCTTCATCAGTCACTTCTTGTAGTTGAGCTCCTCTCTGTAACGACACCTCCTCTTGTTTGTCTTCTTCCTCGTCTTCGTGTGACTCTTCATCAGTCACTTCTTGTAGTTGAGCTCCTGTCTGTAACGACACCTCCTGTTGTTTGTCTTCTTCCTCGTCTTCGTGTGACTCTTCATCAGTCACTTCTTGTAGTTGAGCTCCTGTCTGTAACGACACCTCCTGTTGTTTGTCTTCTTCCTCGTCTTCGTGTGACTCTTCATCAGTCACTTCTTGTAGTTGAGCTCCTGTCTGTAACGACACCTCCTGTTGTTTGTCTTCTTCCTCGTCTTCGTGTGACTCTTCATCAGTCACTTCTTGTAGTTGAGCTCCTCTCTGTAACGGCACCTCCTGTTGTTTGTCTTCTTCCTCGTCTTCGTGTGACTCTTCATCAGTCACTTCTTGTAGTTGAGCTCCTCTCTGTAACGACACCTCCTGTTGTTTGTCTTCTTCCTCGTCTTCGTGTGACTCTTCATCAGTCACTTCTTGTAGTTGAGCTCCTCTCTGTAACGACACCTCCTGTTGTTTGTCTTCTTCCTCGTCTTCGTGTGACTCTTCATCAGTCACTTCTTGTAGTTGAGCTCCTCTCTGTAACGACACCTCCTGTTGTTTGTCTTCTTCCTCGTCTTCGTGTGACTCTTCATCAGTCACTTCTTGTAGTTGAGCTCCTGTCTGTAACGGCACCTCCTGTTGTTTGTCTTCTTCCTCGTCTTCGTGTGACTCTTCATCAGTCACTTCTTGTAGTTGAGCTCCTGTCTGTAACGACACCTCCTGTTGTTTGTCTTCTTCCTCGTCTTCGTGTGACTCTTCATCAGTCACTTCTTGTAGTTGAGCTCCTGTCTGTAACGACACCTCCTGTTGTTTGTCTTCTTCCTCGTCTTCGTGTGACTCTTCATCAGTCACTTCTTGTAGTTGAGCTCCTCTCTGTAACGACACCTCCTGTTGTTTGTCTTCTTCCTCGTCTTCGTGTGACTCTTCATCAGTCACTTCTTGTAGTTGAGCTCCTGTCTGTAACGACACCTCCTGTTGTTTGTCTTCTTCCTCGTCTTCGTGTGACTCTTCATCAGTCACTTCTTGTAGTTGAGCTCCTCTCTGTAACGACACCTCCTCTTGTTTGTCTTCTTCCTCGTCTTCGTGTGACTCTTCATCAGTCACTTCTTGTAGTTTAGCTCCTCTCTGTAACGACACCTCCTGTTGTTTGTCTTCTTCCTGGTCTTCGTGTGACTCTTCATCAGTCACTTCTTGTAGTTGAGCTCCTCTCTGTAACGACACCTCCTGTTGTTTGTCTTCTTCCTCGTCTTCGTGTGACTCTTCATCAGTCACTTCTTGTAGTTGAGCTCCTCTCTGTAACGACACCTCCTCTTGTTTGTCTTCTTCCTCGTCTTCGTGTGACTCTTCATCAGTCACTTCTTGTAGTTTAGCTCCTCTCTGTAACGACACCTCCTCTTGTTTGTCTTCTTCCTCGTCTTCGTGTGACTCTTCATCAGTCACTTCTTGTAGTTGAGCTCCTCTCTGTAACGACACCTCCTGTTGTTTGTCTTCTTCCTCGTCTTCATGTGACTCTTCATCAGTCACTTCTTGTAGTTGAGCTCCTCTCTGTAACGACACCTCCTGTTGTTTGTCTTCTTCCTCGTCTTCCTGTGACTCTTCATCAGTCACTTCTTGTAGTTGAGCTCCTGTCTGTAACGACACCTCCTGTTGTTTGTCTTCTTCCTGGTCTTCGTGTGACTCTTCATCAGTCACTTCTTGTAGTTGAGCTCCTGTCTGTAACGACACCTCCTGTTGTTTGTCTTCTTCCTCGTCTTCGTGTGACTCTTCATCAGTCACTTCTTGTAGTTGAGCTCCTGTCTGTAACGACACCTCCTGTTGTTTGTCTTCTTCCTGGTCTTCGTGTGACTCTTCATCAGTCACTTCTTGTAGTTGAGCTCCTCTCTGTAACGACACCTCCTGTTGTTTGTCTTCTTCCTCGTCTTCCTGTGACTCTTCATCAGTCACTTCTTGTAGTTGAGCTCCTGTCTGTAACGACACCTCCTGTTGTTTGTCTTCTTCCTCGTCTTCGTGTGACTCTTCATCAGTCACTTCTTGTAGTTGAGCTCCTCTCTGTAACGACACCTCCTCTTGTTTGTCTTCTTCCTCGTCTTCGTGTGACTCTTCATCAGTCACTTCTTGTAGTTGAGCTCCTGTCTGTAACGACACCTCCTCTTGTTTGTCTTCTTCCTCGTCTTCGTGTGACTCTTCATCAGTCACTTCTTGTAGTTGAGCTTCTCTCTGTAACGACACCTCCTGTTGTTTGTCTTCTTCCTGGTCTTCGTGTGACTCTTCATCAGTCACTTCTTGTAGTTGAGCTCCTCTCTGTAACGACACCTCCTGTTGTTTGTCTTCTTCCTCGTCTTCGTGTGACTCTTCATCAGTCACTTCTTGTAGTTGAGCTCCTGTCTGTAACGACACCTCCTGTTGTTTGTCTTCTTCCTCGTCTTCGTGTGACTCTTCATCAGTCACTTCTTGTAGTTGAGCTCCTCTCTGTAACGACACCTCCTGTTGTTTGTCTTCTTCCTCGTCTTCGTGTGACTCTTCATCAGTCACTTCTTGTAGTTGAGCTCCTCTCTGTAACGACACCTCCTGTTGTTTGTCTTCTTCCTCGTCTTCGTGTGACTCTTCATCAGTCACTTCTTGTAGTTGAGCTCCTCTCTGTAACGGCACCTCCTGTTGTTGGTCTTCTTCCTCGTCTTCATGTGACTCTTCATCAGTCACTTCTTGTAGTTGAGCTCCTCTCTGTAACGATACCTCCTGTTGTTTGTCTTCTTCCTCGTCTTCGTGTGACTCTTCTTCAGTCACTTCTTGTAGTTGAGCTCCTGTCTGTAACGACACCTCCTGTTGTTTGTCTTCTTCCTCGTCTTCGTGTGACTCTTCATCAGTCACTTCTTGTAGTTGAGCTCCTGTCTGTAACGACACCTCCTGTTGTTTGTCTTCTTCCTCGTCTTCGTGTGACTCTTCATCAGTCACTTCTTGTAGTTGAGCTCCTGTCTGTAACGATACCTCCTGTTGTTTGTCTTCTTCCTCGTCTTCGTGTGACTCTTCATCAGTCACTTCTTGTAGTTGAGCTCCTGTCTGTAACGACACCTCCTGTTGTTTGTCTTCTTCCTCGTCTTCATGTGACTCTTCATCAGTCACTTCTTGTAGTTTAGCTCCTCTCTGTAACGACACCTCCTGTTGTTTGTCTTCTTCCTGGTCTTCGTGTGACTCTTCATCAGTCACTTCTTGTAGTTGAGCTCCTGTCTGTAACGACACCTCCTGTTGTTTGTCTTCTTCCTGGTCTTCATGTGACTCTTCATCAGTCACTTCTTGTAGTTGAGCTCCTGTCTGTAACGACACCTCCTGTTGTTTGTCTTCTTCCTGGTCTTCATGTGACTCTTCATCAGTCACTTCTTGTAGTTGAGCTCCTGTCTGTAACGGCACCTCCTGTTGTTTGTCTTCTTCCTCGTCTTCGTGTGACTCTTCATCAGTCACTTCTTGTAGTTGAGCTCCTCTCTGTAACGACACCTCCTGTTGTTTGTCTTCTTCCTCGTCTTCGTGTGACTCTTCATCAGTCACTTCTTGTAGTTGAGCTCCTCTCTGTAACGGCACCTCCTGTTGTTTGTCTTCTTCCTCGTCTTCATGTGACTCTTCATCAGTCACTTCTTGTAGTTGAGCTCCTGTCTGTAACGGCACCTCCTGTTGTTTGTCTTCTTCCTCGTCTTCGTGTGACTCTTCATCAGTCACTTCTTGTAGTTGAGCTCCTGTCTGTAACGGCACCTCCTGTTGTTTGTCTTCTTCCTCGTCTTCATGTGACTCTTCATCAGTCACTTCTTGTAGTTGAGCTCCTCTCTGTAACGACACCTCCTGTTGTTTGTCTTCTTCCTCGTCTTCGTGTGACTCTTCATCAGTCACTTCTTGTAGTTGAGCTCCTGTCTGTAACGGCACCTCCTGTTGTTTGTCTTCTTCCTCGTCTTCGTGTGACTCTTCATCAGTCACTTCTTGTAGTTTAGCTCCTGTCTGTAACGACACCTCCTGTTGTTTGTCTTCTTCCTCGTCTTCGTGTGACTCTTCATCAGTCACTTCTTGTAGTTGAGCTCCTCTCTGTAACGACACCTCCTGTTGTTTGTCTTCTTCCTCGTCTTCCTGTGACTCTTCATCAGTCACTTCTTGTAGTTGAGCTCCTCTCTGTAACGACACCTCCTGTTGTTTGTCTTCTTCCTCGTCTTCCTGTGACTCTTCATCAGTCACTTCTTGTAGTTGAGCTCCTCTCTGTAACGACACCTCCTGTTGTTTGTCTTCTTCCTCGTCTTCCTGTGACTCTTCATCAGTCACTTCTTGTAGTTGAGCTCCTCTCTGTAACGACACCTCCTGTTGTTTGTCTTCTTCCTCGTCTTCATGTGACTCTTCATCAGTCACTTCTTGTAGTTGAGCTCCTGTCTGTAACGACACCTCCTGTTGTTTGTCTTCTTCCTCGTCTTCATGTGACTCTTCATCAGTCACTTCATGTAGTTGAGCTCCTGTCTGTAACGGCACCTCCTGTTGTTTGTCTTCTTCCTCGTCTTCGTGTGACTCTTCATCAGTCACTTCTTGTAGTTGAGCTCCTGTCTGTAACGACACCTCCTGTTGTTTGTCTTCTTCCTCGTCTTCATGTGACTCTTCATCAGTCACTTCATGTAGTTGAGCTCCTGTCTGTAACGGCACCTCCTGTTGTTTGTCTTCTTCCTCGTCTTCGTGTGACTCTTCATCAGTCACTTCTTGTAGTTGAGCTCCTCTCTGTAACGGCACCTCCTGTTGTTTGTCTTCTTCCTCGTCTTCGTGTGACTCTTCATCAGTCACTTCTTGTAGTTGAGCTCCTGTCTGTAACGACACCTCCTGTTGTTTGTCTTCTTCCTCGTCTTCGTGTGACTCTTCATCAGTCACTTCTTGTAGTTGAGCTCCTGTCTGTAACGACACCTCCTGTTGTTTGTCTTCTTCCTCGTCTTCGTGTGACTCTTCATCAGTCACTTCTTGTAGTTGAGCTCCTCTCTGTAACGACACCTCCTGTTGTTTGTCTTCTTCCTCGTCTTCGTGTGACTCTTCATCAGTCACTTCTTGTAGTTGAGCTCCTGTCTGTAACGACACCTCCTGTTGTTTGTCTTCTTCCTCATCTTCGTGTGACTCTTCATCAGTCACTTCTTGTAGTTGAGCTCCTGTCTGTAACGGCACCTCCTGTTGTTTGTCTTCTTCCTCGTCTTCGTGTGACTCTTCATCAGTCACTTCTTGTAGTTGAGCTCCTGTCTGTAACGACACCTCCTGTTGTTTGTCTTCTTCCTCGTCTTCGTGTGACTCTTCATCAGTCACTTCTTGTAGTTGAGCTCCTCTCTGTAACGACACCTCCTGTTGTTTGTCTTCTTCCTCGTCTTCGTGTGACTCTTCATCAGTCACTTCTTGTAGTTGAGCTCCTGTCTGTAACGACACCTCCTCTTGTTTGTCTTCTTCCTCGTCTTCGTGTGACTCTTCATCAGTCACTTCTTGTAGTTGAGCTCCTGTCTGTAACGACACCTCCTGTTGTTTGTCTTCTTCCTCGTCTTCGTGTGACTCTTCATCAGTCACTTCTTGTAGTTGAGCTCCTCTCTGTAACGACACCTCCTGTTGTTTGTCTTCTTCCTCGTCTTCGTGTGACTCTTCATCAGTCACTTCTTGTAGTTGAGCTCCTCTCTGTAACGACACCTCCTGTTGTTTGTCTTCTTCCTCGTCTTCGTGTGACTCTTCATCAGTCACTTCTTGTAGTTGAGCTCCTGTCTGTAACGACACCTCCTGTTGTTTGTCTTCTTCCTCGTCTTCATGTGACTCTTCATCAGTCACTTCTTGTAGTTGAGCTCCTGTCTGTAACGACACCTCCTGTTGTTTGTCTTCTTCCTCGTCTTCATGTGACTCTTCATCAGTCACTTCTTGTAGTTGAGCTCCTGTCTGTAACGACACCTCCTGTTGTTTGTCTTCTTCCTCGTCTTCATGTGACTCTTCATCAGTCACTTCATGTAGTTGAGCTCCTGTCTGTAACGGCACCTCCTGTTGTTTGTCTTCTTCCTCGTCTTCGTGTGACTCTTCATCAGTCACTTCTTGTAGTTGAGCTCCTCTCTGTAACGACACCTCCTGTTGTTTGTCTTCTTCCTCGTCTTCGTGTGACTCTTCATCAGTCACTTCTTGTAGTTGAGCTCCTCTCTGTAACGACACCTCCTGTTGTTTGTCTTCTTCCTCGTCTTCGTGTGACTCTTCATCAGTCACTTCTTGTAGTTGAGCTCCTCTCTGTAACGACACCTCCTGTTGTTTGTCTTCTTCCTCGTCTTCGTGTGACTCTTCATCAGTCACTTCTTGTAGTTGAGCTCCTGTCTGTAACGACACCTCCTGTTGTTTGTCTTCTTCCTGGTCTTCGTGTGACTCTTCATCAGTCACTTCTTGTAGTTTAGCTCCTGTCTGTAACGGCACCTCCTGTTGTTTGTCTTCTTCCTCGTCTTCATGTGACTCTTCATCAGTCACTTCTTGTAGTTGAGCTCCTGTCTGTAACGACACCTCCTGTTGTTTGTCTTCTTCCTCGTCTTCATGTGACTCTTCATCAGTCACTTCATGTAGTTGAGCTCCTGTCTGTAACGGCACCTCCTGTTGTTTGTCTTCTTCCTCGTCTTCGTGTGACTCTTCATCAGTCACTTCTTGTAGTTGAGCTCCTCTCTGTAACGACACCTCCTGTTGTTTGTCTTCTTCCTGGTCTTCGTGTGACTCTTCATCAGTCACTTCTTGTAGTTGAGCTCCTCTCTGTAACGACACCTCCTGTTGTTTGTCTTCTTCCTCGTCTTCGTGTGACTCTTCATCAGTCACTTCTTGTAGTTGAGCTCCTGTCTGTAACGACACCTCCTGTTGTTTGTCTTCTTCCTCGTCTTCATGTGACTCTTCATCAGTCACTTCTTGTAGTTGAGCTCCTGTCTGTAACGACACCTCCTGTTGTTTGTCTTCTTCCTCGTCTTCGTGTGACTCTTCATCAGTCACTTCTTGTAGTTTAGCTCCTGTCTGTAACGGCACCTCCTGTTGTTTTTCTTCTTCCTCGTCTTCGTGTGACTCTTCATCAGTCACTTCTTGTAGTTGAGCTCCTGTCTGTAACGACACCTCCTGTTGTTTGTCTTCTTCCTCGTCTTCGTGTGACTCTTCATCAGTCACTTCTTGTAGTTGAGCTCCTGTCTGTAACGACACCTCCTGTTGTTTGTCTTCTTCCTCGTCTTCATGTGACTCTTCATCAGTCACTTCTTGTAGTTGAGCTCCTCTCTGTAACGACACCTCCTGTTGTTTGTCTTCTTCCTGGTCTTCGTGTGACTCTTCATCAGTCACTTCTTGTAGTTGAGCTCCTGTCTGTAACGACACCTCCTGTTGTTTGTCTTCTTCCTGGTCTTCGTGTGACTCTTCATCAGTCACTTCTTGTAGTTGAGCTCCTCTCTGTAACGACACCTCCTGTTGTTTGTCTTCTTCCTCGTCTTCGTGTGACTCTTCATCAGTCACTTCTTGTAGTTGAGCTCCTCTCTGTAACGACACCTCCTGTTGTTTGTCTTCTTCCTCGTCTTCATGTGACTCTTCATCAGTCACTTCTTGTAGTTTAGCTCCTGTCTGTAACGGCACCTCCTGTTGTTTGTCTTCTTCCTCGTCTTCGTGTGACTCTTCATCAGTCACTTCTTGTAGTTGAGCTCCTCTCTGTAACGACACCTCCTGTTGTTTGTCTTCTTCCTCGTCTTCGTGTGACTCTTCATCAGTCACTTCTTGTAGTTGAGCTCCTCTCTGTAACGACACCTCCTGTTGTTTGTCTTCTTCCTCGTCTTCATGTGACTCTTCATCAGTCACTTCTTGTAGTTTAGCTCCTGTCTGTAACGGCACCTCCTGTTGTTTGTCTTCTTCCTCGTCTTCATGTGACTCTTCATCAGTCACTTCTTGTAGTTGAGCTCCTGTCTGTAACGGCACCTCCTGTTGTTTGTCTTCTTCCTCGTCTTCGTGTGACTCTTCATCAGTCACTTCTTGTAGTTGAGCTCCTCTCTGTAACGGCACCTCCTGTTGTTTGTCTTCTTCCTCATCTTCCTGTGACTCTTCATCAGTCACTTCTTGTAGTTGAGCTCCTCTCTGTAACGACACCTCCTGTTGTTTGTCTTCTTCCTCATCTTCCTGTGACTCTTCATCAGTCACTTCTTGTAGTTGAGCTCCTCTCTGTAACGACACCTCCTGTTGTTTGTCTTCTTCCTCATCTTCCTGTGACTCTTCATCAGTCACTTCTTGTAGTTGAGCTCCTCTCTGTAACGACACCTCCTGTTGTTTGTCTTCTTCCTCGTCTTCGTGTGACTCTTCATCAGTCACTTCTTGTAGTTGAGCTCCTCTCTGTAACGACACCTCCTGTTGTTTGTCTTCTTCCTCGTCTTCATGTGACTCTTCATCAGTCACTTCTTGTAGTTGAGCTCCTGTCTGTAACGACACCTCCTGTTGTTTGTCTTCTTCCTGGTCTTCGTGTGACTCTTCATCAGTCACTTCTTGTAGTTGAGCTCCTCTCTGTAACGACACCTCCTGTTGTTTGTCTTCTTCCTCGTCTTCGTGTGACTCTTCATCAGTCACTTCTTGTAGTTGAGCTCCTCTCTGTAACGACACCTCCTGTTGTTTGTCTTCTTCCTGGTCTTCGTGTGACTCTTCATCAGTCACTTCTTGTAGTTGAGCTCCTGTCTGTAACGACACCTCCTGTTGTTTGTCTTCTTCCTCGTCTTCGTGTGACTCTTCATCAGTCACTTCTTGTAGTTGAGCTCCTGTCTGTAACGACACCTCCTGTTGTTTGTCTTCTTCCTCGTCTTCGTGTGACTCTTCATCAGTCACTTCTTGTAGTTTAGCTCCTGTCTGTAACGACACCTCCTGTTGTTTGTCTTCTTCCTCGTCTTCATGTGACTCTTCATCAGTCACTTCTTGTAGTTGAGCTCCTCTCTGTAACGACACCTCCTGTTGTTTGTCTTCTTCCTCATCTTCGTGTGACTCTTCATCAGTCACTTCTTGTAGTTGAGCTCCTCTCTGTAACGACACCTCCTGTTGTTTGTCTTCTTCCTCGTCTTCGTGTGACTCTTCATCAGTCACTTCTTGTAGTTGAGCTCCTGTCTGTAACGACACCTCCTGTTGTTTGTCTTCTTCCTCGTCTTCGTGTGACTCTTCATCAGTCACTTCTTGTAGTTGAGCTCCTCTCTGTAACGACACCTCCTGTTGTTTGTCTTCTTCCTCGTCTTCATGTGACTCTTCATCAGTCACTTCTTGTAGTTGAGCTCCTGTCTGTAACGACACCTCCTGTTGTTTGTCTTCTTCCTCGTCTTCGTGTGACTCTTCATCAGTCACTTCTTGTAGTTTAGCTCCTCTCTGTAACGACACCTCCTGTTGTTTGTCTTCTTCCTCGTCTTCATGTGACTCTTCATCAGTCACTTCTTGTAGTTGAGCTCCTCTCTGTAACGACACCTCCTGTTGTTTGTCTTCTTCCTGGTCTTCGTGTGACTCTTCATCAGTCACTTCTTGTAGTTGAGCTCCTCTCTGTAACGACACCTCCTGTTGTTTGTCTTCTTCCTCGTCTTCATGTGACTCTTCATCAGTCACTTCTTGTAGTTGAGCTCCTCTCTGTAACGACACCTCCTGTTGTTTGTCTTCTTCCTCATCTTCGTGTGACTCTTCATCAGTCACTTCTTGTAGTTGAGCTCCTGTCTGTAATGGCACCTCCTGTTGTTTGTCTTCTTCCTCGTCTTCGTGTGACTCTTCATCAGTCACTTCTTGTAGTTGAGCTCCTGTCTGTAACGACACCTCCTCTTGTTTGTCTTCTTCCTCGTCTTCGTGTGACTCTTCATCAGTCACTTCTTGTAGTTGAGCTCCTCTCTGTAACGACACCTCCTCTTGTTTGTCTTCTTCCTCGTCTTCGTGTGACTCTTCATCAGTCACTTCTTGTAGTTGAGCTCCTGTCTGTAACGACACCTCCTGTTGTTTGTCTTCTTCCTCGTCTTCGTGTGACTCTTCATCAGTCACTTCTTGTAGTTGAGCTCCTGTCTGTAACGACACCTCCTGTTGTTTGTCTTCTTCCTCGTCTTCGTGTGACTCTTCATCAGTCACTTCTTGTAGTTGAGCTCCTGTCTGTAACGACACCTCCTCTTGTTTGTCTTCTTCCTCGTCTTCGTGTGACTCTTCATCAGTCACTTCTTGTAGTTGAGCTCCTGTCTGTAACGACACCTCCTGTTGTTTGTCTTCTTCCTGGTCTTCGTGTGACTCTTCATCAGTCACTTCTTGTAGTTGAGCTCCTGTCTGTAATGGCACCTCCTGTTGTTTGTCTTCTTCCTCGTCTTCGTGTGACTCTTCATCAGTCACTTCTTGTAGTTGAGCTCCTGTCTGTAACGACACCTCCTCTTGTTTGTCTTCTTCCTCGTCTTCGTGTGACTCTTCATCAGTCACTTCTTGTAGTTGAGCTCCTCTCTGTAACGACACCTCCTCTTGTTTGTCTTCTTCCTCGTCTTCGTGTGACTCTTCATCAGTCACTTCTTGTAGTTGAGCTCCTGTCTGTAACGACACCTCCTGTTGTTTGTCTTCTTCCTCGTCTTCGTGTGACTCTTCATCAGTCACTTCTTGTAGTTGAGCTCCTGTCTGTAACGACACCTCCTGTTGTTTGTCTTCTTCCTCGTCTTCGTGTGACTCTTCATCAGTCACTTCTTGTAGTTGAGCTCCTGTCTGTAACGACACCTCCTCTTGTTTGTCTTCTTCCTCGTCTTCGTGTGACTCTTCATCAGTCACTTCTTGTAGTTGAGCTCCTGTCTGTAACGACACCTCCTGTTGTTTGTCTTCTTCCTGGTCTTCGTGTGACTCTTCATCAGTCACTTCTTGTAGTTGAGCTCCTGTCTGTAACGGCACCTCCTGTTGTTTGTCTTCTTCCTCGTCTTCATGTGACTCTTCATCAGTCACTTCTTGTAGTTGAGCTCCTGTCTGTAACGACACCTCCTGTTGTTCGTCTTCTTCCTCGTCTTCATGTGACTCTTCATCAGTCACTTCTTGTAGTTGAGCTCCTGTCTGTAACGACACCTCCTGTTGTTTGTCTTCTTCCTCGTCTTCGTGTGACTCTTCATCAGTCACTTCTTGTAGTTGAGCTCCTCTCTGTAACGACACCTCCTGTTGTTTGTCTTCTTCCTCGTCTTCATGTGACTCTTCATCAGTCACTTCTTGTAGTTGAGCTCCTGTCTGTAACGACACCTCCTGTTGTTTGTCTTCTTCCTCGTCTTCCTGTGACTCTTCATCAGTCACTTCTTGTAGTTGAGCTCCTGTCTGTAACGACACCTCCTGTTGTTTGTCTTCTTCCTCGTCTTCATGTGACTCTTCATCAGTCACTTCTTGTAGTTGAGCTCCTGTCTGTAACGGCACCTCCTGTTGTTTGTCTTCTTCCTCATCTTCCTGTGACTCTTCATCAGTCACTTCTTGTAGTTGAGCTCCTCTCTGTAACGACACCTCCTGTTGTTTGTCTTCTTCCTCGTCTTCGTGTGACTCTTCATCAGTCACTTCTTGTAGTTGAGCTCCTGTCTGTAACGACACCTCCTGTTGTTTGTCTTCTTCCTCATCTTCCTGTGACTCTTCATCAGTCACTTCTTGTAGTTGAGCTCCTGTCTGTAACGACACCTCCTGTTGTTTGTCTTCTTCCTGGTCTTCGTGTGACTCTTCATCAGTCACTTCTTGTAGTTGAGCTCCTGTCTGTAACGGCACCTCCTGTTGTTTGTCTTCTTCCTCGTCTTCGTGTGACTCTTCATCAGTCACTTCTTGTAGTTGAGCTCCTCTCTGTAACGGCACCTCCTGTTGTTTGTCTTCTTCCTCGTCTTCATGTGACTCTTCATCAGTCACTTCTTGTAGTTGAGCTCCTCTCTGTAACGACACCTCCTGTTGTTTGTCTTCTTCCTCGTCTTCGTGTGACTCTTCATCAGTCACTTCTTGTAGTTGAGCTCCTGTCTGTAACGGCACCTCCTGTTGTTTGTCTTTTTCCTCGTCTTCGTGTGACTCTTCATCAGTCACTTCTTGTAGTTGAGCTCCTGTCTGTAACGACACCTCCTGTTGTTTGTCTTCTTCCTGGTCTTCGTGTGACTCTTCATCAGTCACTTCTTGTAGTTGAGCTCCTGTCTGTAACGACACCTCCTGTTGTTTGTCTTCTTCCTGGTCTTCGTGTGACTCTTCATCAGTCACTTCTTGTAGTTGAGCTCCTGTCTGTAACGGCACCTCCTGTTGTTTGTCTTCTTCCTCGTCTTCGTGTGACTCTTCATCAGTCACTTCTTGTAGTTGAGCTCCTGTCTGTAACGGCACCTCCTGTTGTTTGTCTTCTTCCTCGTCTTCATGTGACTCTTCATCAGTCACTTCTTGTAGTTGAGCTCCTGTCTGTAACGACACCTCCTGTTGTTTGTCTTCTTCCTCGTCTTCGTGTGACTCTTCATCAGTCACTTCTTGTAGTTGAGCTCCTGTCTGTAACGACACCTCCTGTTGTTTGTCTTCTTCCTCGTCTTCGTGTGACTCTTCATCAGTCACTTCTTGTAGTTTAGCTCCTGTCTGTAACGACACCTCCTGTTGTTTGTCTTCTTCCTCATCTTCGTGTGACTCTTCATCAGTCACTTCTTGTAGTTGAGCTCCTCTCTGTAACGACACCTCCTGTTGTTTGTCTTCTTCCTCGTCTTCGTGTGACTCTTCATCAGTCACTTCTTGTAGTTGAGCTCCTGTCTGTAACGACACCTCCTGTTGTTTGTCTTCTTCCTCGTCTTCGTGTGACTCTTCATCAGTCACTTCTTGTAGTTGAGCTCCTGTCTGTAACGACACCTCCTGTTGTTTGTCTTCTTCCTGGTCTTCGTGTGACTCTTCATCAGTCACTTCTTGTAGTTGAGCTCCTCTCTGTAACGACACCTCCTGTTGTTTGTCTTCTTCCTCGTCTTCGTGTGACTCTTCATCAGTCACTTCTTGTAGTTGAGCTCCTGTCTGTAACGACACCTCCTGTTGTTTGTCTTCTTCCTCGTCTTCGTGTGACTCTTCATCAGTCACTTCTTGTAGTTGAGCTCCTGTCTGTAACGACACCTCCTGTTGTTTGTCTTCTTCCTCGTCTTCATGTGACTCTTCATCAGTCACTTCTTGTAGTTGAGCTCCTCTCTGTAACGGCACCTCCTGTTGTTTGTCTTCTTCCTCGTCTTCGTGTGACTCTTCATCAGTCACTTCTTGTAGTTGAGCTCCTGTCTGTAACGACACCTCCTGTTGTTTGTCTTCTTCCTCGTCTTCGTGTGACTCTTCATCAGTCACTTCTTGTAGTTGAGCTCCTGTCTGTAACGACACCTCCTGTTGTTTGTCTTCTTCCTCGTCTTCATGTGACTCTTCATCAGTCACTTCTTGTAGTTGAGCTCCTCTCTGTAACGACACCTCCTGTTGTTTGTCTTCTTCCTCGTCTTCATGTGACTCTTCATCAGTCACTTCTTGTAGTTGAGCTCCTGTCTGTAACGACACCTCCTGTTGTTTGTCTTCTTCCTCGTCTTCGTGTGACTCTTCATCAGTCACTTCTTGTAGTTGAGCTCCTCTCTGTAACGACACCTCCTGTTGTTTGTCTTCTTCCTCGTCTTCGTGTGACTCTTCATCAGTCACTTCTTGTAGTTGAGCTCCTCTCTGTAACGACACCTCCTGTTGTTTGTCTTCTTCCTCGTCTTCATGTGACTCTTCATCAGTCACTTCTTGTAGTTGAGCTCCTGTCTGTAACGGCACCTCCTGTTGTTTGTCTTCTTCCTGGTCTTCGTGTGACTCTTCATCAGTCACTTCTTGTAGTTGAGCTCCTCTCTGTAACGACACCTCCTGTTGTTTGTCTTCTTCCTCGTCTTCATGTGACTCTTCATCAGTCACTTCTTGTAGTTGAGCTCCTCTCTGTAACGACACCTCCTGTTGTTTGTCTTCTTCCTCGTCTTCGTGTGACTCTTCATCAGTCACTTCTTGTAGTTGAGCTCCTCTCTGTAACGATACCTCCTGTTGTTTGTCTTCTTCCTCGTCTTCGTGTGACTCTTCATCAGTCACTTCTTGTAGTTGAGCTCCTGTCTGTAACGGCACCTCCTGTTGTTTGTCTTCTTCCTCGTCTTCATGTGACTCTTCATCAGTCACTTCTTGTAGTTGAGCTCCTGTCTGTAACGACACCTCCTGTTGTTTGTCTTCTTCCTCGTCTTCGTGTGACTCTTCATCAGTCACTTCTTGTAGTTGAGCTCCTCTCTGTAACGACACCTCCTGTTGTTTGTCTTCTTCCTCGTCTTCGTGTGACTCTTCATCAGTCACTTCTTGTAGTTGAGCTCCTCTCTGTAACGACACCTCCTGTTGTTTGTCTTCTTCCTCGTCTTCGTGTGACTCTTCATCAGTCACTTCTTGTAGTTGAGCTCCTCTCTGTAACGACACCTCCTGTTGTTTGTCTTCTTCCTCGTCTTCATGTGACTCTTCATCAGTCACTTCTTGTAGTTGAGCTCCTCTCTGTAACGACACCTCCTGTTGTTTGTCTTCTTCCTCGTCTTCGTGTGACTCTTCATCAGTCACTTCTTGTAGTTGAGCTCCTGTCTGTAACGGCACCTCCTGTTGTTTGTCTTCTTCCTCGTCTTCGTGTGACTCTTCATCAGTCACTTCTTGTAGTTGAGCTCCTCTCTGTAACGACACCTCCTGTTGTTTGTCTTCTTCCTCGTCTTCGTGTGACTCTTCATCAGTCACTTCTTGTAGTTGAGCTCCTGTCTGTAACGACACCTCCTGTTGTTTGTCTTCTTCCTCGTCTTCATGTGACTCTTCATCAGTCACTTCTTGTAGTTGAGCTCCTGTCTGTAACGACACTTCCTGTTGTTGGTCTTCTTCCTCGTCTTCATGTGACTCTTCATCAGTCACTTCTTGTAGTTGAGCTCCTCTCTGTAACGACACCTCCTGTTGTTTGTCTTCTTCCTCGTCTTCGTGTGACTCTTCATCAGTCACTTCTTGTAGTTGAGCTCCTGTCTGTAACGACACTTCCTGTTGTTGGTCTTCTTCCTCGTCTTCCTGTGACTCTTCATCAGTCACTTCTTGTAGTTGAGCTCCTGTCTGTAACGGCACCTCCTGTTGTTTGTCTTCTTCCTCGTCTTCGTGTGACTCTTCATCAGTCACTTCTTGTAGTTGAGCTCCTCTCTGTAACGACACCTCCTGTTGTTTGTCTTCTTCCTCGTCTTCGTGTGACTCTTCATCAGTCACTTCTTGTAGTTGAGCTCCTGTCTGTAACGGCACCTCCTGTTGTTGGTCTTCTTCCTCGTCTTCGTGTGACTCTTCATCAGTCACTTCTTGTAGTTGAGCTCCTCTCTGTAACGACACCTCCTGTTGTTTGTCTTCTTCCTCGTCTTCCTGTGACTCTTCATCAGTCACTTCTTGTAGTTGAGCTCCTCTCTGTAACGACACCTCCTGTTGTTTGTCTTCTTCCTCGTCTTCGTGTGACTCTTCATCAGTCACTTCTTGTAGTTGAGCTCCTCTCTGTAACGGCACCTCCTTCTCTTCTGTGTCCTCATCTGATACCAGGTCTCTAACATGGCTGTCTTCCTCAGTGTTAGAAAAATCAGGAAGTTACACTATGAGAAAAGCTGCAAGATTTAAGGTTTCCTTGAATCTTGCAGGTAGGTAGGTTTCCTCCTACCTTTTGGTTCTCATAACACTCTTTTTCAAGTGACATTGTTTTTGACTGTCTGAACTTTTCATATAACATTGAATGGCCATTAAACATAAATAATAGAAATAGAAATAGTATCATTTGTGAGTCAGACAACTCTGAGCCAGCTTCCTGACAGGTTCTTTCTTGCAAGAAATAAATGTTTTGTGTTAATCGTATCCAGCGACTCTGAGCCTAATTTTGAGAGAATGTTTCTGACATATTGGTACTTGGTACCCAGGATTGGAGCTGAAACCAAACACAGGGAATTTCAGGACTTCTAACTAAAGTCCTGTCAGCCTGGTTACTGAACGAGGCCGGCTGCCACTGGCTGGGGGAAAGGTGACAGGATCTTTATTTTTGAATCAGCTGCCAGACTCACTGGATTCTTGGTTGTTGGACTTACCAGTGGATTTATGGTAAGGATTCCGTTGTGTTACTATTGTTGGCGAGAAATAGAGTGATTATTACAGCAAAAAAAAAATTTGATTATTTAACTTACAATGGTACAGTGCTCTCTCCGGGTCGGGAATGAGATCCTTCCCCAAGTGGAGGAGTTCAAGTATCTCGGGGTCTTGTTCACGAGTGAGGGACGAATGGAGTGGGAGATTGACAGGCGGATCGGTGCGGCGTCTGCAGTGTTGCGGGCTCTGCACCGACCCGTCGTTGTGAAGAGGGAGCTGAGCCAGAAGGCGAAGCTCTCTACTTACTGGTCAATCTACGTTCCCATCCTCACCTATGGTCACGAGTTGTGGGTAGTGACCGAAAGAACAACATCGCGAATACAAGCGGCCGAAATGGGTTTCCTCCGCAGGGTGTCTGGGCCTCCCTTAGAGATAGGGTGAGAAGCTCAGTCATCCGGGAGGGGCTCGGAGTAGAACCGCTGCTCCTCCGCATTGAGAGGAGTCAGATGAGGTGGCTCGGGCATCTGGTTAGGATGCCCCCTGGGCGCCTCCCTGGGGAGGTGTTCCGGGCACGTCCCACTGGGAGGAGACCCCGGGGAAGACCCAGGACACGCTGGAGAGACTATGTCTCTCGGCTGGCCTGGGAACGCCTCGGGGTCCCCCCGGAAGAGCTGGAGGAAGTGGCCGGGGACAGAGACGTCTGGGTTTCTCTGCTCAAGCTGCTGCCCCCGCGACCCGACCCCCGGATAAGCGGCAGATGATGGATGGATGGATGGAACTTACAACTGTTAGACCAATGAGGTTAAATTGAACTTCATTTAAATAAGACGTTTGCAAATAATAGTGAGTTTTAAACAGTGACGTGAGTATTGAACAGTATTATGTTCAACTGGAACCCTCTCTTCCAGTGAAGTCCAACATTAAAGTTAATACTCAGATAATATCTGCAAGACCGGTTAAGTTTAACTAATAAATGTATGATACTGAACTAAGATCTGAAAGAAACGTTGCTATTTTTACAAGTGCAGCTAAGTACCCAAGGCCTTTAACTAAACTGTATAAAATTACGATGAGAAACCCGTGATATGACGATACATGTAAGTAGGGGCATTGCTATTCTTTAAAGGAAAAACGTTGCTATTTCGAGTGCAGCTAAGTATCAAAGGGAGTAGCCTTTAACCAAAGACTGTATAGTTGTTTAGGATTAACCCATGATAAGTAACATAAAATCAGTCAGTAAAGGTGAGTGAGTGCATAGTCTGTGTGAGAAGTCTACAGGAATAAATAACTCGCCGTGCGTTAGAAATGGAATCTTTCTTAAGAGACTTTGCGATAGTAGATTGCAAGAAGTAAATCCATCTTTGTCTGTTCGTTTGCTGCAGTGTTGTAATGTTTGCTTGGAATGTATAAAGTGTGAAACAGCTGCTAGTGGTGTGTTGCTGTTGCTGATGGTGACGACAGGAGTAATGTTTCACTGACTAGTTCAGATTGAGTTGAAGTGGTGGTGAAACAGCAGACATTTGAGTCAATCTTTCAAACTTTGTATCACCACAAAATTGTTTTATTGATGATTTTACTGAATTACTTTAATTTTTGTGTGCACTGCTTTTGACTGTTTAGTCATAACAGGGGACTTGAATGTGCATGTAGATGTAGCCCATAATAAGCAAGCTAAAGAACTCACTGCTTTCCTTGAAATGTTTGGGCCTGAAGCAGGTCTGAGACCAGACAGTCAAACCTGTTAGGTGCAGATGGTTTTCAAGCCAAACTGAAACCTTTTCTAAATTTGAGGAAAAACATCACAAGTTTATCAGAAACATAAGCAGGAAATGGAGAATTTAACATATTCATTATATCTGATTAACTTCCCTAAAACTTAAAGGAACTGATATCAAATTCATCAGAGATTACAGCATTTATCTCTTAACAGAGCAGCAAAGTGGGTTAAAGTGAATAATCGGATATTTACAAAAACACAAAAATAAAATGTGCTATGGGTGTCAGATATCAAACAATGGCTTTCTTAAAGAGAAATTTAAAGACAGCTGCAGCTGCTTTTTACAGCGTATGGTTGTATTAATAATAAATAATAATATTATAATAAAGAATTTTTGTCTAACATGTCAAATATGTGCAAAATATGATCCACGAGGTGGCCTCGGACCGGGGCGAGGACAGTTCCCGAGACCAGAGTATCCTTTTCAACGCGTTTGTATGGATTTCATTGAACTAAATAAAGGTATCTGCCTGGTGATAATTGATGTTTTACCAAATGAGTTGAAGTATTTCCATGTGCACAGGCAGATGCACTCTCAACACTAGTGAAATATTTCCTAGATTTGGATTTGCTGAAAATATCTACAGTGATAATGGGACGCACTTTGCAAACAATGTTATCTCTCTGATGGCAAAGAACTTAAGAATAGACCTTAGAAACCACTGTGCATATCATCCACAGTCAGCAGGTTTGGTGGAGACATATTGGAATAATTAAGTCAAGGTTGAAGAAAATACAGGAAATTGGGAAAAAAATTGAGTTACTACTGTTTACCACTAGTAGTCCTAAACATGCATATTACTCCAACTAGCACAGGATTAACTCCATTTGAGATAATGTACTCCCGCAGTTAGAACTGTTCACCGATGACGACATGATGAAACCTTAGCAGAATACATGGTTAAAATGTAGAGAGATCTCTTCTGTGTAGTCTCTTCCAGGTGAACCTGTGGAGGAATCTCTAAAACCCAGAGACTGTATCCTCATCAAAGCGATAAAGAAAAAGAACTGGTCTAGCCCAAGATGGGAAGGTCCATATCAGGTATTACTTACAACACTCACCGCAGCTAAAACAATATATCCCTCAGGTCCAATACACAACTTGTGAACCTACATTTTGTTAAAGAAATAGATGGGATGGCTGAGGTTGTCATATGTGGAGGCAACCAAAAAGCCCATGTGTATTCTGAGAAGTAATTCAATTCAATTTCATGGTTCAATGGTTTCATCTGGTTTCATAGATAAGTACAGCTGAGTATCATCAGCATAACAATGGAAATTTATGCCATGCTGTCTAATAATGTTACCTAATGGAAGCATGTACAAAGTAAAAAGAATTGGTCCAAGCACAGAACCCTGAGGAACTCCATGACTTACTCCAATGTGTGAGGAAGATTCTTCATTTACAAGAACAAACTGGAATCTATCAGATAAATATGACTTAAACCAGCCTAATGCAGTTCCTTTAATCCCAATAACATGTTCAAGTCTCTGTAACAGAATACTGTGATCAATTGTATCAAATGCAGCACTGAGATCCAACAGGAAAAGCACAGACACAAGTCCGCTATCAGAGGCTAAGAGGAGATCATTGGTAACTTTCACCAGTGCTGTTTCTGTGCTATGATCCACTCCGAATCCTGACTGAAACTCTTCAAACAGATTATTTCTATGTAAATGATCACAAAGTTGAGCTGCGACTATTTTTTCAACTTTAGACAAAAAAAGGAGATTGGATATGGGAGGAGACCCCGGGGAAGACCCAAGACACGTTGGAGTGACTATGTCTCTCGGCTGGCCTGGGAACGCCTCGGGGTCCCCCCGGAAGAGCTGGAGTAAGTGGCCGGGGACAGGGACGTCTGGGTTTCTCTGCTCAAGCTGCTGCCCCCGCGACCCGACCCCCGGATAAGCGGCAGATGATGGATGGATGGATATAGGTGGATAATTAGCCAACACTTCTGAATCAAGAGTAGGTTTTTTAAGTGAAGGTTTAATTACAGCAACCTTAAAAGTCTAAGGTACATATCCTGTCAACAAAGACAGATTGATCAAATCCAATATGAAAGTGTCAATTAAGGGGAAAACCTCCTTGAACAGTCTGGTTGGGATTGGGTCTAAAATACAAGTTGATGGTTTAGAAGAGACTATTGCTGTTGTTAACTCAGAGATCAACTGGGAAGAAACTGTCTAAATACAATTCAGGTTCTAAAGATACTTCTAAAGCTGCTCTACTTGATGATACATCAGTGATAATAGTGGGAAGGATTGCATTAATCTTCTCTCTGATAGAAACAATTTTATTGATGAAGAATTTCATGAAATCATCACTGCTGAGAGTTAAAGGAATACATGGCTCAACAGTGCTCGGACTCTTTGTCAGCCTGGCAACAGTGCTGAAAAGAAACCTGGGATTATTCTTATTCTCTTCTATCAATAATGAATAATAAGCAGTTCTAGCTTTACGAATGGCCTTCTTATACGTTATTAAACTATCTTTCCAGACTAATTGAGACTCTTCTAAATTAGAGGAACGCCACTGTCTCTCCAGCTTTCTTACAGTCTGCTTTAACGCATGCAGCTGTAAATTATACCAAGGAGCCAACCTCTTCTGACTGATAGTTTGTAAAAAGCGGGTAAGAAAAGGTTCGAATGTCCGAACATACACCATCAAAAGAGTGAGCGGAGGTGTTCCGCTGTAAAACGGTGTGAATGTCCGACCATAATTGATAAAAAGCGGGTAAGAAAAGGTTAAAATACCCGACTGTACACAATCAATAGCGGGACCGGGGTTGTTCAGTTACAATAAGGTATGAAAGTCCGACCATGGTTTGTAAAAAGCGGATAAGAAACGGTTCGAATGCCCGAATATATACCATCAAAAGCGGAAGCGGAGGTGTTCGGCTGCAAGAAGGTGTGAATCTCCGACCACAATTGCTGAAAAATGTGTTAGAAAAGGTAAGAATGCCGGACCATACATCATCAAAAGCGGGAGAGGTGGTGTTCGGCTGCAAAAAGGTGTGAATGTTCGACTAAAGTTTGTAAAAAGCGGCTAAGACAAGGTGCGAATGCCCGACAATGTATGATCAAAAGCGGGAGCGGAGGTGTTCAGCTGCAAGAAGGTCTGAATGTCCATCAATAATTGCTTTAAAACATGAAAGAAAATTTTCGAAAATCAAACCGCACATGATCATAAGTGGGAGAGGAGGTGTTCAGCTGCAAGAAGGTCTGAATGTCCACCCATAATTCCTGAAAAATGGGTAAAAAAATGGTGCGAATGCCCAACCATA
The DNA here is from genome assembly GCF_036924035.1 of Leuresthes tenuis. Taxonomy (NCBI): domain Eukaryota; kingdom Metazoa; phylum Chordata; class Actinopteri; order Atheriniformes; family Atherinopsidae; genus Leuresthes; species Leuresthes tenuis. Next base: position 33,099,000 of record NW_027325374.1, on the reverse strand, counting down.
CATCATCAAAAGCAGGAGTGGATGTGTTCGGCTACAAGAAGGTTTGAATGTCCGAGCATAGTTTGTAAAAGGCGGGTAAGAAAAGGTTCGAATGCCCGAACATACACCATCAAAAGAGGGAGCGGAGGTGTTCCGCTGTAAGAAGGTGTGAATGTCCGACCATAGTTGGTAAAAAGCGGGTAAGAAAAGGTGAAAATACCCGACTGTACACAATCAATAGCGGGAGCGGAGTTGGTCGGCTACAAGAAGGTGTGAAAGTCCTACCATGGTTTGTAAAAAGCAGGTAAGAAAAAGTTTGAATGCCCGAATATATACCATCAAAAGCGGAAGCGGAGGTGTTCGGCTGCAAGAAGGTCTGAATGTCCGACTAAAGTTTGTAAAAAGCGGCTAAGACAAGGTGCGAATGCCCGACAATGTATGATCAAAAGAGGGAGCGGAGGTGTTCGGCTGCAAGAAGGTCTGAATGTCCATCAATAATTGCTTTAAAACATGAAAGAAAATTTTCAAATATCAAACCGCACATGATGATAAGCGGGAGAGGAGGTGTTCAGCTGCAAGAAGGTGTGAAAGTCCGACCATGGTTTGTAAAAAGCAGGTAAGAAAAGGTTCGAATGCCCGAATATATACCATCAAAAGCGGAAGCGGAGGTGTTCGGCTGCAAGAAGGTGTGAAGGTCCGACCAAAGTTTGGAAAAAGCAGTTAAGAAAAGGTTCGAATATCCAACCAAACATAATCAAAAGCGGGAGCAAAGCTGTTCGACTGAGAGAAGGTGTAAATGTCAGATCATAATTTCCAAAAAGCTGATGAGAAAGGGTGAGAATGCCCGACTATACACCATCAAATGCGTGAGCGGAAGTGTTCGGCTGTGAGTAGGTCTGAATGTCCGACCATAATTGCTGAAAAATGTGTTAGAAAAGGTAAGAATGCCGGACCATTCATCATCAAAAGCGGGAGAGGTGTTCGGCTGCAAGAAGCTGTGAATGTCCAGCCATAATTACTCACAAACGGGTAAGAAAAGGTAGTATTGCCAGACCATACATGATCAAAACAGGGAGCGGAGGAGGTTCAGCTGCAAGAAGGTGTGAATGTCCGACTAAAGTTTGTAAAAAGCGGGTAAGACAAGGTGCGAATACCCGACAATGTATGAGGTTTTCAGGAGGTTTTCGGCTGCAAGAAGGTCTGAATGTCTGAATTATGGGTGGTCTGAATGTCCACCCATAATTCCTGAAAATTGGGTAAAAAAAGGTGCGAATGCCCAACCATACATCATCAACAGCAGGAGAGGATGTGTTCGGCTGCAAGAAGGTGTGAATGTTCGACTAAAGTTTGTAAAAAGCGGGTAAGACAAGGTGCGAATGCCCGACAATGTATGATCAAAAGCGGGAGCGGAGGTGTTCAGCTGCAAGAAGGTCTGAATGTCCATCAATAATTGCTTTAAAACATGAAAGAAAATTTTCGAATATCAAACCGCACATGATCATAAGCGGGAGAGGAGGTGTAGAGGAGGTGTTCAGCTGCAAGAAGGTGTGAATGTCCACCCATAATTACTGAAAAATGGGTAAGAAAAGGTGCGAATGCCCAACCATACATCATCAAAAGCAGGAGTGGATGTGTTTGGCGACAAGAAGGTTTGAATGCCCGACCATAGTTTGTAAAAAGCGGGTAAGAAAAGGTTCGAATGCCCGAACATACACCATCAAAAGAGGGAGCGGAGGAGCTCCGCTGTAAGACGGTCAGAATATCCATCAATAATTGCTAGAAAACATGAAAGAAAAAGCGGGAGGGAAAGTGTTGGACTGCAAGTAGGTGTGAATGTCAGATCTTAATTTGTAAAAAGCGGGTAAGAAAAGGTAAGAATGCCCAACCATAAATGATCAAAAGCGGCAGCAGAGATGTTCGGCTGGTTTTTATCAATGTCTAGATAGATTTCAACAAAAAACAACGTTGTATTTTGCAGTAAAAGAAAGAGCAAAGGTTCAGAAATCCGAGAAAAAGCTTTTCATGAGTTCGGCATGATTTGGGATTTTGCTTGTAAAATGCATTCCTTCACTCAAACTATGTATCTAGAAAGATTTAAACAAAAAAACAACGTTGTGCTTTGCAGTAAAAGAAAGAGCAAATCTAAAGTTTCAGGAATCCGAGAATAAGCTTACTTTCATGAGTTCTTCACGATTTCGGATTTTGCTATAAAATGAATTCCTTCACTCAAACTAAATTAAAACTGCTAAACCGCTAATCTGTTACATGTAAGGCAGATGTCAAATTCACCGAAATAGGATCTAAGGGTATTCGGCCAATCGAGCTGTAGCAGCTTCGGTAAAAGAGTATAAGTTGAAGAGTTTGTGAATAAAGGTGTGCGCACAGTGAGCTGTAGGAAAATAGGCAGGGAGCAATGCCGGCTGGGGTATAGGTTCTTGTATGTTGTCTGACTGTTTGATTTGAATGTGTTGTGTAAGTGTCCTGTTGAATGTTACATGTTTGGGCTTTGACACGCTTCACTGTGGTTGTTAACTGTGTGGTGTGTCCTGAAATGTTATATGTTTGGGCTGTGTGACATGCTTAATGCTTGTCAGTAGCTCCCCACTTATTCATATATAGCAACTGACAACATAAGAAGTCCGGACATACTTTGATAGTAGTTGTAGAAGTATCCTTATTGATAATAGATAAACTAATTCATAGTGATAGAACAGTAGATGAACAGGTGCCTGCACGTGTCTCACAAAAATAAAATGGGTGTATGATTGCTGACGGCAGAGCAATACTGCCAAACTTATGAGTTCTTGTGGCAAACTTGATTCAGTGTCTTGACGTGTATACGCTGTTTCGCTGACTTGATTGTCACAAGAAACAAAGTGTGTTTGATAAGATCCGACCGTTTTATTACGGGAGGATCAGTATGTATGGATTCTGATGTGACTGATAAACCCATTTGTATCTTAAGCATAATCTAATACGTGAGACAACACCCTGGCACAAAATGATTTGTTGTGTGTGCTCACAGTGCAGAGTGTAGAGAAAAGAGAGAAAAGAAAGCCGTTTTGGTGTCACGGGTGTTGTGACTTACACACACACATTTCTGAATTGAGAAAATAAATTATTTTAGAGGAAGCAGTAGAGTTTAGATCCCACATTTGTTGATAGGCATTCATTTATATTTTCTTTTAATCAGTTTTAAAGTGAATACTAACTGAGAAATGAAAAAGGTGAAGAGTTTAGAAGCTTGATTCAAGAGCAAAACTTGGTTTATGATCAGCTGAGTCTCTAAACAGAACAGCAAAGGGCTTCATCGAACATTTAAAAAAGATTCAGATTGTTAGAATATCCAGAATTTATAGGAATGGTGGTGATTACTCTTATTTTCTAGAATGGAAATAACTGCACCATGTCTGTTTTATGAATTTAAGGGGCTAAAAAGTTTTGTTCTCGTTTTTCTATGATTAACCGAATGTATGTGAGAGTCCAAACAGACAGAAGGGTTACGGCCGAGCGCTGGACCTTCCAAAAAAGATGAGACAGACTGGAGCCGTGCCATACTAGTTAAGGCAAGGCAAGGCAAGGCAAGTTTATTTGTATAGCACAATTCAACAACAAGGTGATTCAAAGTGCTTTACAGAGACATTAAAACAGAAGAAATAAAAAGCATGATTTAAAATTTAAGCAAAAGAAGGAAATAAGAACAATAGATAAAATCAGAAATAATTATATATGAAAGATAAAATCAATAGTTAAAACATGATTCCGTTTTGAAACTCAAGCTTATTCAAATGCAGCTGAAAATAGGTGTGTCTTCAACCTGGACTTAAATACACTGAGTGTTTCAGCTGATCTGAGGCTTTCTGGGAGTTTGTTCCAGACATGTGGAGCATAGAAGCTGAATGCAGCTTCTCCATGTCTGGTTTTGACTCTGGGAACTGATAAAAAACCGGATCCAGATGACCTGAGGGGTCTGGAAGGTTCATAGTGGGTCAGGAGGTCACTGATGTATTTTGGTCCTTGACCATTCAGAGCTTTATAGACCAGCATCAGAACTTTAAAGTCTATCCTCTGATGGACAGGCAGCCAGTGTAAAGACTTCAGAGCTGGACTGATGTGCTCCATTTTTTGGTCTTAGTGAGGACTTGAGCAGCTGAGTTCTGGATGAGCTGCAGTTGTCTAACTGACTTTTTAGGCAGACCTGTAAAGATGCTATTACAATAATCAAGCCTACTAAAGATGAATGCATGGACTAGTTTTTCCAGGTCCTGCTGAGACATCAGATCTTTTAGCCTTGATATATTCTTAAGGTGATAGTAGGCTGACTTTGTTATTGCCTTAATGTGTGTGACGGAGTGACCCGCTTCGTGCCCCAGTTTGCCACTATTGCCACACCACTAACTGCCCTCACCATGAAGGACAAAAGAAATCCTGTCCTCTGGAGTGCTGCATGCCAGCAAGCGTTTGACACTCTTAAGGATCACCTGAGCTCATCCCCGGTCTTGCGCAGCCCTGATTTTGACCACCGATTCTTGGTGCAGGTGGATGCATCAGCAGTGGGTATCGGAGCAGTATTAGCCCAAGGAGAGGAGGGCGCTGAACAACCGATCCTGTACCTGAGCCGAAAACTAGTGCCTCGAGAGACCAGGTACTCAACCATAGAGAAGGAGGGGTTGGCCATTAAATGGGCTTTGGAGAGTCTCCGCTACTATTTGTTGGGACGAGAGTTTGATCTGGAAACAGATCATCGGGCCCTGACCTGGATTAGTTCCATGAAAGACCATAACAGTCGCCTAACTCGGTGGTATCTTGCGTTACAACCGTTCCGGTTTGTCATTCGACATCGGGCAGGAAAGTTCAACGTGGTGGCCGACTATTTATCCAGGTTGCCACCCAGTGTCAACCTAGGGGAGGTGGTGGATGATGTGACGGAGTGACCCCGTCCCTTATTTTCCAGGACCTGATCTGTAGTCTGCAGGCTATTAGGGGTGCACACCTACTAGTCTGTGGGTTTGGGGTTGGATCAGTATCGAGACTGGGACATCACTGGCACTGATGGGTGCTAATCTAAAATCTGTTATGTTGGTGGTTGTGTATGAGTATTTTTGTGTATCGGGGGGAATCTATGTCGGCTGCAGGTGATAAGGAGCACCTGTTACCCGGAGGTTGATGATTATGGGGGAGGAGTTCAATTAAGAGAGGGAGCCCTTTAAATGGAGAAAGACGGGTGGAGAAAGGAGCGAAAAATGGCTAGGAATGATATAAAAGCTGGAGCTGATGTGGGCTTGATTGGTAAAAAAGATATGTACAGTCTGTAGTAATTTTTGGGACTGAACACACATGTGGGGAGAAAAGGGGGCACAATAAATAGCTCCACCAAGAAACCAGCAAGAAAAAGTCTGAGTTATTCCGGTGACGCTGAACCCGGTCACCGGGAGGTGGAGTGGCGGACAGCAAACACCTGGGCCCGTGATGAAGAGGGCGATCGCCATTCGCACCTCATAACAATGTGTTTGTCCAAATTTAGGTCTGAGTCCATCACTACACCCAGATTTCTGGCCTGGTTGGTCGTTTTTAGATTTATAGATTGAAGCTCTGTGGTGACTTTCAATCGTTTATCTTTGGCTCCAAAGACAATTACCTCAGTTTTGTTTTTGTTTAGCTGGAGGAAGTTGTGGCACATCCAGTCATTAATCTCCTCAATGCATTTACCAAGGGCCTGTACAGGCCCTCTGTCTCCTGGTGACATTGTTATATACATCTGTGTATCATCTGCATAGCTATGGTAGTTTATTTGGTTGTGTTTTATAATCTGTGCCAGTGGGAGCATGTAGATGTTAAACAGAAGAGGTCCCAGGATGGAACCTTGGGGAACTCCACATTGATTCTTGTCTGCTCAGATGTAAAGTTACCTATTGACACAAAGTACTTCCTGTTCTCTAAGTATGTTTTGAACCAGTTTAGTACAGTTCCGGAAAGACCAGCCCAGTTCTCCAGTTGTTTGAGTAATATATTGTGGTCAACTGTATCAAAGGCAGCACTGAGATCCAGTAAAACTAAGACGGACATTTTTCCACTGTCTGTATTCAGACATATGTCATTAAACACTTTGGTCAGAGCAGTCTCAGTGCTGTGGTGCTGTCTAAAGCCTGACTGGAAGGTATCATAGCAGTTATTTTGTGTTAAAAAGTAATTAAGCTGTTGAAAAACCGCTTTTTCAATGATCTTACTTATAAATGGGAGATTTGAGATGGGCCTGTAGTTGTTCATTTGCGTCTTGTCAAGATTGTCCTTTTTCAGCAGAGGTTTAATTACAGCTGTTTTTAGTGGCTCTGGAAACACACCTGACGTTAAGGACAGGTTCACAATCAGTAACAGGTCTGACTCCAAAGTCTTTGAGACCCCTTTGAAAAAACCTGTTGGTAGGATGTCTAAACAGCAAGAGGAGGACTTCAGGTGACGTAAGATGTCCTCCAGGTCTTTACTGTTAATGGGTTGAAATAGTGTCATGGTGTTTAAACCGGTTTTCGGTGGACACAGTACATATGCTGAACCTGCTGCTGATGTACCAACTGCTTGTCTAATATTTTGGACTTTGTCTATGAAGAATTTGGCAAAGTCATTGCAGGCCATGGTGGAATGGAGTTCATTTGCCACTGACACAGGAGGGTTTGTTAGCCTGTCAACTGTAGCAAATAAGGCCCGAGCATTACGACTGTTTTTGGTGATGATGTCAGAGAAGTAGGATTTCCTTGCATTCCTCAGTTGTAAATTATAAGAGTGAAGTTTCTCTTTATAGATGTCATAATGAACCTGGAGATTTGTTTTTCTCCATCTGCACTCAGCTTTCCGACTTCTACTTCTTCCTTCCAGAGATAACCTTCACCTTAATGGGAGCAATAGTATCCATAACATTTAACATTTTAGTATTAAAGCTACTGACGAGCTCACTGACTGAACCCCTGGACAGGGCAGGTGTTAAGGAGAAAACCTGGTTAAAGATCTTACTACTGTTTTCAGTTATACACCGTTTTGAGATCACTGCTGTTGAGACATTTGTGTGCACTGAACTCGTTCTCTCAAAGAAAACACAGGAATGGTCAGACAGGCCCACATCAGACACAGTAATCTTTGAAATGCTTAGACCCTTGGAGATCACTAAGTCTAGAGTGTGCCCCCTATTGTGCGTGGGCTCTGTTATATGCTGAGTCAGCCCAAAGTTGTCCAGAGTGTTACTCAGGTCTTTAGTCCCTCTGTCTTGGGGATTGTCCATATGGATGTTAAAATCACCAACAATAATTATACAGTCAAAATCAACACAGATCATAGACAGCAGTTCACTGAGGTCTTCAGAAAAATCTGCACAGTATTTAGGGGGCCTGTAAATATTCAGAAACAGGACTCTGGGTGAGGCCTTCAGCTGTATAGCCATATATTCAAAGGACTGAAAACTTCCAGGAGATAACTGCTTACATTGAAAGGATTCATTGAATAAGACTGCGACCCCTCCTCCTCTCCTGCTCACTCTGGCCTCGCTGATAAAACTGTAAACAGGAGGGGTTGACTCAATAAGAACAGCAGCACTGTTATTTTGTTCCAACCAAGTTTCAGTTAAAAACATAAAATCCAGGGTGTGCTCAGTGATAAAATCATTAATTAAGAATGTTTTCCCAGCTAAAGACCTAACATTTAATAAAGCCAACTTAAGTGTTTTAGAGGTATTATTTGCCCCCTTGTGTTTGGGTGCAGTCTGTGGCACACAAGGTATGATTACTTTATTTAAAGATCTTTTTGAGTGCAACTCTCTGTGTTTTGACTGGGTCACATTTCTCCTTCTGTCACCTAAAAGTACAGAAATTTTAAAATCTTCTAATGAACAGGGCCCCAGCTTGTCCTGGGAAAAGTCACGACTGTCAGAATCCACACAGCCTGGACCCCTCACACATCACACATCAGACTGCGGAGACAGTACATGGTGGCAGCGTGAAGAGACAGAAAGGGGTGGGGCTGGGCTCCGTCGCTTCGGCTGCTCTAGTAGGGGCGGGGCTCGGCGGGGAACCTTTGGCCGCTTTGGTGGGGGGTTTATGGGGGATAAAAAGGGATTGGGCTGGGGGGTAGATCTAAGCCCAGCATTGACCCGTTCCATCATCTCCTCAGTGAATTTCAGGTGAGGGGAGGAGGAGGGAGAAAGGGAGGGTGAGGAGCACAATGACCTGTCAGGGGTTTGGGGGGCTGGGGAAGGTCCTGGTCCTGGTCCCTGGTCCTGGTCATTAGTGCTGTTGAGAGGGTTTGGGGCAAATAAAGACCTCTCTTCTTGCCTCTGATGTCTCTCCTTTCCAAAGTTCCTCTCGGGTGGGGGCAGATGGAGTTCCTCCTCAAGGTTTCTGCTGGGATTTGTTTGTTCCTCTCTATAAGATAACTCCTTGTTTATCTCAGCCTTGGCCCCGAGCACAGATGGATGACGTAGGAAATAAAACATGTTGGAGGTGAACAGTTTCACCCCTGACTTGTTAAAATTAAATCCATTTGCCTTAAAAAGATGCCTGCGTTCCCAAAAAATGTTAAAATTATTAATAAAATGCACTGAGTGGTCAGCACATGCCAATAAAAGCCATTTATTCAGTGCCAGCAACCTGCTGAATCTTTCCTCTCCTCCTCGGACTGGTGGTACAGGTCCACTGATGAATACAGCTGCATTCAGCGAGCTCACTGTGTTTAATAATCCAATGAAGTCCCGTTTCAGAACCTCGGATTGTTGCTTGGACACATCGTTTGACCCTGTATGTAGAACGATGCTTGTCACAGTTGGATATTCATGTGCAATTCCAATTCCAACACCAGCTCGGAGTTACTAACTATGGTGAATTCTGGGAAAGAACAGAATCTTCTGGATCCCACTTTTGCTTCACAGCTCCACCCTCCCTGGAACAACTACCTTCACCCGTTACAGTAATGGCCCTTGACAGGGGTATTCTATCTGCCATCACTCACAAGACCGCTCCTATCACTCTGATAATTTCCGGGAACCACTGTGAATTGATTGAGTTTCTTCTGTTTCCCGGCTCGAGTGTTTCTATGATCCTCAGTTTTCCCTGACTTGCGCTACACAACCCACATATCCTCTGGTCTGACTGCCGTGTTAAAAGTTGGAGTCTTTTCTTCAAACTGCCATAAATCAGCGCTCCAGTCTCCTAGCTCTCCTCCATCTGACACTACCATGTCCCCGGTAGATCTGTTGCTCATCCCCATTGGATACCATGACCTAGGTTCAGTGTTTTGTAAAGTTAAAGCTCTTTCTTTGCCCCCACATCGCCCAAACGACTGCACCATTGATTTATTACCAGGAGCCCCCCTGCCTTCCAGCCGGCTGTATAATCTGTCATGTCCCTAACTTGAGGCCATGGAGCTTTAAATCTGTGTAACATTCGTTAATTCGTTTTTCCAAATAAAACCAAAAATAAGAAATTTAAAAAGACAACTCTTTTTCCCGGTATTAGTTTCCAAAACTAAAATAAAAAAAAAAACAGTTAGCGACTTGTTTTTTCAGTTTTCGATTTTATGCTCAAATGAATATTGGGAAAAAACTGACTGTTTCCTGTTTTATCCAATTGACCCTTCGCTAAGCCCCTCCCACAAACGGCCTCTGTCCAATCCTACATTAGCAACCGTAACTATGCACAAGAGGCTAGTCAAGCTTTTGGCAGAAAGCAAAATGCCGAAGCGGTGTGCATACGGGACTTGCAAGTCCGACAGTCGATATCCAAGAAGTTTGGAGGGTGGTGTAGAATTCTTTGCTTTCCCCAAGCGCACAAGAAAGATGCCGGGTGTGGATAAGGCAGTGTGGAAGACCACATGAATAGCTGAATCCCTCCAAAATCAATAAGAGCCCCTAAGATTAAGTGCTAGCTAATATTAGCTAACTATAGCTTGGTGTGATAACGTTAACAAAGACGTCTCTGTTAAACCTTGAACCACTGTGTAATATTTAAGCAAAATAAATAATAACAGATAGAGACAAATTCTGACACTGATATCTTTTAGCATTTTGTGAAGGGACTTGTTTCCTCTGTAGCAGCAATCTACAGGTCTCCGCTTGCACTCACGCCTGGCTTTCGCGATGACAATAGATGAGCTCAGAACACCTTTAATCTTGCTACCCCTTGGTTTGTGCCACTGTTGTGGCAAACTTGTGCAAGATATTGCTGGGATTTGCTGTGCCTTAATGAGGTCAAGTGTGTATATCAGCCCCACTATATGTGAGCAATATAAAAACTCCATGTTTCTCCAGGAGAGAAAGCTTGACTGGCTAGCGACAGTAAACAAGGGGGGCGGGGCTTAGCGAAGGGTCAGATCAAAATTGGATGAAACAGGAAACGTTCGTTATCCGTTTTTTCAATTATTCATTTGAGCATAAAATCGAAAACTGAAAACGTTTTTTCATTTTAGTTTTGGAAACGAACACTGAGAAAAAGAGTTTTTTTTTTTTTTGTTTTCTTATTTTTGTTTTTATTTGGAAAAACAAATGAACGAATGATACACGGATTCTTTACATTTGCGACTCACTGGCCGCTGGGATCATCAGAAATAATTAGTTCTTTCCTTTGTCAATTGCCAATCAAAAATCACATAATGAAAAATTGACTGGTTATTTTGTTTTTCATTATGACACCAAAGACGAAAAAAATGCCTGTTTTTTCATATTTCAGTTTTAGGCTCAGATCAAAAATACGAAATGGAAAAACGGGCACCAGGATAGAATTTGTTTTTAATATATAATTGGTCGGGTTTGACCCGGAAGTTTGGTCAGGCTGCATCAGACATATACATACACGCCTCGACAGTGGAAGGGTGTGTCTAAAGCGCCGCTTGGTACAGGGCTAGCAGAGGCAGCGGTTCATGAATTTACGAAGGAAAGAGGTACTCATCAATCTTAAAGTAGAATTATTCGCTGAATTTTGGACCGCTGAAAGCTGAACCTCATTCTAATGTTGTGAGTGTTTGCATGTAATGTTCTTCAAACACATGAGATCATCGTGAGAGCTGGAGGGTGTAGGTTAAAAAGTGATTCTGGTCAAATTGCCTGATGACAGATCTAAATGATCGCACTGGCTCAAAGGTTAGTTGGTAACCATGGCAACGGAGACTCAACGTTATTCCACAGTTTATTTATCACAACGGTAAGACAGACAAAACATGAGTGATATAATTTCTTTTAACTTATTTGGTGAATTTGATAACTTTGAAGTCTGGAAGTCTTCGTGGTGTCGGACGGTTTACGCTTTCGCGTCCGCCATTAATTTCTGATAATGGACACCTCGTCGGGCATTATCAGAAATAATTACATATAACTTACATATGTCCATCCCTCTTTCCACTAGGACCACAATTATGCTTTGCCTGCTTCTCCCATTGTTCTAAAGGCCAGACTTGGTGAATGTTTGCTAGAGTGGAGAGTCTGGAGCACGAGAAGAGGAATGGCATGCTCCAGGAGCGAAGGGCGAAGAAAAATGTGCACGCTCTTCTCGAGGATCTGAGGGAGGAAAAAACTCAAGAGCTGAAAGACAGGCTTGAATGCTACTCGGGTATAATGGAAATACTACCGATAATTTGAATATTTTATATAGGTTCTTTCAATAAAGATCTGAATACGCCTGAACGTTTTCTGAGTTCGTTTCATTCCATCTATGTCTGTGTAACCGATGTTAATAGTTTTTGTTAATTTCACCATAAATCCAGTTTTCTCCTACTCACATTTTGTTGTTGATTTCAAATTATATATTTGTTGTTGCAATATTTTTTATGGAGAGCTTTTATTTTGTAAATTTAGCTTTTATTGCGCGACCGGTAACTTACTGGTGATGTCACTTCCTGTCAATTCGCGCCGATCTTCTCAGTTGGTCTCTGTGATCGCTGAGGAATGGTGAGATGACAAAGTGGTTCTGTACATAAGTTGTTGAAATAAGTTAGGAGTGATAAATTGAGATGTTAATGTTACTGTGCGCAGGTCACAAGTGTTTATTCTTTCATTAGCGAGCTGTATATTAGTGTTTGTATGTATTAGGATATGTGTGTATAGCACTTCGCAGTTTGTTAGTTAAGAGTTGAGCTTAGCTAACTGCACTATGTAGCCTCTCAAACCGCTGCTGTCTTCCCATCTCTTTTAAAGGTGTGTGTGAGAGACGGCGAAGTGGCTGTACTTTTAATATCTTTGTTTACATACAGGTATGTGAGCTCCCTTTTATTTTTGTTTCATTGTATTGTTTAGCTTTTATTTGTCTTGACAAACTATACATATTGTGTATGTTCAAACAGCTGTTGCTGATAAAATGTTCATCTGGAAAATGTATAAAATTGCAGCTAATGGTTGGGGGGGATAAAAAATGATTTTGTATGTGATCAGAGCGATGACTACGATTTGTCTTATCGTTTTGTCAATTCGCGCCGATCTTCTGAGTTGGTCTCTGTAATCGCTGAGGAATGGTGTGTGTGAGAGATGGCGAAGTGGCTGTACTTTTAATATCTTTGTTTACATACAGACAGAATAAACCACCCCCCCTTCTTCTGGCTGGCAAGCAGAGGTTGTCCTTATTTCCTTTCTCCAGGACACAACGCAGGGAGGAACACTTTAGCCAGGGTCGAGTCACTCCGGCTACATCTGTCATGTCTGATGTTTGACAAGCAAGCCTCGTGAAAATAGCTTGACAACTGAGTGATTTAAGATCACTTTTATTGTGTAGAAACACTATTCCCCCATAGATGTAATCATAGGAGCGAGTGGCACTGTACCAAGATGGCCGCCTTGTAGGCACGCCCTCTAGTGAGCGGCAGCAGTCAATGCGGCGTCTATGTATCTATGTCCAGAGTGGTGTAAAAATGTGCAATACGAAATCATCATTATCCTAATAATTAGCCTGCAAGGCACTCATTTCTCCCGTCACTCTTGAAAGTAGCTAACGGAATACTGAAAAAATATGCCTTTTGTACTAGATAAGCAGTATCTTGCAATTAAAATTTATCTAGCAGATTAACTAACCAGTTTAATTCCAAAAATACAAAGTGTATTGTCATTGCGCTAGATGGGTGCCGCGGGAGCTAATTTATTGTGCTGTAGCTCGCGATCTGATTGGTTGTTGAGGGTGGCGCAGCTTCCCAGGCTGAGCAGCCTGACCAAACTTCCGGGTCACGTAAACCCGACCAAAAAAATATTAAGATCAAATTCTGTCCTGGTGCCCGTTTTTTTTTTCGTTTTTGGTGTTATAATGAAATTAAAAAAACAAAATAACTAGTCAGTTTTTCATCACTTGATTTTTTGATTGGGAATTGAAAATGGAAAGAACGAATGATACCCTGATTATCAGACCATCCCCTCGTCCCTGGCCGGAGCTGGATTCTTCTTTGTTCAAAAGAAAGACAAATACAGTGTTTTTACTTAACAGCAGCATCGCTGGCAGTTCTGCTCAGGCGCAGAAATCATTTGTGAGCAGACTTGCTGTTAGCAACGTTCTCATCCTGCATGCCCATCAAGTCAACCAACTGTGCAACATTTATTATTTCTCAACAAATATCATATTAGCTGTGATTTAACTGTGTCTCTGCAGAGGGCACTGCCTGCGTTTGTTGGTCCAACCCTGACAGAGGGCAGGAAAAAAGCTGTTACATCTGCTTTGGTTTAAGATCAAACATGTTTACAACTCTAAAGCTATCCGATGGCTCACAAGATTTTATCTTTTCAACGTCTGCTCCCATGTTTCAATAACATCTACGTAGCTGTTGTTCATGATAAGCAAGTTGATTGCTAAGCATGTAGTAACAACTCAGTATTACAGCAACTTGAGAAGGTAGTAAGATTTTATTCTTTCTGAAACATCAAAATACATCAGAGGCAGGGTTTACAGGGTTTTATTCACTGACCTGCAGTGAGACAAATGGTTTTGGATTCTAGTCTTTTGTGCAAAAGTGGTTGACTGGTGCATTACACATTTGTTTTGTTCTTTTTTTTGGGGGGGGGGGGGGGGGGGTGCACAAACAATTAGTTTAAGAAAAGGATGGTAGCAGTGTTTTAAAAAACATTTCCATACAGTATAAGCATTTAAAATGTGGGACTTACTTTGCTTTATTAAACCTTAATAAATAAAACTAAAGACTAAAATAGGCTGTACTGATGTTAGATCTCCCAATGTTGACACAAATTATTATGGTGATCTGAACATTTCATCCTCTCACCATTATATAGCTTTTTATGTGCAAGTGTAACCTGTGGCTTACAGGTAACACTTTGAATTTTGTGGAAACCCAAAAAAACCCATGAACGAAGTCTAAGTTGGATGCTTGTGTAACTACTTATGACTGATTTTCATGCTGTCAGTGCATCTGTAGACTTACCTTGCGCTACATTTGGGCTACATCCACACAGCTGAAAAGGGGATGAGCAGAACCATGCAGATTTGGGTGTATATGGACACATTTCAAATCCTCTGGGGATAAAAAATATTTGTCTAGATTTCAGGAGTAGTTCAGGAGTAGTTCAGGAGTAGTTTTTGTTAACTGCACTTTGTTTTGCATTTTTCTTTTGGATGCTTAAGATGTTAAGTTTACCTATTTAGTTAGGTTTTCATAGAAATATGGGCCTATTGAGGATTCAGGGACCCCATAAGAAGGGGTGGGTTTTTTTTTTGGTTTTTTTTTTTTTACCAGAGCAAGAGAAGCAGCAGGAAAAAGTTTGGAGAAAGTTTGTTCTTCGTTTGCTTGCAATGGATAAATAAACCACCAAAATCCATTGCAATTGCTTGGACAATGGACTTCTTTTTTCTGTGTATAGAGTGTCCATGCTACATCTGTGACAATTCTATTTCAATATCTTTAACTCAATCCATTGATTCCGACTGTGTGCAGCTCCTCCTGAGAGATTACTGCAGAGCTAAAACTACCAGCTATGCAAAGAAAGATTACACTGAAGTGAAATGCAGTCCACCAACATTTAGACAGACACTGTAACATCTAACTACAGTCAGTAACATACAGGAAATGATAACATCCAAGCAGTACAAAACCATAAACATGGGCCAGATAAAAACAACTTAATACAAGGAGAAGAAATTTGGCTTTTATGAAAGCATCCTGTGAGTTACACACTGAATAAAAAGTGTACCAGGCAACATTCAAACCGTACAGAGAAGCCTAATTTCTTCATCAGCTCAGTTTATGTTTGAGACTAAACACAATTACAGTCTCAGTATTGCTTACCTTTTCCAAGTACCTTCAACATTTTCTTCATTGATATTTCAAAGTTCATATTTTGGTATCAGCTCAATAGTACAATGACATGTGGATGGACTCAGTCCCTTATTTACACAAACTACTACACTCTTATAAAGAAAGAAGGGAATGATAATACTGTATGGTGTTTCACATAATACAACACGCTTTTTGCATACTAATATCATCTAATGGATGAGACATAAAGATCAAGTTTCAAAATATGAGACAACCAGTTGCCAAAGGTAAGGATCCAGAGGAGTGTGTGTTGAACTGAGCCAGTGCAATCAGGTAATCTGTCCTAGTTTCTGGTATTATCATTGTTATACAGTAGGAAGCCGGTACTCTGAAATGAAGCTGGTGGTGTGGAAACCACCACCACAAGGGTGCCAAAATGCAGCTCTAGAAACCCATAGTTAATCTATGGGTCTCTAAAGATGTATTATGAACAAAAGAATCCTGATCTTTAGCAGCTTGGAGCTTTATTCCAGCAACTAGATTTTATGTCAGCCCTGGGTCTGCTGTATTTTCTCTGAACTCTAATGTTCTGGGTCGATGGGGTAAATGCAGCCAGCTGAAGTATGGCGCTCAACCCCAACAGTGCTCAGCAGAATCTGGACCTATAGCAGAACCTGGAGGTCTGCTTCAGCAGCATTAACACACAATCTGTCAATGTTACACTTTTATGGGGTCTGGATATTGGTGCTTTGGAGTAGAACTGCTGAAACAATCAGAGATTAATATTTTATTGCTTTTATGTTACTGCGTTCTTGTCTCAATCTCAACTCCTTCTCGTCATTCTTTTTGGAGCCACCAAAATATACATGACAGTCTGAATGTTGTGTTTCCAAAGAGCAACAACTATTTCTGTTGTTCAACTTTAAGGTAACATATTTTATGAGCTGTGGTGCATCTTAAGGCTGAAATAGGAAGGGGGAAATAAAATTCTGGGAATCATCTAAAAAAAAATCTGAAATGTTGAGCTCTGCAAGTCCCACCCTAAAAGGTTTAGGGTTGTCTCAGAAGTACCACCTCCCTACCAGGGCCTTTTGTGGGGCAAAACCTTCTCCACAAAAACTCTTTTGAGGTCCCTGGTTACTGTCGTCAAAATGGAGAGGGTCAATGAAAGAGAAAAGAGCCTGGCTCATGGGAAAGGTTCCTGCGGGGGAGATGCAGCAAAGTTTGTCTAGTTAACACTGCTCCTGATGAGGCAAGGTTATAAAGGCACGTAATTATTACCATGTGATTATTATCATACCCACACACACACAACTTCAGGTCTCCTAACATTAGTCAAGATAAAATGTTGCCATACCACTAACAGAGTGCTGAACAAGGAGGTGAAACTTCATCTAAACTTTAGATTACATTTAGCAGCTTCAATCAGACTGTATCAGTTCAGGAACCTGGGGTGTTGCATTGGCTTTTTTTAAATTTTGGACATGCTTAGACTCTTAGGCTAAATTGTTTCCAGCTGAATGCAGTTTGATCCAGATATGGCGGAGTGAGGCAGTCTTACACTGAATGACAGAAACACAGTGCAATTTAGCTTCAGTACTCAGGTTTGAACTTTGGACACCACCCAGCATCTGGATACAGAAGGCAGTGGACCGTCTTAAACCTGCAGGGTGAAAAGACAGGGAAAGAGCAACTTAAATGCTAACATAATGTGAGCATGTCTATAGTTGTCATCAGAAGGTATGACTTCATGCAATGTGTGAGTGCTTTTACCTACAAAAATGTGTTTGTACATAATTATATATATGAATATATACACACATTTTAGATGTTTCTGATCATAAGTGTAAAAAAAAACGGTCACAAAGTTGAAGAATTCAACAAACAGATATTTTATTTTAAAACCACTGCTGAAGTTATGTCCAGACCAGTATTAACTTATTCTTGCTGTTTGATGGTGCACACTTGGCACTTTATGCCAACAATATGTGAACACAAAAAGGGATTTATTCACTTTTGATTTAAATATATTTCCCTGGTTTGGTCCAAGCCTGTTAGCCTGGAAAAAAGAGATATCTTGATGGCCCACTCATATATTGTGCAGATCCTCAAGTTTGATGGGAAAGAACCCAATCTATTCAGGATAAAACTGCAAGCCAAGCAGTGTGACAAAAATAATGCTTAATCCAGAAAGAGTAAAGGGTTTTATAACAGCAGGTCAATGTTAGATGTCCAACATTTGACTGGGACTTGTACTGAGTATACAGTGTAAATCTGACTTAGTGGAAGTCCTCCAACTATAGTAAGATGCAGGGTGCTTAACTGTGGAATACAGTTTTTTGCAGTCATTGGGCATCATAATGTAGCAACACATTTCAACTGAACTAAGCCAAACATAGGCCCCAGTTCAGATCAGATGTGTACAGCATGCTGCTGTCCCACTCTGCCCTTATTTCTCTTTCAACTGCAACTATAATAAAGGCAAACAATGTCAAAAGAATCTTTAAAAAAGCTAAGTGAATAACACAGTTTATGTCCAGTGTTTGTGTTCACCTTGTAGGGTCCTCAGCCAGGGAAAAGCCTCCAACAACACTGACCACATTTCTTCTGTTCTCAAAGCCTCCGTAACTGAGAGTCACCTGGTGAAACACCACCATAGAACACACAATGAATGAACAATTTCCCCGAATATAATATACCAGAAACCAACAGCACATTTTTTTCCACAGCAACAAACTTATGCATCACAAATGACCAGACTCCCACATCTCTCAAATGTCCTTCTATACAGTAAATAAATGAGAAGTGGTCACAGCCCCACTCACCTGATCCAGTACATTGTCAGCAGGAAGCTTCTGCAGGTTTTCCAGGTGAGAATGGAAGAGGTGTGTGTGTGTTAAAGTCACCTCCAGGAGGGCCTCGATTATGTAGCCTATGGTGCAGTCATCAGGAAGTCGGATCTTCTCTGCTGTGCTGATGAAATTCCCCAAACTGAAACCACAACAAAGAGTTGAAGCCAACAATATATATCTAAGTTCAGTCTTTTCAGTATCGCCTATATTTGGACTTACTCCAAATGAATGGCTGTGTGTGCCCAAAGATTTGAATGGTATCATGGCTGCACCATTGCAGAGTGAGGAAAACAACATAAAGTCCAGCAAAACAGAGTAGGAAGGAGTTGTTATCACACACAGTTGCTCACTGTAAATCTAAATCTTCTGGAAGATTAACAGTGACACTCACAGACATCTGTCATCTCCAACAGTTTTTACTTTGGAGCATGTCCGGTTAGCTCAGCTAAAAAACCATCGAGAAAGTTGCAGATATTTATTTTTTTCCTCACACAACTCTGCTGAAACATGCCAAAGAAATTGCATGTGTGAGAAAGACTGCAGTAATCCAGCCCATTTGTAACAATAAAATATTTTTTAAGAGAACTTCTCTACAATAGAATCTTATTCACCAGTGAAAACGTATTTCATAGTCTGGTAAGACCACTCTACATGGTTCCTTCACATGTTCTATTTCAAGAGCTAGGTATTTAATATATAAGTTGTGTTTTTTACACGTAACTCTTCTTTAACAGTCTGTGGCAGCGAGTGCCATCTACTGTGTTGTGGTCTGCTATTTCAGTGCCAGAGATGCCAACGGGCTCAACAAACTGATCCATCGTGGGTCAGAAATTGCAGACGTTAGAGTCAGTGAGGAACAGGAGATCACTGACCAAACTGCTCCATCGTGGACAATCCATCACCTCCCTTCCATGAAACACATCAGAGACCGTGGAGTTCATTCTCCAACAGACTGATTCAGTTTCGCTGTCACAATGAACGCTTCAGGAAAACATTAATGCCATTAAACAACAGCTTATCACTGTGTAATAGATCAACTCACCACTGCACTCCACATCTGTTGTTAATACACCGCTAATCACTATATGTACATTTTTATTTGTACTGCCCTTTTTCACAGATAACAACAAATCCTTATTACATCTTTCTATAACTTACTAATCATGGGACCATCTGTAAATATACTTCTATCATTTATTCTTAATGTTAATCATTCTAATACAATATAATTGTATTAGGCCGGGGCTCAGTGCTTAGAATGGGTCGTCCAATAACCAGTTGGCGGTTCGATTCCCACTCTCGTCACTCAAAAAGATTGATGAAACTAACAGCTGGAGGGGTGTAAGTCCACCTCCTTGTCATGGCCGAGCTGCCCTCGAGCAAGGCACTGTACCCCCATGCTCCCCAGGCGCTTTGAATGGCTGCCCATCTGTCTCTATGAGTGAGTGTCAACAGGTGCCAACCTGGATGACTTAAAAGCGGAGGACAAATTTCGTGTATGCATAACACACAATAAATAGGATAGTTGTGTATATACTATCCTATTGCTTGCTGCTTTGCCAAAACAATACATGATCAGAAGTACCTTTCTTCTCATGGGTTCAGATTAGGCATTTCATGGTTTCTTCTGTTTGACATTTTCAACAAGTACAAAATTGGGAATTCGTTGAAAATGGAGAACCAGGAGAACTGTGAACCGACCTGGCCCATGGGCTCATTTTCAGAGCCAGTCCTCGGCTAATACAGAAACCTGCTCCACCTGTGGCAAACCAGAACTTGACAGACACCTGAAATGAGATGGGGAAAAAAAAAACCCATGTCATCCAGCTGTTAGTGGTGTAAACTTCCTCACAGCACAGGACACGGTTCTCGGACTGAACACTAAAACTTGAATAGAGACCACTGGATTCAGATGTTGTTATCACTCCTTAACAACTGCCAACATGATAACAACAATATCTGAAACTGCTGTACAGCTGATCATATTAATACATTCGGTCACTTACTTTTCTTACCACTTCTGGCTATTCCAACCGCTTTATCAAAGAGTTAATGCAGCAATGTTATTCAAAACTACTAATCAACATTCTTGTATTTATCAAATCATAATCTCCCTCTCATTTTGATAAACTGAGCTGTTGCATAATCCGATTACATAACAACCCTAACCGTAACCCCCCAAAAAAGCTGATTATGAGGCAATTCCTCTTCACAGGGTGTATTGCTGCTACAACAATCTGGGACTCTGTAAAACCAAATGGGGAAAGATTTAAACCCTAAACTTTCTAGATAAATAAAACATGCACATAAAAGAAAAAAATGTGTGTTTAACTCACGATGTTCTAAAACAAAAAAATTCAGGTGAATCTTGAGTCTACTGCTTCTTTTTGGACTTTAATTCTTTCTAAGAGTCCTGATCATGACCTCATTTCTTTGTATTTTATATAAAAACAGGAAACAGCTGCAGTGATTTACTGAAACATGTTCAAACATGAATATAAATACAGAATATGGGGCAGAAACAGAGTTTTTATCAGTTCTCAGCAGCTTTAAAGTGAATCTCTGGTCTGAGCTCCTTTATTCTCCAACACAGCCTGAACCCTCTGAGACAAGCTTTCTGTCATTTCTTTAAGGAGTCTTCAGGAATAGTTCTCCAGGCTTCTTGAAGGACATCCCAAAGCTCTTCTTTGGATGTGGGCTGCCTTTTGTTCCGTTCTCTGTCAGATGATCCCACACTGCTTCAATAATGTTGAGGTCCGGGCTCTGGGGAGGATTCATCCCTCCATAAGACCTGTTGCCACTGATTTTCAGTCCACTTCTTGTGTCATTTGGCACAGCTCAGCCTTTTCTCCCTGTTTCCCTTCCTTAAGAACGGCTTCTTGACAGCCACCCTTCCATGGAGACCATTTCTGATGAGGCTTGGGCCAACAGTAGATGGATCAGCTGAAGGTCCAGATGCATCTCTCAGGTCCTGTCAGGTCACAGCTGGATTTTTTCCTCTTTCTTAAGGACATCACTTTCAGATCCTGTTCATCTGCTGGAGATAGTTTTTTAGGCCTGACACTTCTTCTTTTGTCCTCCACTTGTCCAGTTTCCTCAAATGTTTTAAGGACACACTGCACACCATGCTGAGATATGCCAAGTTTTCAGCTAATAGCTCTTTGGGAATCACCTTGTTGCTGCAGAAATCCTATTTTCTGTCTGTCAAACTGTGTTTTCTTTGCTGTTTTTCATAGATGCAGCTAAAGAAATGGGAACAAATGATGTGTCTTTGTGACAAAGTGCCTAAAGATCCAGTTTAAAATGGCTTCTTTGCTAAGTTGTCTGTTCTGTGTCGACACAACACTGGTTCATCCCTTGAGTTAGGAGCCTTTTTTCTGCCTGAATGGGTTCAAAGGTCAGAGTTAAGTGGCTGAACAGAGAAAAAACACATTCCTCTGAAAATGCTCCGGTACAAGGACTGAAGAGGAGTGAAAAAGCAAGAAATGTCCAAAGAAAACCTCTGACAGATCTTAAGAAAGTCTGGCTGCTTGGAGGGAAACAGAAAGAAATGAGGACTGTATAAGGACTTTTAGCCCAGTGTTATAGCTAATCAAAAATATCTTGGAATAGAAACTGGTGGTTCTTTATCTTTTTTGCCTCATATCCAGCGATTAGGGGGGAAATAATTAAACAAAATAAGGATTTTATTTAACAATCAGGATATATCTGTCATTTAAGACCAAAAAAAGAAGCTTGTATCTTCCAATTTGAAATATGTGCCATCTTATGGTTTTAGTATCTATATGCATGCATCCTTGAAAGGATTACACTGGATATAGTCCAAAGTGAATGTCATTGTCTTCAGGATTTTATTCCTGCTATCTGTTCCCAGAATCTGTACTGAACTGGGAGAATGGTATTTGAAGTTGCTGCTCACTTTGCTTGGAATCAGCTTATAAATAAATTCAAAGAAGCTTTATGTGACTTTGAGGTAGATAGTGGCCCTGTGATGGAGTGGTGACCTGTGCAGGATGTACACCGCCTCTCACCTAATGACAGCTGAGTTGGATAAAGCGGGTATAGAAAATGGATGGATGGATGGATGGACAACATCTAAACTTTCCAAGAAACTGATTTATATGGTTTTCTTGAGTGAAGCCAGAAGCTGTTAATAAGGTGTAAGTTGACTGACTGATCCATCACTCTTGACCCTCTCTGCAGCTTCTATGGGGTGGTCCAGACTGGGCCGGCCCAGGTAGATGTCTTGGCTATGGTGGTAGGAGGACAGTAGTCGCAGCAGACTGGGCAGGATCACATAGTTGTCATCATCCACGTGGCAGAACCACCTACAATATAATATGCATGCACAAGTTTGTCTTAATATCTTCATGGGGAAATTCCACTGACACAATGCATTGAATAGTGCCTTACACTGGCCTATTATATGCCTAACCCATACCCCAAACATAACCATAACCTTTTTTATGGAGGTGGCAAGTAAGCCCACATCTATCAGCAGTGTACATTTTGATGTGCAGTCAGAAACGTCATCAACAACAGGTGGACTAGCTCTTTTCGAAGTTTATATTGCATCTTTGCAGTCTTACATCAGGAACATTTCACTCACTTTTTCTGAGACTCTATGAATTTATCATATTCCACAGACATCTTGCAGCACAGAGCCTGTCGGTTGTGAGCTGCTGAGCAGTTTGTGTTGATAATGTTAGCTCCTGGAACAGAGACATCAGAGGACAAAACAGGCACAGTTGCTTATTTACTGTATAGTTCATATGTTGTTGGAAGATACATAATAAACATACTGTTCATTATAATAGCGTTAGTGTTCCTTGTTTTATATCCAAGATTATTGCGAAAGTTATATTTAACCCACTCAACGACTTTCTGAATGAAAGTGGAAGTCTTGATAACTTTCAATCAGGCTTCTGACGTCATCACAGCACTGAAACAGCTCTGGTTAGAGTGTTAAACGACATTAGGTTGAATACTGATTCTGGTTATGTTTCAGTTCTGGTTCTGTTGGATCTCAGCGCTGTGTTTGATACTGTAGATCACAGAATCCTGTTGCAGAGGCTGGATAACTGTGTTGGAGTCTCTGGAGCGGTCCTTCACTGGTTCAGGTCCTATTTAGAAGGTCGGAGTAATTTTGTTACAATTGGCAACTTTGAATCTGAGCGAGTGGCCATAACTTGTGGAGTCCCCCAGGGGTCAATTCTTGGACCTCTTCTGTTTAACTTGTATATGCTCCCTTTGGGTCAGATATTGCAGAACTTTAATATCAATTATCACAGTTATGCAGACTGTCACCAGACGGCTGCAGCCCAGCAGACGTACTGTGTCAGTGTCTGCAGAAAATAAACTCCTGGATGAGAGAGAATTTTCTACAATTAAATTAAGACAAAACTGAGATCATTCTGTTTGGGAGCAAAGAGAAGAGGGTCAGCATTGGTAAATATCTTGAGACTCGGGCCCTTACAATCACTGACCAAGTTCCTAACCTTGGAGTGTTGATAGACTCAGATCTGACTTTCAGCAGCCACATCAAAGCTGTCACCAAGGCAGCTTTTTACCAACTCAGAAACATCAACAGAATTAAAGGTTTTCTCTCCCAAAAAGACCAGGAGAAACTCATCCATGCATTCATCGCCGGTAGACTTGATTACTGTAATGGTCTTTTAACTGGACTTCCCAAAAAGAGCATTAAACATCTGCATCTCATCCAGAACACTGCTGCTGGAGTTTTAACCAGGACTAAGAGATCTGAACACATCACACCAGTTTTAAAATCTTTACACTGGCTTCCAGTCATTCACAGAATAGATTTTAAAAGCCTACTGATGGTTTACAAATCCCAGAACGGTTTAGGCCCAAAATACATCTGTAATATGTTCAGAGAATATAAACCCAGCAGAGCTTTTAGATCCAAGGACTCAGGTCAGCTGGTCCAGTCCAGAGTCCAGACTAAACATGGAGAACTGCCAGAGGAGATTAAACTGTCACCAAATGTAGACATTTTTAAATCTCAGACTGAAGAACAGGCACTCACTGGGACATGGGCAAAAGCATTAATGATGACAGGATTCAATCGCTAAGTACGAGCTTGATACAATCTTCGCCCCATTCAGAGTGAATGGCTGGGATCCGCCTGACCCTGGATTCACACCGAACGCAAAGCGAGCGACGGAAGTGGCCAGTTGCCATTCATTTCCAATGTACAGAGCAAAGAGGCGCGGCAAAAGTGATCGTGGCGGTGAGCGGCGCGAAGGGAGAGCGGTGAGTGATGCGGAGGGGGCTTAATGCCCCGATGAATGCTCGGCGCTCCCCGTGGTAAATTCAAAATGGCGGTATCCGTGCACACATAAAGCGCACTGGATTATATGGCACACAGCCGATTTTTGTGAAAATTCAAGGCTTTTAGGTGCATCTTATGGAGCGGAAAATACGGTATCTAATTTTTTTCACTTTGCGATTTTATCGCAAATGCAATTAATCGTTCAGCCCTATGCTAAACTGAGGTGTGAAGCTATATTAATGAGAGGTGAGGAATGAGAGATGACAATACCTACAAGAGCATAAGTTTATTGAAATGGAGGGCTGGGGATGATCATCTTTCATTGACCTTATAACATGAGAAGTAATAATTCCATCATGAGTCCTGTCTGGAAATGTCCCCATGGCATCCTTATGAAATTCTAATGAACCACCCACCTCAAGTTCTGTACAACACTTAATATGCAAAGCTTGGGGGGCTAGCAGCTTAGCAGCATAGCAGGCAAGCATATAGCTGCTCAGGAAGGTGTCACGAGTGTGACATCGATACGTTAATGCATCGCAGAGATATGGCCTCACTCCCTGTTTGGCGTGTTGGCGCTGACTTTGATTGGCTGCTACGGGAAAACGGAGGCAAAATTTGAAAATACACAAGATAACTCTTGTGATGCTTGGTCTGAATATTCTACGTGTCAAGTCTCGTGAAAATCAGACAATCTGTGTGACCTGAAATGCTTTTTGAAGGTTTTTGATAAAAATCAAAATGGCACGACTTCCGGGTCAAGAATGAAGTAGACGTGTTGCGCCTAAGCTCCCACAACATTTCATTAAAACTTAAGATTTAACTCTTTCACTTTTCACTTGCAACATGGCATTTGTCGTATAATTATGCTGAAGTCACTTCTACCAATACCCGCAGACCTAATGGCATCGAAGTCAACTAAGAAGGACGGAAAAAAGGACGACGAGTTACCGGCTGCTAGCATTGCTGCTCTAGCTAAGCTACTAGCAGAGCACACAACAGCCCTCTCCCCTGAGTTTAAGTCAGCCTTAACATCCCTCGAAACTAAACTAGATGGTGTCCAAGCAGCCATCTCGGACCATGGATAAAAACTGGTTTCTCTGGAATACAACCCAAACCAAATCAGCAACCAATTTGAGGAGATGGAAGCTAAATACACTGCTCTGGAGGATAACTTTGCCAAGCTAAAAGCTAAGACTATTGAGCTTGAATCCCGCAGCCGACGCAACAACATATGGATAGGGGGAGTGCCTGAGTCTGTTGAAGGCACACAACCCACTATTTTCTTGTCAAAGCTTCTGCTTGAAATCTTCGGGGATGAGGTTCTGAGTTCACCCCTGGAGTTGGATCATGCCCATAGAGCCCTGACTGCTAAGCTGCCTAGTGGGAAACCAAGACTGATAATTCCACAGTTCACAACTACAGAGTCAAGGAAAAGATTATCCAGGAGACTCGCAAAAGGAGGGGAAAACTGCTCTACCAGGGGAACCCAGTGGCGATCTTTGAAGACTATTGCCCTGAAATCATGGAGCTGCGCATGGCTTATCGAGAGGTGATGTCTGCACTCTGCCAGCTGGGATTCAAACCATCACTGCTATACCCAGCGAAGCTCTGAATTACAACAGAGGACGGTGGGAGGAAATACTTCGGTGAAAGATGCGGAGAACTTTCTGGCGTCACAACACTAAAGATGTATACGGTAAATTTATGATGCACATTTAAACACTCTCAGCTAGTGTTGGGAACTTTGAGTCTTTTGGCTGAATCGGATCATTTACTCTCGAACAGTAAATTGAACGAATCTTTGAACGAATCATTTCGTTCATTTTTCCAGCAGGTGGCGCTGTAGCCCTACTGTGGGCGTTGCACAAAAAGGCCACGGTTCTAAACACTTAACACTGAGAGAAACATAGTTTGCTTCAGCTGAGCTGACAAAGTACAATATACAAAATGCCACAAACAATTCAAACCATGTGAAAACCTGGGAAAGCAAATACACAATAAGGTGACTTGTGTCTGTATCCTTCCTGCCATTGTTGTTTAAAGCCTGACACTGACTCAGTAGCTGTCACGTGACAAATTAACGAACGAGAACGATCCGTTCAGCCCTGTCACGTGACAGCTGGTGGAGAACAAGGGAATGTAAAACTCACATTCATTTTGACAATTAGTAACACAATTAAGTGAGAAAAAAGTAACAATAAGTTCCTTAAAAAGATTGATCTCAAAACCAGATTTGACCTTCTGTCAACCCATCAAACACAAAATATCCTATTAAAGAACAATAGTTTACATGATGAACACAAGAAGAAATCAGGGAACTTGCTAACTTGCTTAAAGGACGAAGCGCTAAACAATTTATTGCTGGGATCCGTTCTGACACTGGTGAAAGTACTTCTAACCCTGCTGAGATTAACGACGGCTTCAGGAACTTTTACTCTCAACTGTACTCCTCTGAATTTGACGGAGAGGAGTAAGGATTAGCACCTTTCTCAACCTGCCTCCTATTCCATATGTTCCGCCTGACCTCGTTAACAAACTAGAGGCTCCTTTAACTCAAGCAGAGTTAGCCCAGGCCATTCCCTTAATGCAGTCTGGGAAGACACAGGGGCCAGACGGATTTCCCTCTGAATTGTTTTAGCATTTTTCTAAGCCCCTTTCAGCACAATTTGCAGTTGTGGCTCACTTCCACCATCGTTGACGGAGGCAGTGATAATGTTTATAGCGAAGAAAGGGAAGGACCCCGTTGATTGTGCCTCCCATCGTCTTATCTCGCTGCTCAACACGGATGCTAAAATCCTGGCTAAAGTCCTAGCTCTCAGACTGGATGAGGCCTTTGAGGTTTTTATCAAGAACCGACATTGGTTTTTCAATATCCAACGCCTTCTCGATGTGCTATACACGCCTTCTCATAACCAAATTCCAGAGTGTATTGTTTCTATAGACGCAGAGAGGGCGTTTGATCATGTCGAGTGGAATTATTTATTTTCAGTTCTGGATAAGTATGGCTTTGGCCCTAGGTTTACGGGCTGGATCAAATTGCTCTATGCTGCCCCCACTGCAATGGTTAGGATGGATGGCATGACCACAATATCGCCCCCTAAAGATCAATGGTCACCAGAATTCTTGGGCCTCTCACAGAAGTGGTCATGAGTGTTAGAAGTTTCAAGTCAAAACATAAAACGGTTGCCAAAATATAGCCTCACTCCCTGTTTGGCATCGATGCAGCCAAGTTTGATTGGCTGGTACAGGCAAACTGAACCGTAATAAAAATTCCACATAACGGCTTTTGTGCGGCTTGGTCTGAAGATTCTATGCACCAATTTTCGTGGAAATCGGACAATCTGTGTGACCTGAAATGCTTTTTGAAGGATTTTGATCAAATTCAAAATGGCAGAAAATCTAATCAGGTGGAAATTGACGTCATAGGGTGCGTTGAACTCGTCATGATCCCTGGATTTCAATGTACCATCATTTGTGAAATTTGGACCAAAGAGTCCATAGTTATACAGCTGAATGCACTTCAGACTTTGACATGTTGATGGTGCTAGAGTTCACTTTTCGGGCATGAAAATTCTTGACTTTGCCAATGGGACTGTCCGGAAAACGTGTGTCATATTTCAAAACTTTTTACCATAGGGGCTGCCATAGACTTCAATTGCAGCAGAAAGTAGGTAAATAATAATAGGAAAAGTTACTAACACAATGGATGCCTTCGCTGCTAAGCTCCCAATTAATCAAATTGACATTAATGACTAAATAATCACAATCTGAATAGTTCGAATTAGCTTACATTCATCACAGAGCCCTGATGCCAGAAAAGTTGGAACGTTGTTTGAAATGTGAACTAAAAAGAGAACGATCAATATAATAAATCAATAATTTAACCAGAATACATCATAGAACACATACCAAATGTTGAAAGTGAGACATTTTACCATTTATGAAAAATCATATTGAATCGAATTTGACATTAGCAGCACGTCTTGAAAAAGTTGGGACAGGTCCATGTTTCCCCACTGTGTAGCATTCTCTTCTTCCTTTAACAACATCTGGAAATGAGGAGACCAGCTGCTGGACCTTTGGGAGAGGAATGTTGTCCCATTCCTGTCTGATATAAGATACTACGAGGCCATGCTGTTGCAACAGATGTAACCCTGACGAGAAGCCAGATAATCCCCAACCCTAACCCTCCCTTCTTTAGTCAGGAGGATCATTTCCAAAAAGATCTTACATTTTGCACTTTGTCTCAGTCATTCTAAATGAGCTTGGGTCCAGAGAACACAGTGTTTCTGGATCATGTTCACTTTTGTTGCCCCGTCCCAACAAGTGTTACTGCCATCAATTTCATGATGAGCTGATGCAGACCTCAAACGCCTGCTGATTGAATGTTGGCAGAGTTGGATGATCAAACCAGCTAGTTGCATACTGGCAAGATACCAGTGTCAGAAATTCCATGATTTCCTTTATAGTAGCTTTATCTTCTAATTTCATTACTGATACGAGTAAAATACCGTTCTTACATCAAGAAGCTGTGTTAAACCACACTTTCTGATAACCTTTGTGAGATGATTTAATGATTTAATTACCGTACTTATGTCAGATATCAGTGGGAGTGACAATGAGCTGTCAGCTTTCCTGTGGACTGGTAAGTGACCAGCTTTATTTATTTTTATCCAAGTGATATTGTGGTCAATTTAAGCCTTCATGTGGAACCTCACGGTCTGTAAATGTGACATTTTAGAAAGACGTGACCTGTACACACGTTTAGCGTGTATGTCACAGGCTGTGTCAATAGACACATGATGCAATTTAATAAACTCAAACCAAGCTGAAAATTGCAATCAGTGTTCCAAAGTAATGTCATATTTGATATCACTCTTTATAAAATTTTAGGATATACAGTTCTAGTCCAAGGTTTGGACCCAACCAGTCGTTTATATTTAGCTCAGAGCTTATATTCCAAAACACTGTCAGCATGCAAACTATAAATAACACACAAGGTGAACTTGCAAAAGCCCAGAATGGCAGATACAAAGCCAAAAAACTGTTCAACCCAGTGAAATGAAAAAGAGACTTGGGACTGAGCGACAGGTAGCCACTAATCTAAATACTAATAGTGTCTGTATGATTTCACCTGTTTGCTTGGTCGTCAAATCCTACGGACACATGTCCAAGAAAGTCAAGTTTCTTACCAGTTCTCATTTGCAACTCTTTGTCCTCACCATCAGTGAATATGTAAGTCTGAAACAGACAAGGACATACCGTTAGTGTGCCATGCAGAAACAAATACAAACACACTGTTATGAGGCTTTTATATTTTCTTTGGCCAATGAACACGTGTGGCAATTTTGGGGGAAAGAGTACAGACTATGTCAAACATAGAAGATCAGACTGAAGACAATTCACGCACGCACGCACGCACACACACACACACACACACACACACACACACGCACACTAAAGTCGGAAGAAGACCTGGTCAGCAGTCTTATTCCACTTGTTTTTCCTTCTAGCTCCTCCCCCACATCCACAGTGTTTCCACTTGAAATTGTGTGGGAATTAGCATTTAGTTGGCATTTGGAAACCTCAATTAGCTTCTCCTGTTGGCAAACCACTCATGTGTTGGTATGGCAATTCATCATAACAAATGTTGAAAAACGTCAAAACTATGAGAAGAATCCACTCAAGCAGCACAGCTTCCAAACAAGTGCAGAAAAATCACTTATTTACAGATAAAATAGCTCAGTATGAATCCCAAAAAATACACACAAGACAACAAGACCATTTCAGTCTGAAGCAAGCCACTAAGCAAAAACCTACTGCAAAATGTCTGCATGAAGTGGGGCAGTTAAAGGTCTTTCTCTGAACACAGAGGGTCTTTGTCAGAAAGTGGGACTTACTAATTGCTTCCAATACAACTTTATGTGTAGAATCCCACACACACAAAGTCATTCCCACATGACTCAAAATCTTTTAATAATAGGATGATAATAGACCATGTAATATTGTCAAAACATTAAATGCTCCATCACAGGAGGCTCATCCCTAACTTTAACCATTAGCCCTTCATACTTAACCCCTAACTTGACAAACTAATTACAAACTGTATTGCAACTTTTATTTCCAAGGATTTGCATCCATATTCAGTTGTACAAAAGGGGCTTATGGGTCATGTTGCACACTTTGGAGCAGAGATATTTTACTGACACAGTGATCCCCACACTCTACAAGACCAAAAGTGACATTCCTGAAGAAATCATGTGACGTGTGCTACTTTGTCACAGATGATGGACAGATAGGGCGTCATGAGCAACAGCAGTGAAAGAGTGATTATATTGAAGCTAACAGGAGGATGTTGCTTAGAGGTCTGTTACTTTTTGGTAATGATTCAGAATATGTTGACGTCCGTATCAATTCACTGCCAGTATGCTGCTGCAGACACTTTTCCTGTTGGGTCTTTTTCAGTGTGGGGGATATGCTGACGAATGTAAACTTCCAGTTAACTGGCCACATTTATTATTTGTTTTATCAATAAATGATATTGAGATTATTGTATGCTTTGAAAGTAAGGAATAAGTCACAAGGTTAGGAAAAGGTCTTGTAAAGAAAAATAAGATGCATCAATAATCATTTTATAATCTCTTTGCAACCATCTGAATCCTAATGAAATCATGTGTTACCCAGAGACACCCACCCTGACTGATCTGGACCCCAGACATTATACTCCGCTTCATTACCTCCATGAGCACTACTGGTTTTCACAATGTCAGTAACTTTACTCAAAAAGGACCCAGTGAGGTAACAATAAGAAGAACACAACATCCACATGCAGTCCCACACACCTTATCCCAAGCAGCCCACAATGTGCAACAGTTGAATCTGCAGAACATTGTACTGTAACGTTGATAAACAACTTGATTCTGGCACAGTCTTAGAATTTTTCTGTGGATGAACTAAACATTGGTGAGATAAACTTAACCGCAACAGCTGGGAGTCTCTGGTGGTAAGGTAACACCCAAAGTCCACAAATGCAAATCCATTACCACTAGACAATCTGCAGCAATAAAAATCTAGATGGTTTCTGCAGAATGTGTTTATATAACAGCAGATTATCTTTTTGTTTTGAGTGCTTTGCTCTGTCAGTCTGATCATGTTTTAGGATTAAAGAGAGCTTTAGCTGATGTGCCAAACTTGTGATAGCCTTACTGGATGGTTCATGCTTGAGTATAAGGTTAATGGAGATAGCTTGAGGCAAACGCAAAGTTAAAGTGGTGTTTAATATTGATATAGTAGCACATATTTTGACTATCAATTAATCATTTATTATCATCAGTCAACAGAGCAATATCACGTGGAGCCCCAACTAATAATAATTTTCTATACTCTCACTTTTATCCTTCAAACCATACCAAAAACCAGACCAGAAAAGAGATCAATGTCCCTTTAACCGTTGATGCGAGTTGGTGAAGTTGTTTACATTGTCCTCACTTTGCACCAAGTCCTCTTTCAAACAAGCAAAAACATCTTGAGTTTTTTTTTGTACTGTTCCTATCACCTTGTCATCGTCACATCTTCTAATTGAAAATCAAAAACCGAAATTTGAAACCCAGACATTGGTGCTTGACCGTAGACATTAAAATGTGTTTCTCAAAACTAAGTCACTTTTTCCCTTTTCATCCTAAATCAATCCAATCAGCTTTGAGTCCCAGTCATTATAAATCTACCTAATTACAGACACTTTCTCTACCTCAGTATTCAAATGATTCAATACCGTATAAAAGCAATAATATGGTTTCATTCAGTCCTTACAATGCGAACAGAACTGTATCCATGCGGTGGATACAGTTCATCTACTGTATCCACCGCATGGATATCTACAGCTATCCTCACCTGTTCCTTGGCTTGGGACACCCAGGTCTGAATCAGCAGCTCCAGTCTGGACTTGTGGTACTTCCTGGTAGTCTTCACCGCAATGAAAAGGTCCTTCAGCTCAAGCATGTCAAGAGACTTGGACCATGAACTTAGACCCACATCTCTTTCAGGGACTCTTTCAGAGGCCACACCTAGCTTGTGACTGTGCTTCTCATTCTGAGTAAGTTTGGTCCTAATGGTTCTTCTTTGGATCTCTAAACCACTGAGCCCTGTGGGCGAGTCTGTGGCCCTAGCACTGTCAATGCCTGCTGGAACCAAGGTGTGGTGTGATGGTCTTGCTTGGGCAGGTCTAACTTGAGGTCGGGGCTGAGGTAGCTCCAGCTGGCGTGGTGGGGGCTGGAGGGCTGGGATGAGCAGAAGGAGGAGGCAGCAGAATGCAACAGCAAAAAGGAAGCAGAATTTGCTGACACCTACTGAAACTATGTGCATCCTGACTGGCTAAAGAAGAGGGTTCATCAGCCTCCAGGGCTGCAGTCGCTTCCAGCACCCCCCTGTCCCATCGTCACACCATCACATGGAAACCTGCACAGAAAGAACTAAATTAAAACTCACCCGTGTATTCAGAGGCATGTTCATGCTCTATTCAATACCTGTCAACAATATTTATTCCTGCCATCTTGTATATATTTTTTTCTCAAATCCACAACTTCCTTTTTACTTGTCTCTGCAAAGTCGACTTTTACTTAATGTTCTGTGGCGCTGTTACACCAGGTCAAATTCCTGTGTACATTGTACATTTGGCGAATAAAGAGATTCTGATGATTCTTAAAAACCTAATCTGGTGCAGGACAGACCTTTGTGAGGAGCTCACATTGGTGGGGAGTTAGAACAAAGAGAGGTTTGATGACATTTTTCATGATACTTTTACGCTTCCTCTCTCCTGTGCCAGGAAGTGTTGAATGTTGAGTCATGAGAATGGCATCAAGGCGCAAAAAGAACAACTTTATGGGCTCTGAGATTGAAGTTCTGCTTTCAGAGATCCAAAAAGAAAACAACTGTCATTTTTAGCAGTGTCAGCAGTGGAATTGCAGGACCTGCTATAGCGAAGTAAGCAATTACAAGTGCTGTTAATTCCATATCAGCTGCAGTTTGTAATGTCACCAAAATAAAGAAGAAATGGTTTGATATGAAAAAAATTTTTTTTTTTAAAGTCTCGCCATGGGCATGCGCTCGATAACTGCAACTAAAGTCGTGCAAGTCAGTTGTTGCCTCTTCATGATGGCACTTTGATGGGGCGGTCCATGAGGGGGTCTTCTGGCACCACACCTTCTGGTCTGCCTGGGCTGGTTCAGGTACTGGGGGACCCTCGTTCATGGCAATATTGTGCAAAACACAGCATGTACTTGTTGGACAGCGGTGTATGGGAATTTGATGTACTATGGGTGATAAACTGATGAGAACTTTGATGACTAAGGGGAGCGTACGACTCATAGAGGACTGGGACACACCCGATCTGTCGCCAATCTCCCTCTGAAAGGTTCCCGTGGCCAAAAATCCAAGGGTGGTGAGGTCCTGGAGAGTGGTGAAATTTGGTTTCTCTGTGGAGTTGTGGCTCTAACAAGCTGCATATTTGAAGCAGCACAGTCATTGGCAATCTATATCGGGATGTCAGCCATTCGTCTGTCTCCAGCAGGATATCTACACGGTCTCGAAACACAGGCTCTCTTCCAAGAGCCTGACTCGCAAAGGCATCAAAAACTAGCAAGTCTGGTTACACTTCCCATTGACCTTGTTATGTACACAGTCAGTTTAATCTTCAATTAGTGCATAATTTAAGTCCAACAGAATAATGTCAGCATAATTATGGGTTATAATTTTATGATTGCTTCAAAGTAATTAAATACACAATCCATTAGTCAAACTTGAGCTAAATAACAGCAGACTGTTTTACGTGACTCCTACGACAGGTCTGGATCACTCATGAATTCTTTTCATGCCTGAAAGAAAACTTAAAATACGAAAACATTGGTGAATGTGCAAATTCCCCTAAATAACTCGTACGCATAACTGAAGAACAAATCTGTTCGTAACGGTTGTTGCACGAGGCTCAATTACTTCTCATTCATGGTAACTGTTTGCTTTTTAGCTGCAGAAGTGAAAAGGTTTCTAAAAAGAAATGAGGGCCTTGACATTGACAAGTCCTAAACTAAATGCATGTTGCCATATCTTTGGGTGATTCTGTTATCTTTAGAGATTCTGCTAATACGGTGCGACATGTTGCTCTGGAACTGTGACACAGTTGAACTATTACAAACTACGTTAACTCATCTGTGACATTTCCCATGTCCTCTCTACCAGTCCTACTTTGAAAAAATATTAAATCAAATGCCAACCAAAATCAAATTAAAAGTTTCATTCTTCTGTGGTCAATTCATAAAAAGTATTTGTCTGTACGTATGTACACACAGTGGCAGCTATCTTCAGATCAGGGTTCCTAATCAGTCCTAGACCCAAGATTAGTTTTTAGCTCTTTTGAATCTCTGATTCTCAGTTTTTCCCACCCAAAGTGGAAATCACAAAAACCTCTTGTGTTTGTTGTTGTGTATCGTCCACCTGGCCCTTATTCTGAGTTTCTGTCTGAATTCTCAGAGTTTTTATCCCAGTTAGTGCTGAGTACAGATAAAGTCATTGTAGTGGGTGACTTTAACATTCATGTAGATGTTGAAAATGACAGCCTAAATATTAACTTTAATTCTATATTAGACTCTATTGGATTTTCTCAAAGTGTTCACAGACCTACTCACTGCCTTAATCATACCCTTGACCTTGTGCTGACTTATGGCATTGAGAGTGAACAGTTAACAGTGTTCCCTCATAACTCTGTCTTGTCTGACCATTTTTAATAACTTTTGAATTTACATTACTTGACTAAAGGGCTTCTGAGAAGAAAGTTAAATATAGAAGGTGTCTATCAGAGAATGCTGTAACCAGATTTAAAGAGCTGATTTTATCATCCTTTTCTTCACTGCCATGTGCAGATATGACAGAGGACGGCTACCTAAATTTTACTCCAGCAATACAGTTTCAATGTGTACAACACTGGACGATGTTGCCCCTCTGAAAAGGAAGGTAATCAGTCAGAAGAGGTTGGCTCCTTGGTATAATTCACAGCTGTGTGCGTTAAAGCAGACTGCAAGAAAGCTGGAGAGACAGTGGCGTTCCTCTAATTTAGAAGAGTCTCAATTAGTCTGGAAAGATAGTTTGAAAAGATAGATTTGTATTTAGACGGTTTCTGCCCAGTTGATCTCTCTGAGCTAACAACAGCAATAGTCTCTTCTAAACCATCAACTTGTATTTTAGACCCAATCCCAACCAGACTGTTCAAGGATGTTTTCCCCTTAACTGACACTTCCATATTGGATTTGATCAATCGGTCTTTGTTGATAGGATATGTACCTCAGACTTTTAAGGTTGCTGTAATTAAACCTTTACTTAAAAAACCTACTCTTGATTCAGAAGTGTTGGCTAATTATCGACCTATATCCAATCTCCCTTTTTTGTCTAAAGTTCTTGAAAAAATAGTTGCAGTTCAACTTTGTGATCATTTACATAGAAATAATCTGTTTGAAGAGTTTCAGTCAGGATTCAGAGTGCATCATAGCACAGAAACGGCACTGGTGAAACTTACCAATGATCTCCTGTTAGCTTCTGATAGCGGACTTGTTTCTGTGCTTGTCCTGTTGGATCTCAGAGCTGCATTTGATACGATCGATCACAGCATTCTGTTACAGAGACTTGAACATGTTATTGGGATTAAAGGAACTGCATTAGGCAGGTTTAAGTCATATTTATCTGATAGATTCCAGTTTGTTCTTGTAAATGAAGAATCTTCCTCACACATTGGAGTAAGTCATGGAGTTCCTCAGGGTTCTGTGCTTGGATCAGTTCTTTTTACTTTGTACATGCTTCCATTAGGTAACATTATTAGATAACATGGCATAAATGTCCATTGCTATGCTGATGATACTCAGCTGTACTTATCTATGAAACCAGATGAAACCTACAGGTTGGTCAGACTACAAGCCT
The DNA here is from genome assembly GCF_036924035.1 of Leuresthes tenuis. NCBI lineage: Eukaryota > Metazoa > Chordata > Actinopteri > Atheriniformes > Atherinopsidae > Leuresthes > Leuresthes tenuis. The sequence continues at coordinate 33,062,706 of NW_027325374.1, read as the reverse complement.
GTCTTAAAGACATAAAGACCTGGATGACTCAGAACTGTCTGCTTTTAAATTCAGACAAAACTGAAGTTGTTCTCTTTGGACCTGAGCGCTTCAGGGAGAAATTGTCTAGTTATATAGTTACTCTAGATGGTATTTCCTCGGCTTCTAGTTCTACAGTGAGGAACCTTGGAGTTATTTTTGACCAGAATTTATCATTTTGTGCACATATAAAACTGGTTTCTAGGACTGCCTTCTTTCACCTTCGTAATATTGCCAAAATCAGGAACATCCTGTCTCAGGGTGATGCAGAGAAATTTCTCTATTCATTTGTTACTTCAAGACTGGACTACTGTAATTCCTTATTATTGGGCTGTCCCACATATTCTCTGAAAAGCCTCCAGCTGATCCAAAATGCTGCAGCCAGAGTTCTGATGAGAACTAACAGGAGAGATCATGTTTCTCCAGTTTTAGCTTCTCTTCATTGCCTCCCTGTTAAATTCAGAATAGAATTTAAGTTTCTTCTCCTCACATATAAAGCTCTTAATGACCGAGCTCCATCATATCTTAAAGATCTCATTGTAAGATATTTTCCTAACAGAGCACTTCGCTCCCAAACTGCAGGTTTATTTGTTGTTCCCAGAGTTTCTAAAAGTAGAATGGGAGGTAGAGCCTTCAGTTATCAGGCCCCTCTCTTGTGGAATAAGCTGCCAGTAAATGTCCGGGAAGCAGACACCCTTTCCACTTTTAAGATTAGGCTTAAAACTTTCCTTTTTGATAAAGCTTATAGTTAGGGATGGCTCAGGTAATCCTGAAACATCCCATAGTTAAGCTGCTATAGGCTTAGACTGCTGGGGGACCTCATCTGTCACACCTTTCCTCACTTTGCTCTCTTTTTCCTCCTGTTTAATTTCTCAAATGATATTATGTACATGTGACATTATTGTGGTTATTAACTTGTGTTTCCCTGTTCCAACAGGTATCCTTTGAATGGTGTTATGGTGTTTTTCCCCCCTCTTTTCCCTCTTTTCTGTCTCAAACCCCAGCTGGTCGAGGCGGATGGCCACCCTTCCTGAGTCTGGTTCTGCCAGAGGTTTCTTCCTGTTAAAAGGGAGTCGTTCCTTTCCACAGTCGCCTCAGGCACGCTCAGAACGGGAGATTGGACTGAAAACAAGTTTTGGTGCAATCTGTTGGTTTCCTTAGCTAGGATATTGTTTTTTGAATTGGCTCTATATGAATTAATTGGATTACTTTTAAATTAATTAATTGGATTAATTATTATTTAAGTGCCTTGAGATGACAATTGTTGTAATTAGGCGCTCTATAAATAAAACTGAATTGAATTGAAGGTGCATCTTGGAACAGGATTTATCTAAGGTCATTATTTTCGCAGTAGTTTTTTTGATTTTAGGTTATTGTTACCAAGTTAATTGTATTCTTTGATTTCCCTTTTTTTATTATAGCTTGTTTTTCAGAAGAAAAAAAAAGATGTAACCACAACCTTAAGAAATCATCATAATTTAAATCAATGTTTTGCACTTGTTCATCTAAAAATGTGTTAGCAGATGCTGGCAACATGATCATTCATGTGCTCAGCTGTGGCTCAGATGGCTGCAGGTTGTCCACTGATCCCAGAATTCCAAGCTTGGATGGTTCAAGGATCCAAGAATGGTCCAAGAGCTCACTGGCAACCAATTGGTGTGATGCCATCCAAGCAACATTTGAGGACATGGAGCTTACAGTGAATGATGGTTAATATATTACAGCTCCAAGTCATTGTTTTGCAAGCAAAACAAAAACAAAAAAAGGACATACTTAAGTTATCCTTAAATTTTCGGTATTTAATTTTCACCAGTTCTATGACTCGAATAGGACGTGGGGTTGAGGGTGGTATGCAGACATACAAGTTTTCATTTACATTTCATTAAAAGGTGTCATTTCCGGTTCAGTTTAAATGGCGAATGGAAGCAATAGTAGCGTGGACAGCGCTGCCAACGAAGTAAAGAAGATCAGACATTAAATTAAGATGTATTAAGACTGCTCCTTATATATTATATACGATTTATATCATGATACTCTGACGCACGACATATGTAGCAGGACACTCTACGCGGAGTGCTAGGTCAGAAAAATAAATGAATGTAGAGCAGTGGGAGCTCACAACTTACCATGAAATTATCCTCAGCTTCTGTTTTCCACAACGACTCTAATTCACGAAGAAAATGACAGGACTTGCGACACAACTTGAAAACGATCTTCGCTCAGAAACAGATCCGCTGCGTGGTATCCTCGTCTTCCTTTTTGTTCCTATTGGACTTCAGTCCAAATACGCGGTATCCCTGGTTCTTCCTCGACCTGCCTGATCAGATCAGGGCCCCCATCTTATTTAACAGAACGGGGAGGGACAGATGAGCCGGGTAACTTCTGCTGGTAACGCCTGTTGTTCTGGTAAACTCAAAATATCTCACAAACTCGCCTCAGGTAGTTACGGCAAGTTAAAGACAAAAGACAGATGGAATTTCCGGGAGAATATTTCAAAATAAAGATAAGCTAAACGAGCCCAAACGGGTCGCCAGACTGCATTTGTGCTATACGAGTTTTTGGCGCAGTTGTCATATTCGTTGTCAGACACGTGCCGGTTATTCTTTTGTAACTTTTTTTTTTTTACCGACGAAATGGTTTACACTGTTCATTATCACCTTTCGGTTTGTGGATGGGTTAACCATAGACATATATACAGAGACGCCGCATCGACTGTGGAAGGGCGTGCCTAAAGCGCCGCCATCTTGGTACAAGTGATGGGAATTTCTGCACTTTTTAGTGAGCCGGATCATTTGCTCATCTCAACGTGAAGAATCGGCTCTTTCGGCTCCCAAACGGCTCTCCATTTTACCACTAATACCTTTTAGAATTCAGATAACTTTAGTGCTGTTTGACTTGTGATTTGTATTTGAACACATATATTATTTAAATTTCAATAAATTGCTGTTGCCAGTTGCATTTACAGTTGTAAAATCCCTTGTAACTCTAACTTGTTTGAAGAACCACTCTGCTACACAAAGCATATAGAAAATGCCTGTAAAAACTTAAGCATAGAAATTAAAATAGGACAGCTATTGACACAACTGTCAAAATGCATCCACATACTACTTATTTTGCTGTTTTCAGTCATCTTTGCACCACACTCCTCTCTGTCTGCTAGTGATGTGTCGGGCGCGAACGATTCGTTCGATATTAACTAATCTTTTATATGACTCGGGAGTAACGAGTAGTCTCAGTGAGTGATTCGTTCATTTTCACGCAGTACCCTTCCTCCCCATATGACAGGCGGCTGCTCATTAACTCAGTCAGCACGACAGGAAACAGTATTGATTAATTCATTTCCATGCAGTACCCTCTCTCGCCACATGGCAGGCGGCAGCTGCATAAGCTCAGTCAGCAGGACAGGAAACAGTTTTGATTCGTTCACGAGTCAACTCCTCGGGTTACTGCTCCTCGCACAGGAAACAGTTTTGATTCGTTCACGAGTCAACTCCTCGGGTTACGGCTCCTCGCACAGGAAACAGTTTTGATTCGTTCACGAGTCAACTCCTCGGGTTATGGCTCCTCGCACAGGAAACAGTTTTGATTCGTTCACGAGTCAACTCCTCGGGTTATGGCTCCTCGCACAGGAAACAGTTTTGATTCGTTCACGACTCAACTCCTCGGGTTACGGCTCCTCGCACAGGAAACAGTTTTGATTCGTTCACGAGTCAACTCCTCGGGTTACTGCTCCTCGCACAGGAAACAGTTTTGATTCGTTCACGAGTCAACTCCTCGGGTTACGGCTCCTCGCACAGGAAACAGTTTTGATTCGTTCACGAGTCAACTCCTCGGGTTATGGCTCCTCGCTCAGGAGACAGTTTTGATTCGTTCACGAATCAACTCCTCGGGTTACGGCTCCTCGCACAGGAAACAGTTTTGATTCGTTCACGAGTCAACTCCTCGGGTTATGGCTCCTCGCACAGGAAACAGTTTTGATTCGTTCACGAGTCAACTCCTCGGGTTATGGCTCCTCGCACAGGAAACAGTTTTGATTCATTCACGAGTCAACTCCTCGGGTTACTGCTCCTCGCACAGGAAACAGTTTTGATTCGTTCACGAGTCAACTCCTCGGGTTATGGCTCCTCGCACAGGAAACAGTTTTGATTCGTTCACGAGTCAACTCCTCGGGTTACGGCTCCTCGCACAGGAAACAGTTTTGATTCGTTCACGAGTCAACTCCTCGGGTTACGGCTCCTCGCACAGGAAACAGTTTTGATTCGTTCACGAGTCAACTCCTCGGGTTACTGCTCCTCGCACAGGAAACAGTTTTGATTCGTTCACGAGTCAACTCCTCGGGTTACTGCTCCTCGCACAGGAAACAGTTTTGATTCGTTCACGAGTCAACTCCTCGGGTTACTGGTCCTCGCACAGGAAACAGTTTTGATTCGTTCACGAGTCAACTCCTCGGGTTACGGCTCCTCGCACAGGAAACAGTTTTGATTCGTTCACGACTCAACTCCTCGGGTTACGGCTCCTCGCACAGGAAACAGTTTTGATTCGTTCGCGACTCAACTCCTCGGGTTACGGCTCCTCGCACAGGAAACAGTTTTGATTCGTTCGCGAGTCAACTCCTCGGGTTATGGCTCCTCGCACAGGAAACAGTTTTGATTCGTTCACGAGTCAACTCCTCGGGTTACTGCTCCTCGCACAGGAAACAGTTTTGATTCGTTCACGAGTCAACTCCTCGGGTTACTGCTCCTCGCACAGGAAACAGTTTTGATTCGTTCACGAGTCAACTCCTCGGGTTACGGCTCCTCGCACAGGAAACAGTTTTGATTCGTTCACGAGTCAACTCCTCGGGTTACGGCTCCTCGCACAGGAAACAGTTTTGATTCGTTCACGAGTCAACTCCTCGGGTTACGGCTCCTCGCACAGGAAACAGTTTTGATTCGTTCACGAGTCAACTCCTCGGGTTACTGCTCCTCGCACAGGAAACAGTTTTGATTCGTTCACGAGTCAACTCCTCGGGTTACTGCTCCTCGCACAGGAAACAGTTTTGATTCGTTCACGAGTCAACTCCTCGGGTTACTGGTCCTCGCACAGGAAACAGTTTTGATTCGTTCACGAGTCAACTCCTCGGGTTACGGCTCCTCGCACAGGAAACAGTTTTGATTCGTTCACGACTCAACTCCTCGGGTTACGGCTCCTCGCACAGGAAACAGTTTTGATTCGTTCGCGACTCAACTCCTCGGGTTACGGCTCCTCGCACAGGAAACAGTTTTGATTCGTTCGCGAGTCAACTCCTCGGGTTATGGCTCCTCGCACAGGAAACAGTTTTGATTCGTTCACGAGTCAACTCCTCGGGTTACTGCTCCTCGCACAGGAAACAGTTTTGATTCGTTCACGAGTCAACTCCTCGGGTTACTGCTCCTCGCACAGGAAACAGTTTTGATTCGTTCACGAGTCAACTCCTCGGGTTACGGCTCCTCGCACAGGAAACAGTTTTGATTCGTTCACGAGTCAACTCCTCGGGTTACGGCTCCTCGCACAGGAAACAGTTTTGATTCGTTCACGAGTCAACTCCTCGGGTTACGGCTCCTCGCACAGGAAACAGTTTTGATTCGTTCACGAGTCAACTCCTCGGGTTACGGCTCCTCGCACAGGAAACAGTTTTGATTCGTTCACGAGTCAACTCCTCGGGTTATGGCTCCTCGCACAGGAAACAGTTTTGATTCGTTCATGAGTCAACTCCTCGGGTTACGGCTCCTCGCACAGGAAACAGTTTTGATTCGTTCACGAGTCAACTCCTCGGGTTACGGCTCCTCGCACAGGAAACAGTTTTGATTCGTTCACGAGTCAACTCCTCGGGTTACGGCTCCTCGCACAGGAAACAGTTTTGATTCGTTCACGAGTCAACTCCTCGGGTTACGGCTCCTCGCACAGGAAACAGTATTGATTCGTTCACGAGTCAACTCCTCGGGTTATGGCTCCTCGCACAGGAAACAGTTTTGATTCGTTCACGAGTCAACTCCTCGGGTTACTGCTCCTCGCACAGGAAACAGTTTTGATTCGTTCACGAGTCAACTCCTCGGGTTACGGCTCCTCGCACAGGAAACAGTTTTGATTCGTTCACGAGTCAACTCCTCGGGTTATGGCTCCTCGCACAGGAAACAGTTTTGATTCGTTCACAACTCAACTCCTCGGGTTATGGCTCCTCGCACAGGAAACAGTTTTGATTCGTTCACAACTCAACTGCTTGCGGCTAAAAACACTGCAGATCGGGATGTAGCCTAGCGACAGGATGTCAATAGATTATGTGGAAAGGAAGCTCAAAGAAGGTCTTTACAGCACAAAGACAAAGCAAGGCAAGTGTGATATTTGGAGAAGTTTCTCAATTATCCGTGAATCTCTTTATTAATAGCCTATAAAATGACGTGTTTTCTCCTGCGGGACGGGAGAAGACACAAAATCAATGCATTTCTATTATTGTGCGGGCATTAATTCTCAAAGTTTTGCGGCTGCGGCCGGGAGCAACACACACGTTGCGGTGGTAATGGTCAGAAATTCAGCGGGAGCGGGGTGAAGAAAAGAGTCCCGCACAGGATGCTACTGTAGACAGAGAAACGAAGGAGGAAATGAATGATGTCTGATTTGTGATGTTCATTCATTTGTCATGAAATCCTAATTAATTAGTGGTCTTCGGTTCTTGTAGATATGTATAGTGATGTGTGTAAATAGATAAATGATAATGTAATAATGTGAATAGATACTTTTGAAAATTATATCAACATATTGATTTTGGGTTATACTCTACCATAAAATAATATACTACTACTAATAATAATAATAAGAAGAAGAAGACACAATAAATGCACTATTTAACATTTTAGGGACCTTATTGTTACTTTTTTTCTCACTTAATTGTGTTACTAATTGTCAAAATGAATGTGAGTTTTACATTCCCTTGTTCTCCACCAGCTGTCACGTGACAGGGCTGAACGGATCGTTCTCGTTCGTTAATTTGTCACGTGACAGCTACTGAGTCAGTGTCAGGCTTTAAACAACAATGGCAGGAAGGATACAGACATGAGTCATCTTATTGTGTATTTGCTTTCCCAGGTTTTCACATGGTTTGAATTGTTTGTGGCATTTTGTGTTTTGTACTTTATCAGCTCAGCTGAAGCAAACTATGTTTCTCTCAGTGTTAAGTGTTTAGAACCGTGGCCTTTTTGTGCAACGCCCACAGTAGGGCTACAGCGCCACCTGCTGGAAAAATGAACGAAATGATTCGTTCAAAGATTCGTTCAATTTACTGTTCGAGAGTAAATGATCCGATTCAGCCAAAAGACTCAAAGTTCCCAACACTACTGTCTGCACTCTCCTTCAGGGTCTCTCCCTCCCCCTCCTCCTGTCACCTCTCTGCCCCGCCCCTCCCTGCTTGGAGGTATGATCCTTGTCAATCCTCACATGATTGGTTACACTGCATAAACGTGAAAGTGAAAAGTAAAAAACGCTTTCTCCCATCGTTCACTTAAAAGAGCCGGCTCTTTGAACCGGCTTGTTCGCGACTGACCCATCACTATTTGGTACAGGGCTAGCAGAGGCAGGGGTGCATGGATTTATGAAGGAAAGAGATACTCCTCAGTCTTAAAATAGAATTATTCGCTGAATTGTGGACCGATTTCCAAACGTACTGATTTGTTAAAAACGTCACACATGTGGCAATGATACAGGGTGCTTGGATATTTTATAAATGCTGGTTGTCTTCCACTGGACTTGCCTCAGCATTTCGCTGAAGCTGAACCTCGTTCTAATGTTGTGAATATCTGCATGTAATGTTTTTCAAACACATGAGAGCTTCAGGGCCCTGGTCATATTAAAACCTGTGTGCATTTGCTCTCTGCCCCTTATTTTAGACACACTGAAATACACATGAGTACACTTTAAAACATACTGTAGTGCAGGGGTTGGGAACCTTTTTGACTAAGAGAGCCATGAAAGCAAAAAATTTGGAAATTTATTTCAATGAGAGCCATATAATATATTTTAAAAGTGAATCAGTAGCTCTTGGCACGCTTTCTTTCTGCTGTCTCCTGCCGGGTATTTTGATGCAAAGGTAGCATGGCGCGTGTCGAAGTGCCGCTTTACATTCGACCGTTTCATCGATGTAATTTTGTCTTTGCAAATTAGACACACCGCAGAATTTGCTCTCTCCACAAAGGCGAATTCTTCAGTCCATTCGGCCTGAAATGTACGATACTCGTCATCTTTTTTTCTTTTCGCCATCTTCTTCGTCGAAGGGTTAGCTTTGAGCTAATGACCGAGCAGACTGATTCAAAAGGGGCCGTTTACCTGTTTTACGCTGCAACGGCCAACGTGGTCCAGTATCATCCAATTAAAATAATGGACAATTGCTCCTGCAGCCCTGAGCAGGACATGAGCAGAGAAAAATCGATGGATGGATTAAAACAAGTGAGAATATTTAGTTTTATCTGCGAGCCAGATGCAATCATCAAAAGAGCCACACCTGGCTCGCGAGCCATAGGTTCCCGACCCCTGCTGTAGTGTGTCCCTGTCACTTAGACAGCTTAGCTCATATCCAGGGTGTAGACAGTGGGACTGTGAATAGAATAGAATAGAAAAATACTTTATTCATCCCCCAGTGGGGGAAATTGAAATTAGTTGAGTAGCTCAAAACATTATAAATATTTACGATGATTTCATATTCAATTCAATTTCAATTCAATTTTATTTATATAGCGCCAGATTACAACAATTGTCATCTCAAGGCACTTAAGTAATATAGTCCAATTCAAGCCAATTGGAATTCAATTCATTGTAATCATAATCCAATTAATTCATATAGAGCCAATTCAAAAATTAATATCCTAGCTAAGGAAACCAACAGATTGCACCGAAATGTGTCTTCAGTCCAATCTCCCGTCCTGAGCGTGCCTGTGGCAACTGTGGAAAGGAACGACTCCCTTTTAACAGGAAGAAACCTCTGGCAGAACCAGACTCAGGAAGGGTGGCCATCCGCCTTGACCAGCTGGGGTTTGAGAAGACAGAAAAGAGGGAAAAGAGGGGGTAAAAACACCATAACGCCATTCAAAGGATATCTGTTGGAACAGGGAAACATAGGTTAATAACCACAATAATGTCACATGTACATAAAATCAATTTTGAAATTAAACAGGGGGAAAAAGAGAGCAAAGTGAGGAAAGGTGTGACAGATGAGGTCCCCCAGCAGTCTAAGCCTATAGCAGCTTAACTATGGGATGTTTCAGGATTACTTGAGCCATCCCTAACTATAAGCTTTATCAAAAAGGAAAGTTTTAAGCCTAATCTTAAAAGTGGAAAGGGTGTCTGCTTCCCAGACATTTACTGGCAGCTTATTCCACAAGAGAGGGGCCTGATAACTGAAGGCTCTGCCTCCCATTCTACTTTTAGAAACTCTGGGAACAACAAGTAACTGGAGAAACATGATCTCTCCTGTTAGTTCTCATCAGAACTCTGGCTGCAGCATTTTGGATCAGCTGGAGGCTTTTCAGAGAATATGTGGGACAGCCCAATAATAAGGAATTACAGTAGTCCAGTGTTGAAGTAACAAATGCATGAACTAGTTTCTCTGCATCACCTTGAGACAGGATGTTCCTCATATGAGACAACAGCAACAATAATAATGATAATAATAATCAATGACTAAATAAATTAAGTTGAGAAGAACATGTCAGCAGTCACTATTAAAAAGCTGTATGGCTGTGGGGCCAAAGGACAAAGGACTGAGGGCTGAAATTAAGAATGTGGGCCAGCTACATCAGTGAGTGATGAGATATAAACATCACTATATATTTCTGTCCCCCTTTCCACTAGGACCACAATTATGCTTTGCCTGCTTCTCCCACTGTTCTAAAGGCCAGACTTAGTGAAGGTCTTGCTAGAGGAATAGCATGCTCCGGGAGCAAAGGGCGAAGAAAAATGTGCACTTGAGGATCTGAGGGAGAAAAACCTCCTAAATGAAGAGTTGAATGACAGGCTTGAATACTAATTTGAATATTTTATATAGGTTCTTTAAATAAAGACCTGAATTTTTCTGGGTTCTTTTCGTTCTATCTATGTCTGTATGTCATGTTTGATGTTTGACAAACAAATCTCGTGAAAATAGATTGACAACTGAGTGATTTATGATCACTTTTATTGTGTACAAACATCATTCCTCCATAGATGTGATGTACTGTAGGAACGAGTGGCGCTGTACCAAGATGGCCGCCCTGAAGCCCCTCTAGTGAGCAGCAGCAGTCAATGCAATAATACCCAACTGCAGCCACAGCCGCTACAAAGCACCCCCCTTTAACCCACAAGGTGAGACAGCAATGGCGGTTCAGGTAAGACACATTATATTTTTACATTTTGGGAAGATCTTGATGTTTAATGTAACGTTTAAGACATCTTCCGCTAGGCAGAAAGAGCATTAATGACAGCTTCAAAGACAGCAGACTCTACTTGTAAAAAAAAGACGGCATATAGACGCAGAATATTTTTAATTTTGATTTAACTCAACATATCAAACTGAAACATATCAAACTGCCTCTTAGTAGACCAATTCAAAGTTGTTTTTCTGATTTCTCATTTAGACACACAAAAACATTAGAAAATAGGGTCCTGTGTTTGAACTTGACAAGGAAACAATGCAAAAAGAATAAATTGACCATAATCTGATTTTATTAAAGTTTAAAAGTTATGTGTAGACATGTATTCATGCAGATTTGAAATTAAATAGGTTAGCAATATATTTCTGCTTTAATCATTTATGTCTTTTCAAAAAGTACGAGATTTAATTGTATTTTATTCTCCTGTAGACCAACATCACAACATTTCGGGAGGGCACCTTCCTGGCCCTCATTAAATTGGGAGTGGACACTTTTCAGTGCCCATTGTGCCCAAATGTAGGGCCACACCATGCCCTAATTCTCCATTTACAAGGCCACCAGAAGTCTGTTGTTAAATATAGAGGTAAGTCCAACCACGGGTATTGGTAAAATTTTGTTAATATTATCAAGTCCTCTTATTGAGCTGATTCTTTGTCCATTATATTATTGATTTATGGTCAGTTTTCTGTGCGAGGAAACTTAACTGTTCTATTATTGTCACTGTTAATTGTTTTGGCTTGCTATATACAGTCTGGAGGCTGCACTACTCTGCACTTGAGTTCTGCCTTTAAGTGAAACATTTTCTGTGTGCCTCGTTGTTACAAAGACCAATAATCCGAACGGACGGATCTATATACCTGCACGGAGGAATCTGTAGCGGCACACCGCTCTGCTGCATGCACGTGAAGAGAGAAGGAGAGAGCTGTCGTCGGGAGGCTGCAGGAGAAGCTGCAGCAACAGTCTGCTAATTCTAGTTGGTTTAGTTAGCTTGGGAAACATCACTTATACATGTTGGTGGATGTTACAAAGTGCGTCACTGACGAACAACCACACACACTCACCCTTAACACAGGCAACAGTCCACGCCCTTTCAGCTGTCCATGCCATTGACAGAGCCACAGAAATGAAACTGGAGTGCAGTATGAAAAACCTGCTATTTAATTTTATATATATATAAAATTAAATAACAGAAAATGGACACATATGCAGAACAACTCAGAAGAGCTCTGGACTTGGAGGAGTTTTTGGAGAGGCTGTAGAATTATAAATATGTTGAAGTGAGAATATTTGTTTTATTTTATTGCCAATAAAAGTTGTTGCTGGCTGTTTCATTTGTCTGAACTTTTTTCTCTTTTACGGTACATATTTTGCAGAAAAATGGTACAAAGATTTGTGTATGGTCATATTTATTTTACTAGTCTTGTGAATTGTATAATTAATTCAAAATATTATTTTAGTTCTAAATAAATACATTTTATTTGTGTCAAAGGGCCAGCAACCCTTTTTTGTTAACCCATAAGAATTCATCACCTTAGAGTGATGTAGTAGGCCAAGCTCTGTGATGGATGGATGGATGGATACTTTATTGATCCCGAAGGAATTTCAATTGTGGCTCTTAGAAAAACTGTGGAAACAACCTATTTTAATTGAAATAACTACTACTAATTATTATTGTAAATATTTTATTGAGTTTAAAATAAACTTGTGTACATACATTAGTCACTTATATAAATAATGTTTATGTTTATGCATTTATCAGACGCTTTTATCCAAAGTGACTTACAGGTAGGTATGTAGGGTAAAGGGGTCTTGCCTAAGGACCCCTACTGGAGGTAATACCTTTCATGCAGGGGATTTGAACCCAGGTCTCCCACATGGAAGGAGGCAATCATACCACTACACTATCCAGTAAAGTATAAAATTATTGTTTCAAACACAATGTTGTGAATCAACCATTAAAGCTGTTAAAATTGCACCCATTATTGCTTTGTTTCCCTTTTGTCTATGATCTAAGTGCCATGGGCCTCTACAGCCACCTGGGGGGCATGGTTTGTAGGGGCTCTGGCTGCAGCTTGACCTTACTCAGTCAGTGTGGTTATTCAGTTCATGTAGACACCTTAATCTGACAAAAAAGCCATATCGGCTCGGGTTACTCGCAGTCAGATTAAGACCACGAGATAACTCTATCCAAATGTACACTTAACGTGCATGTAGACGACCGAGGTCCACGCGTTCTGCGCATGCCCAAGATTTTTCCCATGATCGTCACCCGAAAGTCGAAGGAGACGATATTACTGTTGTTGTAGCCGTCGTCGGAAAGAAATCACATGACACTTGATTTGACTAAATTAGATAAATAACATCAATAATAAGCTGTGACTGAGAGGTACCTCACATCATATCTTTTATTACTTCCAATGACAGTTAAACTATGTTCCATATCAATTCAACATGCTGTTTTTCCAATATTCTGTTGGTGGGATAGATTAAAAAGTAATGTAGCAGCATTTTATCAGACAGTGTGTTCATATGAAGATGAATGACCAGAGCACATCTGTATTTTAAATATGAAAGCACCATAGTTAATTAATTTCAATTCAGTTTTATTTATATAGCGCCAAATCACAACAAATGTCATATCAAGGCACTTAAATAATAGTCCAATTCAAGCCAATTAGAGTCCAATTCATTGTAATCATAATCCAATCAAATCCAATTAATTAAATTCAAAATTCATACACACAGAGCTAATTCAAAACAATTAGCTAGCTAAGGAAACCAACAGATTCTGAAACTTCTCCAACTGAAACCAACTGAAACTTGTTTTCAGTCCAATCTCCCGTCCTGAGCGTGCCTGTGGCGACTGTGGAAAGGAACGACTCCCTTTTAACAGGAAGAAACCTCTGGCAGAACCAGACTCAGGAAGGGTGGCCTTCTTTCTGTTCATGCAATTTATATATTTAACACATGTTTACAGATAAGCGTTATTAAAAACACAAAGTCTGGGCAACTGGAGGTGGAGAAGCAGACCGCGGTGGTTTTCAATCACACACTCCAATGCCAATTGTTTCAACTTCCGAAAATTTAATCCAGGAAAAAAAGGCTTACAAATATGGACCGAAACGGCTCCATAACACGCACAAGAATCCAAAAGAAACGAAAGTTAACTAAAAGAAAGCAAATAAACAGGATGAAGTGGTCAAAATTGGTTTTACGCATGCCTACGTGCGTCTGGCACATGCGTCTTCGGGCTCTCCCACGTTGGTTTGTGGATGAAAGCTATATGTTCAGCTGTAATGTCAATCTCTACATGACATTTACTCCCAGGTGTGACCAGTTAGGTCCTTAAGATATCAACAGGCTGTTTAAAGCCTTGCGCAACGGCTGTGTGTTTGTGCCAAATGCGCAAAGCCCATCCGCGCTTCCCAAAATTGGAGTGAGTACTCATAAATCACGTGAATAACATGAATAAACGTTTTTACTGCATTTTGTTGTGTTTTATACGTTCTATGCTGTCATTTCTCTCCTCTCCTATTGGCAAGGCAAGGCAGAGTGCTCGCAACTGTGTCCTGTGCAGTAGCCGTGATATCTGTAATTGCAATTATTACTTTTGCATATGATGACAGCGTGCAAAAGACGCATGGGCTCTGTGGAGAGCTCCGCTCCAGCTGGCTGCTGTGACAGCTCACTGACACTGTATTTCTGCTTAATCAGTTTCAGTCTCGCCAGAGTTACATTAATATCTGTATTTTTATATTTGACATTTCAGGGAATTTTGATAATAGATTATTAAAGTTTGTTTGCGAGGCTGATCTGCCGGCGCCTTCATTAGTGTAAAATGTTTTGGGTAAAAAATAGGCTATTAAAAGGAACTGTCGGAATGGCGGTATGTTAAAAAAAAAAACATACCGCCATTCCGACCATAGGAGGAAAAAAGTGTCGGAATGGCGGGACGTTTAATAAAAAAAATAAGTGTCGCCATTCCGACAATTGGAGGCCAAAGTCGGAATGGCGAGATGTCGGAATGGCAGCATGTAACCGCAAGAGGGGTCCTGGTAGGGCTGAACGATTAATTGCATTTACCATAAAATCGTGATGTGAATAAATTGGATATTCTCATTCCATACGTTTCGATTTAAGTGATGTGACTTTCAACAAGCAAAGGGCCAAAAAAAAAAAATAAAAAAAGACGAAGATGGCCTCAGGCACAACCGCGACAGCAGCCGAAGAAACTTTAGTGTCTAAGAGGAGTAGTACTTCAGTTGTGTGGAATTAATTTGGTTTTAAAAACAGGATGCTGCACAGCCCCAGGTATTGTGCAAAACATGTTGCTACCTCATGAGGCAACACGACAAACTTGTTTCAACATTTAAAAAACACCGTAAAGCCTTCTATGATAACTGCACGGCTCAAATGGCGATTAGCAGCATATCACATCATCAACCCGAACCGAAATGTTGGAAAGTGTGACTCCATATGAAACTTCGTCAAAACTGCACGGAGAAATTATTCAAGCAATAATGACTTTTTGGCAAGGGACATGATGCCTATCGCCATGGTGACCAAGCCTGGGTTTACAGCCTTAATTAATACACTGGACAAGCGGTACAGCATGCCATCCCGGACATGTTTTAGCCAGGTTGCTATACCGGAGCTGTGTAGAAACTGCAAGCAAAGAGTGACTTCAGAGCTGATAACAGCTGAGTGTCTACTATAACAGAAAGATACAATCCTTATATTTGTTGAAAAAATACAAAAGACAAGATCTTTAAAAAATCGCTTATTAAATCACAATATTTGTTTAAATAACTACAATTAGATTATTTTTCCATATCATGCTGCATGTCAGGTTGACTCTCAAACTGTCCCAAGGAGTGAGTGTGTGTGGTTGTGTGTCTCCTTTGTCTCTGTGTGGCCTGGGATGGACTGGCGACCTGTCCAGGTGTACCCGCCTCTCGCCCGATGACCGCTGGGATAGACTCCAAAATGTCCAAAATAAAACCAGTTAAGAACATAATGTTTAAAACTAGACTAAGTTTGTTGTTTTTCCCAACTGAGTGAAAAGCTGATATGTTTGAATTATTTCCTGAATTGTCCTAAAAGAAGATTAGCTAGGGCTAAGGGGGCAAAGACCCCTTCATGGAAGTGAAGTGTTAGCAACCTGTGCTTCTGAGCTAGCTCCGGATCAGAAGAGACTGAGCTGCCCTCTGCACATGGTCATATATATCATTTAAATTTGGACTTTAAAGAGTTGTCAGCTATTACTTTTCATTGGAACATTACTCATCATCATATCCCAACAAGGTCATATGTTGATATTCACATGTTCATTTTTATTTGTCAGTACTACTTGTAGTTTTTCAACCAAATTGTTTTTTTGCCATTGGCAAAATTCAACAGTTCAAAGCGGGACCTTTTGGAGTTCAGAGGTCGGCAACCACCTGGGGGCCATAGGAGAATTTCCCCATCAATGAAGTTATGAGTTACAAACAAAAGCAGACGGACGGGTTTTTTGCTCCTATATCAACTGTGGCTTTAAGAGATGGTTAATTATTTTATTTTTGATGTGCCTTATTTTCATTCTGTTTAAGTTGTGTTTTGTTTAGTATTTCTCTTTTTTCTAAATAAGCTTTTGAATTTTCTTAGCTTAATTTTTTTTTTTTGTTAGCTTTTTAAATCACGGATTATTGTTTTCTGGGAGGATATATGGGAGGGAACAGTGCCTTACCACTGCTCACGCCACATGTCCTTTAGGGTCAGGGTGTTCTCTGGTAGGGTCAACAACAGAAGATGGTTGTGGAAATCTAAGACATAATGCCATCAGATAGAGATTGGGTTTTGGCCAGGTATGCACAGAATATTGTCAGAAACAATAAGAGAATACCACAATCTACTGTCTGTATATGCTGCCTGTTAAAAAAAAAAATTCCCCATAAATGGTAAATGGACTGTACCTCTATAGTGCTTTTCTAGTCTAGCTGACCATGCAAAGTGCATAAGAGACGGACCATTATGTGCTCAGCTGAATAAACAAGTGAAAACCTTTCAGAACCAGCTACAGTTTGTTCATTATCCTGGGGTTGGTGTTGAAGTTGCTGTCTTTTACCTGCTTCATCGAGTCCACTCTCATCTGGATGCAGCAGGCAGCACGGCGAGGATCATGTTGTTTGATTCCTGCAGTGCTTTTAAGAAAATACAGCCTGTGCTGTTATGTAAGAAGCTGCAGAAAATACAGGTGGATGCCTCCACAACCCCCTGGATTATTGACTACCTGACACACTATTTGTTGGGCAGCAGCATCAGAGCCAGAGACTCAAAGAAAGTGAACAAACTGATAAAGAAGGCTGGCTCTGTGCTGGGGACTGCTCTGAAGTTGATTGTTGATGAACATAAAGAACAACACTGCAACTAAAGGTTTCTGAAACTTTACAATAATCTGGGGAAGAATCATTTTGTTTTGGGATAAATTACATATTTTTTCATCACATTTAATTGCTTTAATTTTGAAAAATAGGTGTCTAGCAGAGGTTAAGAAAAAAGGTAATAACAGGAATATACAAAGTTTCATTAATGGGCAAAAAGAAGGCCATGATATTGATAAGTCAGCACTGTGTGCTCTATATTGTACTGCAAAATAGCAATAAATAGTCAGTTTTATTTGGCTTTACATTATCTCTGCTAAAAAGTGGTAAACCATTTCAAACCAAGAGTTAAAGCTAATGAGACTGCCAAAACAATCAGAATCCTGACTGATGGTAGGAATAGGGCCTGACTTTCCACAATGTTTTCAGAAGTTAAAATGATGGTAAAAATAAGTTTTGGTCTTCTTACACTGTTGAAGAACTGTGCATTTGTTTCCACGCTACTAACAGAGACTGAAAGTGATGACCGTAAACTCTCAATTGAGTTCCCAATTTCTTGCTATTATTCTGTTTTATTAAAACAAGCTCCAGACATCAAATATGTTTGTCCTCACAGCCATTTTAAGATCCCTTTGACAGAAAAGAAAAAAAATCTATTTCTATCATAGTTGTTGAACCAAGCCTCAAAGTTTCCCAGTCTGAGTCTACAGAAGTTAGACTCATGAGTCCAAATATAGTGAACTAATCATCTTTTGGGCCCCCCTTGAGACTGGACCTCTGCTTCTTTGCGTCCATCTGGCCCATGACACGGTAGAGTTTTTTCTTTGCCTCTTTTTGTCTCTTCAGCTTTGCCTCCTCCTGCTTCACCTTTTGCTGGAGGAACTCCTTGTGTTTAGCATGTTGCACAGAGTGGGCCTTCTTCCTCTTGTGATTGTGGACTGTGCTCAGAGCATGGAGCAGAGCTGCCACCTATCAAACAGGAGAAAACACAGAATAGTTTAGTGAAAGGAAGATATGGTCATCTTTTATTTAACTACAACAAACTGGGTCTTGTTTGTAAATCTGCTATGCTAAAGGTAGTCCGGTTTCGCTCACCTTCCTCTCATGGGGCTCTCGGATCACGCTGGGCCTCTGGAGGTCTCTGGGTATCTTTCCCTTGGGTTGCTGCTGTTTGGGTTTGCTTTTGAAAGGCAAGGCCTTCTGGAGCTCCTTGGGAATGTGGAGGGGATTGAAGTATCTTTGGGCTCGGGCCACTGGCTATAAGGAATAGAATTAGATTTTTTCATGTTAGGTGGGCATATAGGTTAGACATACAACACTTTCTAGTGCAGAGAGGATAGGTAACATTAGGGCCATCGCTAAGGAAACTCAAAGCAAATTCAAACAAGCTTCTGTCTCCAGAGTAGAGTGAGCAGTATTGGTGCTGAGATTCTACCTGAATCCTCAGCTTTCAAACAGAATGTTGGTGAATGTTTCACAGTGTCATTACAAAGCAAACTTTAATTATTCACATTTAGTTTTAGGACACATGTGCATCATCATACTCCTGCCAATTAAGTCCTGCCACATTATGTACATTAGCCTCTTCTTATTACTTCAACACATCAAGTGTCCAGAGAGCAATCAGGCTGAGTCTGCTCTACCTTGTACAGAGAGTCAGTGTTGGGTTTGTTGCGGATGCCCAAGTCATGTTTGAGCTGCCCAAGGGTCCTCATGCCTGACCAGCTGTCCTTCTGGCCAACAGGCAGAAGCAGAGAGGTGACAGGGTTGTAGAGCTGAGGAACTGACAGTGGATACCAGGAGCGCAGGAACACAATGTCTGCACAACACAGAAAATACAAATACAGTTCAAATGGTTCTGCATACCTCAGATACGGTCAAAAAAAAGAAAGCTTAACTGAAACGGTCTCATGTACACCTCTGCTGTAACTCCTCACAGACACCTGTCACAGTCTAACCAGTCAACACTATTCAGTCACAGGCTCACAGCTGTTGCAGCCTTGCTACTAAGTTATGCACTGCAGTCCAGAATAGATTTCTTTCTCTGTTATTCTGAAAACAATTGAGATTATCAGAGCATCCATCAGCTGGTGGATTTTCATGACATCAT
Organism: Leuresthes tenuis; assembly: GCF_036924035.1. Lineage (NCBI taxonomy): Eukaryota > Metazoa > Chordata > Actinopteri > Atheriniformes > Atherinopsidae > Leuresthes > Leuresthes tenuis. The sequence goes on along the minus strand of NW_027325374.1, from coordinate 33,043,804 downwards.
GGCCTCAACAGTTAGAAGCCAACATTTTACGACTGCAGGATGTGTCCTGGAAAAAGAACTCTTTTGCAGCAAAGGAGGAGGGAGTCTTAGGAACTGTATGCAGTTTCTTTATCAGTTCCAACTTTTTTGGACACCAATTGGATGCATTTTGACACAGTATGGCACAGCTTCCAGTGAGTTGACACAAAAAAATGTAACTCTAACCACTCCTTACATTCACTTACATGGTCCAGTGCCACCATGTAAGTGAAGGAAAATATTGTTTTGGCCACAGATGGCCACATTATCCCGCTCTCTTAATGCAACCGTGTTTCCACAAAAGTTCAAATGTTATGTGAAACGTACAGATGAAACCAACAGCATATTTTCAGCTGAGACTAGAACAAACAAAATCTATTTTTTGGAGAAAAAAAAAAACAATTAAAAAGAAGCTGGTACATCTCTCAACAAGGAAAACTGAGGATGGATATGTTGACTTTTTTATTCATCTTCATCCTCAAACTTAAACTAACCTCTGAATGAATAATAAGCTACAGGCTGGGAAAAAAGATCACCCCAGAGAGGCTGAGTCTTTCAAACCTAGTAATGGACAATAATAGAAAAATATTTTTTGCAAAATTGCAAAAAGCAATTATCTATGCTACATAAAATCTTTAAAAGATCCAGGGAGTATGCAAAGAACAAGGCCAACAAGCAATATTGGATGCTGTGATCTTGGATCTTGGATCAGCCCTGTGCTGGAAACCGCAGGAGATCCGGAAGTGCACGTTCCAACATGCCAAAGAAGACAAATACTTTTGGATTTTGTCATTTCTCTTATTGGTTGGTCATGGTATTGAGCTGCAGTTCTTTCAGCCACATTTCACAGTTCACCACCGTCCTCCACAGTTCTTAAGCCAGTTGGAGTAGTTTCAGCATTCTCTGAAGCCTGAAACAGAGTGACATCTTTTCCAGATGTGTCTTCAACGTAGTTGAACGAGAAGCTGCTTCAGTTACAGTTAAATAACTGGAGCAGTCTTATTCCAATGGGAGGCTCTCACCTATTTACTGAGTTAAATCCAGGCGGTGGCAGTATTTCTCTACTTTTGTGCTTTTATAGTAAATGTTTCAGAGTGTACTCCAAACTGAACACCCACCTAAAAACATCAACTGCATCATGAAACAAGTCACTCACCATAGAAAGTACTGATCTGCTGAGGAACTCTTATTCGATATTAAGTAAGAAATAGAAAAGACTTTCAACTGGTCTCCTCAGTCTCAAAACACATACAAAGATCACCTGTTAAAACAGGAGGTGATCTGACATGTCCCAACGTTTTGGAAACTCACCACTCATAAGCAGGCGGTCCTCAAAGGTGGCTCTGTAAGCTCCTGGTGGTGTTGACAGTGCCTTCTTAATTTGACCTCTGATCCCTGACACTGTTCGTATGGAAGCACCTTCAAATTTAGCTACCTCCAGCACGGTGTTGAACATGCCCTGTGAAATCATGCGGAGACACCATTCAGTATCCACTACACACGAGTATCAGCACTGCACAGCCTTGCAAAAATGTTTTAAAATCCTGCAGCTGCTTCACATAGTGGTTTTGTCTTTGGGGATATAAAGTCCTGTTAAAGCTGGAGAATGATTTGAAGTCTCCAGTGCAATTAAGACATATTTTAGATCTCAAAAATGCACCACTCACTCGTATAAAAGCTAAAAATTTTTTTAATTCAGCTTCCCACCTTAATGAAACTGGTATTTTTGAAGATTTTGTAAGGGTAACCAATCAGCTTCAGTTTCTTCACTACAGTCACTGATTTATCCAGATCCAGGACAACTCCTGTGGCTGCAATGCGGAAATTAGCCTGCAGACAAAAAGAGAACAGGAAAAGAATGCGGGTCTTATCTGCAGTGTAAAATGAGGTATTATCAACTTATCTTTTCTATTCTAAAAATGTAAATCAGAGTTTTTGTAAAGAAAAAAAAATCTTCTCCTGTAACAATCTTCTACTATGACATGAACAACATTCACACTTATTAGTTATTCTTCACTTTATCATTCCAGATAATGATCAATACTGATTTGTCATGCAGCGCTCGAAGTGACTTGAACTTACTTTAGTTCCTGTTACAGACTGTACAGCCAGGAAGCCGGTTCCCTGTGGTGTGATGGGACCTTCAGTGAGACACAATGTTTAGAAATCAGAGCATAACTAACACCTAACTGTAAAGCATCCCCTTTAAGGCTTCTCATGACCTTTGGAATTCCAGGAAGATGACACCATTCGACTGTGGTCAGATGTGTATATTCCTATAACGAACTTGACTGTTACTGCAATATTGGGCTCTCAGGTGTTTCTAAAACAGATGTTTCTGAGACAGAGCGATTGAAGTGTTAGTTTTCTGAGATCAATGCAGGGTCAAATCATCCAAACAGCACACCTATTGTCTGGTTGCATGTCCCTTTGCAAGTTTTGAGCAGTATTTTTTGTTGTCCATCAACAACCTCTGGCTAAATTCTGGTTGAGTATTTGAACATTCAAGAGAAGTTCTGTTAGTTTGAATGGTTCTGGTGCACAAACACAACTTTGTGCAGTGTTCTCAGGGTTGGCTGCCTTGCCGTTACTCCAAGACAGTTACCTCTGCTCATTGTGACCAAACAACTCAATGTCTAATGTCATCATCATCTCGAGTGCTGGTCAATCCAATAAGTCCAATTACAAAGACATTTCATGACCACTAACAGCTTAAGATCAATTATCCAAGTTGTATGTGATTATTTTCAAACTTGTGTTATTTTAACTATGTTCATGTTACAGAATTAAGACAATTTTTTATTATTTTTTATTTATAAATATGTCTTGCCTGGACATTCCTATCTGAGAAAGTGCAAACTTTATTTTGACATGTGTTTAAGGCCTTAAATGCTCAGCTTTGGGAGCACAAACTAAAGAATGAATAGTCCTACAGGTATCTAATGGAGATGTGACAATCAGGTCAAGATTAGAAACCTAAACCAATGTTGTGAAAAGCCATTCAGAAAACTACCTAAACCTGCTGCACACCAGTGATCAGCAGAAGAGCTTGTTTTCAATGTATCTCACCCCAGATAGAGGCTCCACAGTGCATGTGCTGTGGTGTGTATTTCAGTAGGCGGTGACGTCCATTGTGATCCTCAATGTGGTAGAGTGGGATAGTTTGGAAGCGCCGCCAGCCCAAGGAAAGGATGAGGGGGTCTCTTGTCTTCAGGATACGGTGATGCCATCTGTGTTTCTTCAGTCGCATCTGACAAACATACACAAAAAGATTACGATTTCATATTTCGGGATAATCATAGCAATCATCAGATCCTTACCAGGTTTTATAATGACGTAAATAAAACTCAGAGTAATCAGGACAGGTGAGTCACTGACACACTGACCTTAATGAACTGCTAAGTGTGAACAGTCTTTCAACAGCTTATAAGCTTATAAGTCCCCGCCCAATGGGTGCTTCAGCTCATTGAGGTTTGCAGCATTGGTTTCTGCACAGCTCTCTTAAGGTCCCACCACAGCATCTCAGTCAGGCTGAGGTCTGGACTCTGACTGGACCATTGCAACACCTTGATTCTTCTCTTTTTCCCACATTCTGCTGTAGATCTGCTGCTGTGTTTGGGATCTTTGTCCTGTTGATGAGCCAGTTTCAGCCCAGCTTTAGCTGGGGGACAGATGGCCTCACATCTGACTCTAGAATACTTTGGTATCCAGAGGAGTTCATGGTGGACTCAATGACTGCAAGGTGCCCAGGTCCTGTGGCTGCAGAACCAGCCCAGATCATCAGCCCTCCACCACCGTGCTTGACAGCTGGTATGAGGTGTTTGCGCTGATATGCTGTGTTTGGGCCTGTTTGATTAATTGGTTTTAAATCGTAATCACAATTATTAAGTTAGAACGATGTTAAAAATTGTAATTTTAATTAGGGTAATTACGGTACAGCCCCTGTTCATGTATCTGGGTTGCACTGTGTTGCCGTAGTGACATCCACCTTCGTCCTCCACACATTGTTAACAAACATGTCAGCGGTGGATTTCGTTGCCAAGAGTAAGTGCAAGTCCGTTGTGTGGAAGTGGTATAGCTTCAACACTGCGGATGAAGAACAAAATACGCCGCATTGCAAAGTGGCTGTTAAACATCACAGCACGACTAACTTATTTCAACACCAGAAAAACCACGTACCAGAATGGCAGCAGTGTGTTGCAGAGGGGACTGCACAAGAGAACATGGATGCGGCTACACCACCACCAACTCCAAAGCAAGTAACTCTGCTGGCTTCGTTTTCATGTGGTATACCATATGACAAGACCGAAAGGAGGTGGAAAAATATTACGGATGCAGTCGCGTTTCACATCGCAGTAGATATGGCCCCAGTATACACAGTAGAAAAAGCTGGCTTCTGACATTTGCTTCATGTGCTGGACGACAAACTGGACACCAGCTACAAGCTGCCAGGCCGAAAACATTTCGACGAAGTTGTCTTGCCCCGTCTATACAACGGTACTCATGCGAAAGTGACAAAGGAGCCGGAGGACGTGCAGTTCTTTATGGCTACGACGAAACCTAAGCTGTGCTGCCATGTTCTTTTTAGAGAGAAGAGGCTTTCTCCTGCAGCCCTTCCAAACAAGCCATCCTTGTTCAGTCTTTTTCTAACTGTGCTGTCATGACCTTTAACCTTTAACATGCTAACTGAGGCCTGTAGAGTCTGAGATGTAGCTCTGGGCTTTTTCACCTTGGGGTGACCTTTAACCTTTAGCATGCTAACTGAGGCCTGTAGAGTCTGAGATGTAGCTCTGGGCTTCTTCACCTTGGGGTGACCTTTAACCTTTAACATGCTAACTGAGGCCTGTAGAGTCTGAGATGTAGCTCTGGGCTTCTTCACCTTGGGGTGACCTTTAACCTTTAACATGCTAACTGAGGCCTGTAGAGTCTGAGATGTAGCTCTGGGCTTCTTCACCTTGGGGTGACCTTTAACCTTTAACATGCTAACTGAGGCCTGTAGAGTCTGAGATGTAGCTCTGGGCTTCTTCACCTTGGGGTGACCTTTAACCTTTAACATGCTAACTGAGGCCTGTAGAGTCTGAGATGTAGCTCTGGGCTTCTTCACCTTGGGGTGACCTTTAACCTTTAACATGCTAACTGAGGCCTGTAGAGTCTGAGATGTAGCTCTGGGCTTCTTCACCTTGGGGTGACCTTTAACCTTTAACATGCTAACTGAGGCCTGTAGAGTCTGAGATGTAGCTCTGGGCTTCTTCACCTTGGGGTGAACTTGCTGGGACGTCCACTCCTGGGAAGATTGACAGCTGTCCTGAATGTTTTCCACTTGTGAATAATCTTTCTCTCTGTAGAATGATGGACTCCAGATAGTTTGGAAATGGCCTTATAACCCTTCCCAGACTGATGGGCAGCAACAATTGACCCTTTGCTAAGCCCCACCCCCCTAGGTTACAGTTGCTACGCCAGTCAAGCTTTACCTCCGAGAGTGAGAAACATGGGAGTTTTTACCGGTACCGTTAAGTCACTTTACTCAGGACTTATCTGACGTTTTCTGTCAAAATTCTTCAGGAGGTGTCACAGAGGAGCAGATAAAAAGGAATCCAATATGCGTTTGAAAGATACGTTCACCAGATTAAATGTTGGCCAAGTTCAAACGAAGAGGAACTCAGAATAGAGAGAAAAGTACACTGCTCATTGTAAGCGCCAGGCACCACATGTGTTGACACTTCGAATAAAAAAACAGTACATACAAGAACAACGTTGTTGTACAGCAGGGTAAATTGATATGTATTCTCAAGGTTAAACAGAGATGTCTTTGTTAACCTTATCACATAAAGCTATGCTTAGCTAACATTAGCATTGATTTTGGAGGGATTGAGCTGTTCGTGTGGTCTTCCACACTGCTTTATCCACACCCGGCATCTTTCTTGTTGCATCTTGGACTTGGGGAAGGCAAAGAATTCAACACCACCCCCCAAACTTCTTGGATATCGTCTGTGGGACTTGCAAGTCAAGTTTAGCAATCAGCCGCTTATGTTTAGCTGATATTTTCTGACATGGACAACCTTAGAGGGTGTACTTTGTTTTGCACATGCTTGTACGTGTTGCCAGTTCTTGCTGCAACAATAGAAAAACTGAGGAAATCTTTCCTGACACAGCAGGAATAACATCTGTCAGAAGCAGAAATCTCAAAAAAGCAAACTGTATCTGATGATAAGTGCAGCTGCAGATAAAATTCTCTCATCATCCTCGTGACTTGTCAAACAGCAGCCGCTTCAGTGACCTTCAACCTTCATGCTGAAACTGTACTTTATCTTCATAGCTCAGAGAAGATGAGAATGCCAGAATGCATTAATGTTTATTCAGACTACTCATTTCTGAGCTCTGTCAACTGCTGATTACATGAACAAACAACTGGTGCTTTAAAAGGTTGGAAACAAACAAACTACAAGTGTACTGTTTTTTGCTTTCTTAGTTGGCCCTTCATTGCACATACCTGAAGATATCCTATGTTGCCTTCGCTGGAGCTCAGGCCTCCGAGGATGATGGGATAATGTGGGTCAAAATTAGTCACAAACTCGCAGGGCAGGGAGGAGATTTCTACTCTGATGTACATTCCCGGCCGGAAGCCTTCATACTGCACTCTGGTCTCGTCTTCCATGTCTTCAAACTCAGCTCTGTTTAACTGAAGACCAAATGCAGTGAAATGTTTCCATCAATATACACAGATGAATCTGTACTGTAAAACAGCTATGAATAGAGCAGATGATAAATTAGTCTACCTCTGCCTGCTTCTGCATCTCTTCTTTCAGGTCATCAAAGTAAGTGGCATCACCGTCATCGTACTCGGTGTCAAACCGTTCCTTCAGCCTGCGTTTCTTCTCCAAACGCTTCTTCCTCTGAACTTCCTCGTCATCCACCTTCACCTGATCCTCTTCATCCTCCTCATCATTCTGCTGATCACACAGTACATAAAAAAAATCATTCAATTTGGACAAATAAAGGTAGTGATGAGTTACCAGGTGCTGTAAATCCTAAACTTTGTCTCCCGGCAGAAACGATGGAATCACCACACAATCATAAGTTTTTCATTCACAGATAAGACACATGAACACTTCATTTAATAGCTCAACATTGTGTTTTTGTAAAACAGTCAACAAAGAAAATTAAAGCTCAAAAAAACATGTTTAGGGTGCGGTAGAGCTGCAGAAGCAGTAGTTCCTAAAGGCAGCTGGCCTGGGTTACAATTCAAGTCAAGACTCCACAGATGAAAAACAACATTCTCCATCAGTCAGGTTCCAACTTTAGACTGACAGATCAGCTTTGCAGGACAGAGCACCGTCATGGACCTTTTTGGATTTTTTTGGAAGTTTTCACCATAAACTTGAATTCCAACAGACATCCGAACTCTTTGCTGGTCATGTCATTGAGTTTAGGGCTGAACGATATGGAAAAATAATCTGATTGCATTTTGCGTTAGTTTGAGCATGTCGACGTTAAGGTTTATTTCATGGAATATGTGTGGAGCTGGGTCCAGGGAGAAGAGATAAAAAAATCTCTAATAGATTGAAGGATCTTCAGGCAGACACTGTTTTACTCGACAGCAGCTGTTCTCAGCAGTTTCCTCATATGTACACAGGCTGTTACAACTCCAGACAAAGAGATGTAGCCATAAGCCATAAGAAGAGTAAATTTCACCGTACACAATACAGTTATAGATCCAAAAAGCAGATTTATAATAGTTAACTTATCTATCCAAAATATGAATTTATGCACTGATGACCCCTCATTTTTTCATTTCACTCTGATCCCTCAGATAACACACTCATCATAGGAGGGAACTTTAACATGGTATTAGACTCAGGAGTAGACAGACTCAGTACTTCAGGAAGTCAGCGGAACTGGCAGTCCACAAATATTGTTAAACAATACATGAATGATTTAGGTCATGATAGTAATAGTAATAGTAAGCCCATAGGAATGATTTTGTGATGCTTGGCGCTCCCACCACCCCACTCTTAGAGAATACACCTTCTACTTACCAGTACACCACTCATATTCAAGAATAGATTATTTCTTGATTTTCTGATTACCCTGATTTGATTAATTATTTCAAAAGGGAATGGTCTGTATATTTAGGAAATAATGACCTGCCAGGAATGTCAGTGTGTACTCTCTGGGAAGCAGGAAAAGCAGTTATGAGAGGCAAAATAATCTCTTTTTTATCAAATACGAAAAAGAGGGAAAGTTCAAGAATATCAGATTTAGAACTCAGGATTAAATCATTAGAAGTTGCCTACAGTGCCTCCCAAGAAGAACACATACCGAATGAATTAAGGACAGCTGCACTTGAGTTAAATTAAACAAACAAACACAGTTTCTGATAAAAATACTTTGCTTGGAGAACTTTGAGCACGGCAATAAATCTGGAAGGTTCCTAGCTAATCAACTAAAGAGAAACAAAGAGAAAACAACAATCACTTCTGTTAAAGACTCAAAAGGAAATGTCACCCATGACCCTAATGTAATCAACAATGCTTTTAGGGACTTCTATAAAACCTTAGATTCATCACAAAATGATCCACCAGACAGTAACATAGATCAGTTTCTTAGTAATATCAACCTTCCAAAATTAAAAACCGAACAGGCAATGGCTCTGGATTCACCTCTTTCAATAGGAGAACTCCATGAAGCCCTTCAAAATATGCCTAGTAACAAATCCCCGGGACCAGATGGTTTTCCAGCAGAGTTCTACAAAGAATTTTGGACTGTTTTGGCACCTGCATTTCACAAAATGGTATTACAAGTTAAGCAGAATGGCAGATTATCCCCACACATGAACTCTGCTAACATTATCTTGCTACAGAAACCAGGAAAAGACCCCATACTTCCATCCAGCTACCGCCCAATATCTCTAATAAATGCAGACCTCAAAATAATTTGTAAAGCCCTCGCCAAAAGAATAGAAAAAATAACTCCACTTATAATACATCCTGACCAGACAGGTTTCATAAAGGGTAGACACTCATCCACTAACACACGCAGGCTAATTAATCTCATAGACTATTCTACCATCGACAACCTGGAAACCACAATAGTCTCTCTAGATGCAGAAAAAGCATTTGATCGAGTGAACTGGAAATTTTTATTCGCAGCATTAAACAAATATTTAGCAGCTGCTATCAGACAAGAAAGAAATATTAAAGGCATCCAACCCCAAAATATTGAGCATAAAATAAGTCTCTATGCTGATGATGTTTTACTTTTCCTTCAGAACTCTCAAACGTCTCTCACTCACACGATCACACTCATAAATAAATTCTCAGCACTTTCTGACTACTCTATCAATTGGTCTAAGACCACAGTTCTGCCCATTAACTGCAGAGTCCTGAATATACCTGCGATCACTTTACAGTCAGGAAATATCAGATATTTAGGCATAAACATTTCCTCCAGGCTCTCAGAGCTAACAAAGCTAAATTATGTGCAATTATTAAAGACAGTAGAGGATGATCTCTCTCGTTGGAAGTCCTTACCTATATCACTTATGGGGAGAGTTACATCCATTAAAATGATGATACTACCAAAAGTTAACTATTTGTTCTCAATGATCCCCATAAAACCATCTGCTACTTGGTTTAAGTCACTAGATTCTTGCATCTCCAAATTTCTGTGGAAAATGTTAATGCTTTTCCCCATACCCTCTCCCTTCTGGCTCCTGTACACAGCACACACTCACACATGAAGGGTTTTGGGGGCGTGTGTGTTCTGTGGGGTGTAGTGGATGGGGCCACGTAGGTGGTCCCCTTTGCCGCGCTCTGCAGCCCCCCGCCCCTGTTTTAATTACACCTTAGACATTACTACTTATCAAACACACTCACACACACACATTAGGTCTTGGGGGGTGGTTACACTGAGTGGCATCTGGTGGGCGGGGCTCTTTGGGTCTGTAGGCTGCACAGAGGGCCGCACTCCCAGTTCTACAAGTTTGGCTGCCCCTCAATTTTAATCGCTCACTATTAGAAAATACTGAAGAGCCAGAGGGGCGAGGGGAGGGGTCTTCCTACACCCTTGTTGCTTGGTTGCTGCCCGGGGTGGGAGGGGCCGGGAGGAAGAGTTGTTCTGCTGGGTCGAGGTCTGTGGTGGCCCCAGATGTGGCCGCTGTGCCACACCCCAGTGGAGTTGAGTAAGGGGGAACAGGATGCATGTGCTGTTTGAGTGTGTGTTTATTTATCTTATTTTTAGGGCCCGACTTGCAAGGCAGCAAAGCCCTATTGCATCTGAGGGAGTTATTCTCGTTTATGTTTCTTTATTTATCAGACGCTTTTATCCAAAGCGACTTACAAATGAAGATATAACAGCTACATAAAAAGCTAACAATAAACTATATAGAAGGAACCCAGGAGTCCGACTCTGTCAGAGGGGACAGAGTAGAGATAGGGTGCAGGCATAGAAGGAAGAGCAGAAAGATAAAGTGCAGAGTTAGAGGGGGGAGGGAAGTACAAGGTAAGTGCTGGGATAGGAGATGCTCTCTGAAGAGCTGGGTTTTCAGGAGCTTCTTGAAGATAGACAGGGACGCCCCTGTTCTGGTAGCGCTCGGTAGGTCATTCCACCATCGTGGGACGACACATGAACAGAGTTTGGATTGTCTTAGGCGTGGTGTAGGCACTGGGTGACTGTCAGGAAGAGGAGTCATAGTCCTAAAGTCAAGCCCGTGGTTCACCATCAACCTGTCCACGTTTCAAATACATTTTCCCCACTCAGCGACACACCCGCTGAGGACAAAACCCTGGTAATTGGCAGCTCTATAGTCAGAAACGTGGCATTAGCGACACCAGCGAATTTATTAGTCATCCAAAAACATGGCAACCCAGGGTTGAGACCAGGATGCAGAGTTGTAGTCTAACACACTTCTCTGCGGCTTCCCACCTGATGCTGCCCCCCCCTCAATCAAAAAACACAAAAGGAGCAAATCCTCTTGTGCAAAAAAAATTTTAAACAAAAACTTTAACTGAACAAAAACATCAAACTATTAAATGTGGTTTGCTGAATATTAGATCTCTCCCTTTGAAGTCTCTGTTAGTGAATGATTTGATCTGTGATCATCATATTGATATATTTTGTCTTACAGAAACCTGGCTGCAGCAGGAGGATCATGTTAGCATTAATGAATCAACTCCCTCTGACTATTTAAATGTTCACGTTCCTCCAACCACAGGTAGAGGAGGAGGAGTGGCAGCTATCTTCAGATCAGGGTTCCTAATCAGTCCTAGACCCAAGATTAGTTTTAGCTCTTTTGAATCTCTGATTCTCAGTTTTTCCCACCCAAAGTGGAAATCACAAAAACCTCTTGTGTTTGTTGTTGTGTATCGTCCACCTGGCCCTTATTCTGAGTTTCTGTCTGAATTCTCAGAGTTTTTATCCCAGTTAGTGCTGAGTACAGATAAAGTCATTGTAGTGGGTGACTTTAATATTCATGTAGATGTTGAAAATGACAGCCTAAATATTAACTTTAATTCTATATTAGACTCTATTGGATTTTCTCAAAGTGTTCACAGACCTACTCACTGCCTTAATCATACCCTTGACCTTGTGCTGACTTATGGCATTGAGAGTGAACAGTTAACAGTGTTCCCTCATAACTCTGTCTTGTCTGACCATTTTTTAATAACTTTTGAATTTACATTACTTGACTCTACGGCTTCTGAGAAGAATTCTACATATAGAAGGTGTCTGTCAGAGAATGCTGTAACCAGATTTAAAGAGTTGATTTCATCATCCTTTTCTTCACTGCCATGTGCTGATATGACAGAGGACGGCTACCTAAATTTTACTCCAGTAGAACTTGACTCTCTTGTTGACAGCACTATAGCTTCAATGCGTACAACACTGGACAATGTTGCCCCTCTGAAAAGGAAGGTAATCAGTCAGAAGAGGTTGGCTCCTTGGTATAATTCACAGCTGTGTGCGTTAAAGCAGACTGCAAGAAAGCTGGAGAGACAGTGGCGTTCCTCTATTTTAGAAGAGTCTCAATTAGTCTGGAAAGATAGTTTAATAACGTATAAGAAAGCACTTCGTAAAGCTAGAACTGCTTATTACTCATTATTGATAGAAGAGAATAAGAATAATCCCAGGTTTCTTTTCAGCACTGTTGCCAGGCTGACAAGGAATCCGAGCTCTGTTGAGCCATGTATTCCTTTAACTCTCAGCAGTGATGATTTCATGAGATTCTTCATCAATAAAATTGTTTCTATCAGAGAGAAGATTAATGGAATCGTTCCCACTATTATCACTGATGTATCATCAAGTAGAGCAGCTTTAGAAGTATCTTTCGAACCTGAATTGTATTTAGACAGCTTCTGTCCAGTTGATCTCTCTGAGCTAACAACAGCAATAGTCTCTTCTAAACCATCAACTTGTATTTTAGACCCAATCCCAACCAGACTGTTCAAGAAGGTTTTCCCCTTAATTGACACTTCCATATTGGATTTGATCAATCGGTCTTTGTTGATAGGATATGTACCTCAGACTTTTAAGGTTGCTGTAATTAAACCTTTACTTAAAAAACCTACTCTTGATTCAGAAGTGTTGGCTAATTATCGACCTATATCCAATCTCCCTTTTTTGTCTAAAGTTCTTGAAAAAATAGTTGCAGTTCAACTTTGTGATCATTTACATAGAAATAATCTGTTTGAAGAGTTTCAGTCAGGATTCAGAGTGCATCATAGCACAGAAACAGCACTGGTGAAAGTTTTGGCAATATAGTGTGTGTGTATATATATATATATACACACACACATACACACAATATAAAAAAAAAAAAAATAGGAAAAATTGCCAAGTTGAATACTTTTGCCAGTGACTGTAGATTTTCAGCATTAGGGGATCAGAATTATATGTCCAAACATTGCTTTTGCAGACAGTGATCTGTTCCTGTGAAATATGTCAATGCATTGAAATTGAAATTGAAAGTGACGAATCACCTTCCAGATATATTCCACTCCATGATTAAACAATTACATCAAATATGTCACCGAACAACAATAACAATGTATCCAACCAAATTCAGGAATTGTTATGTGAATCAATATAAGTGGGTGAGGGACAGCAGGCTAAAGGGATGAAAATATTGGTCACACTGCACAGCAGTTCTGCAGTCAAAACGGTTCTAATGAAGCACAAAGAAATGAGCAGAAAAGTCTCACAAAGACAGTGTCCACTCCAAGTGACAATACAGTCACCAGGTAAAGGATTCAACCCACTTCACATGGTCAATGCAATGGAGGTGAAATCATTTTGCTTACGACTGTAAATGTCCTGCAGGCGCAATCAGCACAGAACTGACTGAGACCAGAAAGGCCCTGGTACTCCAATCCACAGGAAAAGTGTCAAAAGTTCAAGTTTAAGTAGTAGGGAATCCCCTTCAAACCTACTGATGGGAACAGTAATGTTACACTGTAGGGAAGCAACCCGTTTATTCTGCCACCACTGATTCTACATGTGCTGCCTCTCATACCTCATCCTCATGTCCAGTTTGGCTCTTGTGGACTTCTCCCGTTTCCAAATCTTCAAAGTCACCATACAGCTCCTCTAAGTAAAGCAGAACAAACAAGTACACTGATATGATTCTTTGTACATAATCTCAGAATAAAAAGGGGCACAGTGGATATGAATGAGGGGAAAAAAAGAATATATTACTATCATCCTAAAAATCAGGGTTAATGAAATCAGACCACAGATCCAAAGTAGTCCCAAAAATCAAATTAGTATTCATGCTGCGTTCCTAAACGTCTACAATGTGCTGCTTTCTAAACTCTTCTTACCATCATCCCTCAGCAGCGTGGCTGCATCTTGGCCTTCATCCCACTTCCCCGTCACAAAACAATCCCTGATTGATTTCAACATCTAAAAAAAAAAAAGAAAAAAGACATCAGATGGACTCATGTTAATTCAATCTCATATCTTGTGATTTTCTAAACTTCTTTACAGATCAACAACACAAGGTACATCAGCTGTCTCAGTATGGACAAGAAGAAAGGAACAACCTTACCTCTTCCAAATCCCAGTTGTGGGGGGTGTCAGGGTTGAAACGGGAGCAGTCTAGAGCGTTGGCCTGAAACTTTTTGCTCTTCTGAGGGCGGCTGACTCGAAACAGCCCACCCAGTTCTTCCTCCTCATCCTCAGAAGCATCTGCCTCTGCGACTGCAAAACAAAGAAGACAAGATTTTTGAAGAGACTGATCACATCTGATCGCATCAGCTTATATTGAAACCACATTTTTAAATATTTACCAAAACTGATTGATATGCAGTTCTTTTTGGTTGCTATGGCAGCAAGCAATGCTTCCGAATTTGTTTCTCACGTATTGTTTCAATAGATCAAGCAACAATATCCTGACAATTTCAAAATACAACTGAAATATATATATATATATATATATATATATATATATATATAGTCCGGAGTAAAGTTCTGAGCTTCGTGTCCCAGACTGGACCACTTGTTTTAGACATGGAGGTGACTGTAAAAATGAATTCTTACTATCCTGCAGTCATTCATCAGTAGGCCTTTGCACGTTTCTGCAGTTTAGTTCCCTCCTGACATTTCCGTTTCAGTCCACTTCAACATGTCAGTGCTTCCCAGTTGCTTGGCCTGTTCTTAACAAACTTCTGGGTTGACAAGCTTCTCTTACTGGTGACCTAAGTTAGATACTGAGCAACTGATTAAAATGGTTTAACCTAACCTACAGACTGTTAAAGTTGCAGTGAAGCAGACTGAATCTACTGTAGTATAAATAAAACTACTGCACTACCTTATTTAGAGGAACTTGACAGAACTTAATGTAAATATAAGAATCTGTTATTTTCTGTTTAAAGGTTACAAAATAACATTTTTTCCCCCAAAACCCTCTTTATTGCTACATCATTAGATAAATGAAAACAACTCGACAAAAGAAAGTGTGTGGGGGGTGTGACATCAGGTGGAAACTATCTGTTGCAAACGAGAGGCTGTGCAGTTCCAAATGTTAAAAAGGGTAGAACGTTCACATGTTGAGAAGATTTGGTAAAAACAGTATCAATAAGCAGCCTTTTTATCTGTTAAGCACATGAGGCCGTGATCAGCCACTCCAGCAATGATCCGCAGTGACAAAAACAGGAGGTGCTACAAACATTCCAACAGAGGACAACTGTACCTGTGCTGCTCTGAAGCATAACAGAAGCACCAAACACCCATCTGCTTTGTTTCTGTACTGCATGTTGTGTGAATGGTATCAGTCTTACTTTCAAATCATATTTCTTCTCAACTGTGTGCGTAGATGCAACCAAAGTGTGTACCTGAACCATAAACCACTTTTCTCAGATTTGGGGCAGCTTCTTGTTGCCGTAGAAACACCTCTGCAGCTTTCTGCTGCAGACCTTCCTTCCATCTAAGAGCCCCTGAGGATGCAAACAGAAAATAGATGAAGCCACATGATGGAGGATACACCGAGGTTCCACCCTTTCTCCCCCACAGCAGACTGTACGAGAGTGACGTTGAATAATATTTATCTTCTGCACTTGAGTTTTTATGAGTTTGCACCAAATGTATTTTTCATTTTCATGTGTCAAGCACAGTGTCGTTTCTCATGAATCTAATGGTCTGTGTAAAGAGCTGCTGAGTTGAGTTAAACAGCAGGTTTTCAGCAGCTCAACCTATGTTCCAGTACACTTTCTTTTCTTGGGGTGGGGCAGGAAACAAACAGCATCCACCTGGTTTTCAAAGGGATGTTTTGTTACCAAATATGGAACGTTGATAAATACAGATTTTTGTAACAATTCAAACTGATTTAAGAACATTTTTTGCATGAGGTTGTAAAATGAGTTCACTGCATCATGACTTCTTGCCTCTTCTTTGCTCTGATTAAAAAGATGAAAACTGACTGAGCAGAAAAATTAAAACTCCATCCTCCACATACACCAAATAACTCATTTAAAGTAAATAGGAGGAAACTCACCCTGCTCTTCCTCCTCACTCTCTCTCTCATTTTGTTCCTTCATCACATCTTCAGCTGCACTGATCTCCTCTTCTACAGATTCATCTTCCTGTTCTTCTACATCGTCACCCTCCTCCTCCTCTTCAGAACAGTGTCCAGAGTCTCCTGTTCTGCCACCATCCTCCTCACTCAGCTCCAGCTCGTCATCACTGTCTGCAAAAGCTGGCAGCTCAGCGGCCACCTCCCGCTCTTCCTTTTTCTCTTCCACTTTCTGTTTCTTTTTCGGTGGATGGCCACCACCTGTACTTTGTTCACATTTGGCTCTTGCCTTGTTGAGAAATACAGACAAATCATCATCGTCATCTTTGTCCTCTTCAAGTTCAGCCAGGTCACTTTCGTCGCTGTCATCATCCTCATCATCACTAGGCCCACTAGCATCATCTTCCTCTTTCTCCTCGGCGAAGACCACCTTCCTTCTTTCTCTTTGGATGTTGGAATCCCAAACACATTTCTCCTGAAGCCGATTATGCGCTCTACCATACACACACGCATAAAAACTAAATTAGACCAATTCAAATTCAAAAACAATGTCCTAGCTAAAGAAACCAACAGATTGCACCGAAACTTGTCTTCATGCTGTCTGATAATGTTACCAAATGGAAGCATGTATAAAGTAAAAAGAATCGGTCCAAGCACAGAACCCTGAGGAACTCCATGACTTACTCCAATGTGTGAGGAAGATTCTTCATTTACAAGAACAAACTGGAATCTATCAGATAAATATGACTTAAACCAGCCTAATGCAGTTCCTTTAATCCCAATAACATGTTCAAGTCTCTGTAACAGAATGCTGTGATCGATCGTATCAAATGCAGCACTGAGATCCAACAGGACAAACACAGAAACAAGTCCGCTATCAGAGGCTAAGAGGAGATCATTGGTAACTTTCACCAGTGCTGTTTCTGTGCTATGATGCACTCTGAATCCTGACTGAAACTCTTCAAACAGATTATTTCTATGTAAATGATCACAAAGTTGAACTGCAACTATTTTTTCAAAAACTTTAGACAAAAAAGGGAGATTGGATATAGGTCGGTAGCCAACACTTCTGAATCAAGACTAGGTTTTTTAAGTAAAGGTTTAATTACAACAACCTTAAAAGTCTGAGGTACATATCCTGTCAACAAAGACCGATTGATCAAATCCAATATGGAAGTGTCAATTAAGGGGAAAACCTCCTTGAACAGTCTGGTTGGGATTGGGTCTAAAATACAAGTTGATGGTTTAGAAGAGACTATTGCTGTTGTTAGCTCAGAGAGATCAACTGGGCAGAAGCTGTCTAAATACAAATCAGGTTCTAAAGATACTTCTGAAGCTACTCTACTTGCTATGATACATCAGTGGTAATAGTGGGAACGATTCCATTAATCTTCTCTCTGATAGAAACAATTTTATTGATAAAGAATCTCATGAAATCATCACTGCTGAGAGCTAAAGGAATACATGGCTCAACAGAGCTCGGACTCTTTGTCAGCCTGGCAACAGTGCTGAAAAGAAACCTGGGATTATTCTTATTCTCTTCTATCAATAATGAGTAATAAGCAGTTCTAGCTTTACGAAGTGCTTTCTTATACGTTACTAAACTATCTTTCCAGACTAATTGAGACTCTTCTAAATTAGAGGAACGCCACTGTCTCTCCAGCTTTCTTGCAGTCTGCTTTAAAGCAGCTGTGAATTATACCAAGGAGCCAACCTTTTCTGACTGATTACCTTCCTTTTCAGAGGGGCAACATTGTCCAGTGTTGTACGCATTGAAACTGTATTGCTGGAGTAAAATTCAGGTGGCTGATCATATTTGCACATGGCAGTGAAGAAAAGGACGATGGAATTAACTCTTTAAATCTGGTTACAGCATTCTCTGACTTTATGTATCGGAACATAATAAAAATCATCAGGTCCTTCCCAGGTCTTGGGATTCAAAAAAATAAATAAATACATTAACAACAACAACATGTGACATATCAAACTTATCTGTCAGACAGATGGCCTCACATTTGACTCTGGAATACTTTGGTATCCAGAGGAGTTCATGGTGGACTCAATGACTGCAAGGTGCCCAGGTCCTGAACAAGCCCAGATATATATATATATATATATATATATATAGGCCCAAGAGTCCGTTACACCAAGAGGCACCACCCAAACAAGCAACACCATGAAGACCGAGGAGCTATGCAAACGGTTCAAGAGAAACGGTATCATTTCAAGACCTGCTAAGGACCACATGATTTTTCCATTATGTCCTGATATGCAAAACTTTATAACTGAAAGAAAGTGGTCATTCTTTTTCACATGACTGAACATGCATATCATTTGCTGTTATGGGCATAGAGACTATGTAATTTTTAGGTTAATAATTCTCCAAGAACCTCAATACATTTTTATGTATAAAAGTACCGTGTCTCACCTGTTCTGCTCATTGATGTCCGTGTGGTCCAGGGTGGCTGAGCTGCTAAAGAGACACACCTTACTAGCAGCAATCTTGGCATCTAGAGTGGCATGTGTGTCAATGAGAGACTGGACCAATTCAGTTGTTGGCCGCACCTCCTCCTTTAAAAGGGTCAGAAGAACATGGTTCGAAACAGGCAATTTGTCATCTATGTTAAAGAGTCCAGCACAAGCCCAAAGACAACAATCCTGGTAGTGAAAATAAAAGGACAAATACCTGCTTCAGATTGACGTGGTTGGCAGGGAGGTCAATATAAACAGCATCTTTGTCATACACAACTCCTCCGACCCCAGCCATGGGTGCATAGAGCAGACGTTCCTTCTCGTTCAGTGCTCTCTTCTTTTGAGCATCTGGCAATGGACATGGGTCAGGGAGGAAGTTCACATCAGTCACCTGAAAGTCTCCTACACCTGCGGAGATAGTAAAATAAAAAAAATAAATAAACCACCAAGGATCTTCATGGCATAATATTTTTGGAGTATGACATACAGCAGAAACTTTCACATGAGAGGACTACACAACATACCTGGGATATGGACCTGGCCTTTGTTTTTCAAATGTGTCCCTCTCAGGTAGCCATAGAGAGACACAGTCCGGTCACACTTAGGGTCTGTCCTGACCTTCTCAGGATCTGTTAAGTCCTCCATACTGCAGAAAGGGGGACAGGGACCATATGATTGAGTGGTCGTAAAGATAAAATCATACATGAACTATGATAGAGGGTGCCAGAGGTGGAGGCAGGACAAGACACAATAGCAGATTCGGCAAACAAACTCACCTAAACAGTCCAACAATCACTAAAAATGCCAGCAAAAACAAGGCCATACCAGCTAACACCTAAAATGGCCGTCTGGTTTCAAAAGGCTCACATGGATCACACCCTCTACTTAAATGTATCCTGGATTTCTTCCTTGCTTCTTCGAAGAGTCTGTTTACCCTGAGTGCTCCCCCTGCTGGGCCCCCAGCTACTGTTGCTTCTTCTAATCCAAATCCACTGACTGGACTTTACTGCCTCATCTGACACTTCCTTTACCATTTTCCTTACACTCTGTCCACTTATACCCAACTCCCTCAACAATGAGACAGACTGCAACGAATTCTCTGCATCCTACTTCCACTGGACATATCCTAACTTTCCATCCTCACTGCTCTGCTTCTGCTCCCAACTCCACATACCCAAGCTTTTTCCTTTCATATGCTTCTGCCACTAATTCCTCCCAAGGAACAGTCAGCTCTATGAAATAGACTCTCATTCTATTCCTAGACCACAAGACTATATCAGGCCTTAGGTTTGTAGAGGCTATTTCCTGGCGAACAACAAGCTTTCCTCCTAAACCACCGTGCATCTCCCAAATCACAAGCATCCTCTAAGCTGCCTAGCCTCCTTATTATCTTATTAACTTTCTCCCCCTCTTGAACAAACTGAATTGTAACTCTCCTCACCTTAGACCCTCTTAAATTGATGTATATCAGCCTTGTGACAGACTAACCTTACAACCTGACAGAATGTGCTTTGAAGTTGCAGTACCTGAACAAACCGAACATAACAGGTCTCCATTTCTGGGGAGTTGGCAATACATCATATGTTGCCCCTATCAAAAATCTAATTCTCCTTTCCTCCATACTCCACAGCTCTTTCCAACTAAGCTTTTCCTTCTCTGCACCTTCCCAATTCAACCATTGTCCCTGATTAGCCTGAGCCACTGCCTTTGTACCCCTTAACATTTCCTCCTATCTACTAAGACAGGAGGAAATGTTGACGATGTATGGCTGTGTCCGCATATATCTCGCTGTGTGTGTGTTTCTGTTTTCCAGAGTGCAGAGCATTGTTTTATTAGGTCTCGGTTTAAAATATTTTTCACACTTGACAAGATATGTGAGGGATGGATGTCAATTGTGAGATGCATCACTGTATGCAATACATCATGCATCATAATCATGGTGGCCTGACGGTTTCTCCTGCAGTGCTGCCTGAGGGCTCCGAGCTCATCCCACAGTGCTTTCTGTCCTTGGCCTTTCCACACTGAGACTTCCCCAGACTCCCTGAATCTGTTCCCAATATTCTGCTCTGTAGATGCTGAAAGACCAAAGTTCTTTACAGTCTGACTCTGAGGAATATTTCCTGAACTTATTGATGATTCTCTGATGGAGTTTGGCCCAAAGCGGTGAGCCACGACCCATCCTTGTTGGAGAGGCTGAACCTTTGGTGGAAGCTGCTTTTATACCCAATCCTGACACCCTCACCTGTCAGCAGGTAACCTGCTGATTTTGGAATTTTAAAAAACACTGTTACTTGCATATCTTATAAATTCTTACTTTTCCTTTCAAACAACTTTTCTTTGAAAATATTCAAGTTCGTCAGTGAAGATGCTAAACGCATTTCCTCTGACTCATTTCTGTTAAATAAAGGTTCAAACCAATGAAAACTTACAGACTTAAGTTTTTGTTCCATTCCTTTTAGGAAATGGTGTTTGCACAAAGAGCTGTTATGCTGCAGTCTGCGGGTACCACTCACCGGTCAACCAGCACATAAGGGTGGGAGGTCTGCCACACCAGAGGACGAAACTTCATGACAGAGATAAAACGGCCGAGGTTCTTCACTTCCTGAGTCTGATATTCACCATACACCATACCTGACAGGTAGAACAGTTTGGCTCCCTGAAGGATTTAAACAAAACATGTGAACAAACAGCTGATTACAATTATCATCACGCTGTGTTTTGTCTTGATGTACAAGAATCTGAATATGAGCAGGGGGACATCTAAGCAGTAAAGACCCTGATCTCTGTACCTGGTACACCTCTGTCCAGAAGCGATGCTTAAGGGTTTTCTTAGTCTTCCTCAATGTCTTGTTGTTCTTGAATGAATCTAGGTGAGTCAGTACACCCATGATACGGGGGAAACCGTGTACTTGACAGATGTTGAGAAACTCAAATGTCTCCATCTCAAAACCAAAGCTGGCATCGATCAACATCAAAACCTGGAGACAAAAAAAAAGAAAGAAAAACTTACTTTATAACAGGTACATACTGAGAAAAGTGCTGTTGTGCAACACTGTCCATTCATGCATTTCAATATAAAATGTAAAACTTACAAGATCAGCAACCTTGGCGAGATCTATCATTGTGTTTATATCATTGTTACACTCCATGAAAATCAAACGACGCTTCTTGCCTGAAAATGCAAAAAGAAGGGTTTACACAAAAAATATAGTTCCATGTTCAGGCCCAATGGTCTCCAAAAGGTCACTTATTTCCTGTTTTTATCTTTTCAGATTTCACCATCCACTGTCACTTCAGAGAAGCATCCATTGATGTGCAAGATAAAAACTGACTAAAGAAAACTAAATCTAAGAAACTTCGAATCAGACTCATGCTGCTTTACATTGCAGCTCAGAGACTGCAGATCAGAGTGCAGGGCAGCCATCTTTTCAAACATGCTTTTTACTCTTTAATAGGACACATCCCATCTGCCTTTACCGAGAAGTGGTGGAAACAGTACACAGACAGTACAGTCTACGGCCCCCAACGCTACCAGATGCGTTATGGGGGATTTCAATCGGTGTATACTTTTATCGGGGTGTCACCTGCCCTACCAGGAATATGACAACTTTGGACCTTTGTTACGGCTCCGTTAAGGGGACTTAGAAATCTCTTTGAAAAGCTCCTCTTAAGCAAATTTGACCACAGTCTTGTTTATTTGGTTCCTACATACAAATTGGTCCAGAAAGAAGTATTGTTTGGTGCCGGTGTGGTCAGCAGGATCTGTTCAGCGGCCCCAGGACTGCTTCATTTCCACTGACTGGGATTTGTAAATGTACACATGCCCTGATTTGGATGAACTCACAGAGACGGTCACTGCATATATACATTTTTGTATAGAGTAAATGACCTCAAGGAAATAGTTCATGTTTTTCCTCATAACAAACCATGGGTGTCTAAATCCCTTAAAACATCATCGATCTAGGGACAGGACAGACCCTCATCTTTAATCCGTTCAATATCACTCGCAGCAGGGAACTGCACAAGCAAGTTAAGAGGAAAAGATAAAAACAACTATATGGATGAAGTGCAAAACCTGCTATGTGCTGGTAATTCACACCCTGAGTGGGATGGCGTTAAACTTTGAAAAAAAAAAAAAAAAAAGGCACCAATCTCTCTTGCTTGCAAGTCTGACTCGCCAATGATTTCATAGTCTTTTATAATCGTTTTAATATTCATGATTTTAGCGAGGAACACTCCAACCTCACAGCAGAGCAGTAAATATTGATATTAATCATTGATGAACCTTCGGTTTGCAGGCTTTTCAGGGGGGCGAAAGAGAGGAAAAGTCCTGGTTCAGATAATATCAGTGGTCTGATCTTATCCCGTGTGCCACTCAGGGGAAACATGACCCCAGGGCAGGCAGAGGTGTGTAGGATGCAGCATGCACCCTTCTCCATACAATCCTGGGATTCCCTGAATGGGACTAATCATTTTGTGTGCTTGCTTTTTATTGACTTTTCCTCTGCTTTTAATTGTATCCAACTTCATATTTTAGCTTATAGACTCATCAGCACTTTTAATATTAACCCTTGTCTCATTGATTGAATTATTCCCTACAGAGTGAGAGTGAACAGTGCTTTCTCTAATGTTCTTCTATCATTCACTGGCTCCTGACAGGGCTGCGTCTTATCTAGGCTTTTATTTGCTTTATACACAAACACTCACAGGGAAACACACATAACTAAATTTGCTGATGATTCGGCCATTGTGTCTTTACTTGACAAAAACTCAATGGACCATGACCCAATTGTGCAGGACTTTTCAGAATGGTGTGTGCAATCCAAACTCAGCATAAATACTTTTAAGACAAAATACATGATGATTGACTTTTGCAGGAAATCCTTACCTGCCGCCCCCACCAGCATCCAGGCTATGTTCCCACTTACGTCAGCGTCTGTATTTTTATTGCCAACTGAGGAGTTTTAATGTCTACTGTTCTTTTATTCAGTCACTTTGAACCTATTCTTTTATATGCTGGTTTGGGTCTCTCACAAACAAAAAGAGGATGGACTTCATCATTAAACCATGCAGCTTGTTTGTTGGGAGGTCTTTTAACGACCTCACCAGTTTATGCTAGGCCAGGGCGTCACCTACGCAGTGTTTAAAGAGTATTAAAGAAAAAATTATGTCCTACCACGATTCAGGACAAATAGATTTAAAAACTCTTTTGTTCCCGCCACCATTGCCCTCTCAACCCCCTAAATGGGAACTCCGGTATTTTTAAACCTGGACCTTATTTCTGGCATGAAATACGTTCATCTACTCACCCAGAACAGTTTGGTGAAAGTCGGCGTCCTTCAGAAGATATTTAGATAACTGGAGATCCATATAACGGAGTGAACGGGGCTTAGAGGATGCAGCCTCTAAATAAGGCATTATCTGTCTTTATTTCACCAATACTTTAAGAAGAATGAATGAATGAACGTGTGCTATAGCTCTGTTAGCTCATAGCTGCTGTTAGCTCAGAGCTCTGTTAGCTCATAGCTCTGTTAGCTCATAGCTCTGTTAGCTCATAGCTCTGTTAGCTCATAGCTCTGTTAGCTCATAGCTTGCAGCTAAAGGAGAGCTAACGGAGGGATTTCTACACAGGCACTCTACTGGGACTGTCTGCTGGGACACAATAGTCAATTACTCACTGATGCGTCAAAAGTATCTGCACCTATTCTTATAGGTTGCGACGGCTTTTACTTTGGAGTGGCCCATTGAATAGCTAATCAAATTCTGAAAACAACAGTGTGCAGGTTGAGGGGTTTTCTCTTCTTCCATATATGGAAAATGTAACACGTAAAAAGCTTCAGAAGTAGTCTAGCTTCTTGAGTTGCAAATTACGGTGTATTTTCTGCCTTCTGAAATGTAATCATTTGTGTGCTGGACATATTTTGATACCATTTTCTCTTTTGCTTTTCCAACTGTCCTTTTAGGTACATACACACACACATTGTGTGTTTTGTATGCTGGCGTTCTTTTATCTTTGCTGTCCATTACAAAATAAATTGCCCTAAGGGGACAATGAAGTAACCTTGAACTTTAAACAAGTCAGAAAAAAACATTTGAAATAATGTCCCATATTTACACACCAGTCCAAGGCCGAACTTACCGGAGACAATGGTCACAGGTCCACATATATCGCCAAGCTTCTGCCGAGTAAAATTCTTGATCAGACAGCGGATCAGTGTACTTTTTCCCACCTTGGGAGGTCCGACAACTACAATCACAACTGGAGGAGGTTCTATAGGAGTTCGGTCTACAAGAGGGATGTGGTGTTTTTTGGTTTTTATGTCCTGTGCTCTGAAGAAAAAAAAAAAATCAACAATTAAAAAAAAATTAAAAAGTAAAAAAAAATCACTGGGAAATGTTTTTTCTGACACAATGAGCAGCAGGTCTGAGCCTCGGGACTCACCTGTGGAAGGTTTTTGCCATGCGGACAGCAGACTGAACTGCAAATGCTTTGGGGTTGCGTCTCCGTTCATTATCCTCTGCTGATACTTCCTGCTTCTTGAGCTTCTTCTTCTGTGCTTTTGGTCCACTGTGCTTCTGTTGATGCTTCCTTTGTTTTTTAACTTTCCCATCCATTCTGTCCTCTGTGAAGCACAAATACTACATTTAACAGCAATTTCAATACAAAATTAGGTGGCCAGTTCACATCTGTTACAACTGACAAATATATCAAATGTTCTTTCTATTTCTGAAAAATAAAACTTTCAATAAATTCCTGTAAAATTAAAGACATATAGGCTGGACATTTGGAATCTACCAAATATTCTCTTGTGTAAGTCCATTGCACAAGTTTCAGCTCAAAAGCAAACATGGCTTTGTTGATAAAACACTTCTGGATTCACATCTTCAACTTTTCACATAAAACAAAATGGTAAAAACAATTACTAAATAACAATAGAGGACCAGTGGAAAAAGGCCCAAACTGCCAGACTGTATGGTTCAGAGGTTATTAAATGATCGCTCCAACACCCCAGTCATCCCTGTTCCAACTCCTTTAATTTGTATTTCCAGTTTATTGCCCCACCCTCACCTTAATCTCTGCGACAGTCGGCTCTCTAACACCCTCCACCCAGCCTGTGCCTCTAAGGGAAAGCTGGAGCACACAGGGGTGGACCACCAGCATCCAGACAACCTCACTAATTAACCATGGTATGTGAAAACATGAACATTGTCTGCCTCATCACAGACAAGAAGGACAGGGATGAAATAAAGCAGAGTCAGGAGCCAGTAAGACCACATCCAGATCAGCGAGAGGACACCAAAGAACTGGTGATGGATTTCTGTCCCTAACACCCGGGAACATTTGGGTACTGGACCCTTACATGTGCCTGGGTGTAACCCTGAACAATAAACTGGGCTGGACACACAACACTGATGCACTTTAAAGGAAGAGCCACAACAGAGTCTACCTGCAGAGGAGACTTTAAATTTCAGGTGCCACACCTTAGGATCATTTAGACGCTGCTTTGAATCAGCCATTTCTATCAAGGTGCTGAGAGGAATAAAGAGATCAGAAATGCCAGCTCTGTCCTGGGGTGTCCCTCTGAGCCACAACTGGAAGGGGAGACATGAGGACACTGAGTATGTCATCATCAATGCATAAACCATAACTGCACTGGAAGCTTTTTAGTAACAAGCTGCTGCTTTCTACATATGTGCAGAAGCTTTACCTCAGAAACACTAAAACACTGTTTCTGTGGTGTTCTCCTTCACACAGCAGTGCCTGTTTTTCTAGTTCTTTTCATTCTGTATGTCAACATTTTATACTCTACATTTGTGCAGTTTTTACACCCATCTTACTTGGTATATAAGTGATTTAAAAGTTAGTCCGGTCGCGATTACGTTTTTCCTTCGAGATACCAAAATGCTTAAGTAGCATTTTTAAGTTTGTTTCTGAATCACTGACTGAATATTCTCTCACCCACATGGCTAGACGTGTTCAGTGCTTATCCTGTGTTCAAACAGCGATAAACTCATTAGAAACCCATCCTACCTGGCGTGCACACAGGACCGCAGTGCGAGTAAAAGCGGGAACACACCGCTGCCGCGGGCACTTCTTAAAACAGCTGCTTCCACAAAAGTGTTGGTCTTAGTACCTGAATACTACAATATTCTCCCAGTCAATGTCTGCTTTCCGTACGTCTCACGTGTGAACTGTGACCTCTCGCCCGGAAGTATACCACTTTACCGAGCCGCGTCCTACCAAACCGAGTGCAAACAAAACATTGAAAGGTTCCGCACAGTGATATGTTTTTGCAATGGCGCCCTCTGTTGGCTAAGGGGAAAACTTGGAGAATGAACTGTTCCCTGGGCAGGTGAGTGCCTCATGAGTCATCACTGCCCATGACAGAAATAATAAAGAGGGAAAAAGAGTTGATATTAAAGAAGAAATTCTCCGACCTGACCTAGTAAACATATATATTAAGAGAGTAGATAGATAGATAACATAACTCCATCAATGTCTTCTTTAAAAATATGTGCAATTTGGAATCATTTGAAATTAGAATGAACTTGGATGTAATGTGTCTAATTCTGCTGTGTACTTTTCAGTTAAGTCCCTGTCTTGCGTAACAAAGCACGACTGTGCTACAAATAATTCTAATTCTTTTGAACTAGAAAAATATCATAACTATTTTTCACACAGTGACAAAACTTAACATGAGCCTCATGTTCTCAGAGCTGTAGTAATAAATGTACACCACTTGATGGCGCCAGCACACAAATTACATCCCTGAGCTCAATGAACAAGCTTCAGCAATACTGCTAAAGAGGGGTGATAAAACAGTGCCAACCTGACAAAGGACACAAGAACAAACAATATTCCACTATAAGTAGAGAATGTACGGAATAATACTTTTTTATCCATAGTTTGACAAAGCTGACCTGAATCCCTGTCCTTTAATGCCAAAATTTACCAGTATAATTATAATCACTATCGTCATCATCATTGTCTTCTCTTTTACAGTCATGATTGTTATCATTTGCAGTATGTTATGAAGAGTCCAGTGAACCCTCAGCTGCCTTTGAACTTCCTCTTTTAAACATCAAGTGCTTGTTGTGCTTTGGTTATCCATTTTCACCTTCGTCTAATATATTATTAACTATTTTATAGGATCTGACATGCAGCCCAACTCCCCACTCAGCCTGAAATAATGATTATGACAGAGGGCTGAAGCAAAAGTAGTGGCAGTCCACAGGGGACTGATCAACAGCATTTACATTTTTCTTTAAAGATTTTGTTTCAGACATGTGTGTCTTGTGCTGTCTTTATTAATTGAATAGCATTTTAAAAGAGGAACAATTCAATTAGTCATTTGTTAATTGCATTCCACAATCAGTAATACTGGTAAAAACAAAGAGACAAGAAAGAGAACTGATGTTAATGGAAAAGTCATATCTCTCTGGAAAATTTAGTTTCTGAAGGTGAAGAGAAGAAAGTATGATTGCAGATTGAAATATGAGTTTCTACACAATGAAGTGAAACAACTGGTAGAAGTCCAAAAGCGAAGGAGCTAAAATCTTTCAGTTTCAAATGTCAGGTGTGATGTTCGTGTGATGTCAGTTCAACTGTCTTTTTAAGTTTACCAACACTCAGGTGCATAGTTTTAGGAAATCACAAAGGATACAGGAAAGCATTTTTCCTTTTGAGAAACAACTTATTTCTTTTAAATCTTTTAAAGAAGAGATGAAGTATCAGAACCATTGCGTAAACTATCCTGAAATGTTGCTAAATATTGAACAACGGAGAGTAAAAAGGTGCTCTTTTTAAAATGTCCCCACTGCTGTTAAAAAATGGCCACATTCTGAAGGCCACAGGTGCTGAGATAGTAGAGCAGACACTGAACCTCACATTGCCCAAATAGAATAAGAATAAGAAGACTATCAGTGCAGTCCATTTTTCAGCAAAGAACGTGTTGATTTAGAAACCACTCAAAAATGTTATGTATGTCACTCTGGTTTAATTTCAGCAGCAGGTGTATAACAGCTCGTCTTTAACTCGTGACAAAGTGAGTTGTTTTTTTTACATCAACTTGTTGCTGGGTTAAGTACAAAAAAATGTAGAAATGTGAACTTTCTTCTAACTACTAAGTAGTTTGACTCAAGTGTTCTGAATATTCTACAATTTCAAAATTTACAACCTAAACGAAATGTACAATCTAAGTCTTTCAATAAAATCATGTGGAACACCAAATGTAATTAAGGAAGTTAAAACAAAAGAAAAGATTAGTAAGTAACTTATTGTCATGTGAAAAATAAGTCCATTTTCTTTCATTCTGAGGTTTTGCATGTTTTACAGGGATATAAAAAAAAATCTGGTCCTTCCCAGGCCATTGAAAAGGTAAATCTAACTTCAGATGAACAACAATACTTGACATATTACGCAGTATCATTATTTATTGTAGAAAACGGAGCATCTTAAATTTACCCCTGGTGAAACCATTGTGTCCTTGAATGTAACTTTTCAAGTGGATACCAATATAAGAAGCCGTGGAGGTTGTCAGCAAACGGGTGGAGACAGATGGATTCTTAAACGACAGGACCAACTTCACTATATCTCTGCTCTGCTAAACCTCTGCCTTCACCCCCCATCTATTTCAAAGAAGACTACTGTTTTTACAGAAAGAAGCAAAGCTGGGCCATGAGTTCTCCAGTGTCACCTGTTGTGGCCAACTTTTACATGGATAAAGTGGAAAGCAAAGCACTGCGCTCCTACAAAGGAACAGCACCAAGCCATGGGGCAGATATGTGGATGACAACTGGGTCAAAATCTAAAGAAGTAGAGGCCTTCACTGAACATGGCTACTTGGTGAACTCAACAAATTCATGAGGGAGGATGCCTTCTTTTGCTGTGCACACTGAAGACGATGAAAGGCTTAACACCAAGGTTTACTGGAAACCTACACACTGAAGAATACCTGTTGTTTGACACAAACCACCCACTGGAACACAAAATGGCTGTCAGCAGAACTCCACATAATCAGGCTGAGAGTGCCCATACTAGAGCTGAGAGAGAAGAAATGGAGGACCAACACATCAAGAGAGCTCTTAAACCTGTGGATATCAAAATCCAACCTTTGTCAGATCAGCTAAGAAATCTGGACCAAGCAACACTCAGACAGAGACTGCTTCACCTAAAGGACTAACTGCTTCAAAAGAGCATGGCACAACACAGAAGAGTAAGCTCCTCAAGTCAAACCACATTACCACTTACACTAACATGTTTACTATTTAGACTCAACAAGTTAAGTTTCAAATATATATCCTGTACATATTTCACTAATAATTTCTAAGTCCAGCGCCTCAGGCAGGAAAAGAGCCAAAGGACACTGCGGTTGAGACATCTTAAGAGTATTATTTGCTCAACGGGCATTTTACACACGTAAGAAAATCAGAATACTGAACTGTGAACATTTGCATCTGTATGCTTCTAGATTCAGAACAGTACATGATAATCAGTGAACAGTGCACGGAGTGTATATCTTCTATAAACTACTTTTCGTGTAAAACATGATGGAAAGTAGTGTACCACATGGTGAATTAGATGAGCTCTACAAAATGGCTGACTCACTTTACATAGACAATTAGAACAAAGCATATTAAACCAAAAACATGATTAAAGAGGCCCTGAACTGCAGAGAACCTCAAAGGCTGTTCACTATAAATCTAAATGTGTATGCATCTAAAGTATAGCTTATGCAGAACACAACATAATGGGTTATTTAAAGCAAAGCTAGATTGTGGTAAGAATAATCAGTTGAAGTTCAGAGGAATTGGTAATGTTCTATGGTGTTTCCAATGAGGAAAAAGGTAACTATGGCTTCAATGACTAAATAACTATTTATGTTGCCAATCACATGGCAAAAATATTTCATTTAACTTCAGTGGAGATTTTTAGATCACCGGTGAGGGTCACAGCTAGTGCCTAGCTGACTCACATAAGGACCCAAGAGCAGCTGCTGAAACAGAATAGGTTGAGTTAAGACTAGGTTTATTTAAAAAAGGTGGTGTTGAGAGCCAGAGGAGGTATCCAGGTGAACAGGAGTCTCTGAGAGGAGAGGGAGTGGATTAGACAAGTGTGAGATAAATTCAGGTAATTGATCTGGTTAGTTCTTACAGAGTCCAGTAAGGTTCTGGTGCAGAGGGGAGAAGTGCTAGCTGTGCAGAGGTAGGGCTGTTCGATTTTGCCCAAAAATAAAATCCCGATTTCCTTCTCTCAAAACCCGACTTCCGATTTTTTTTGTGAAATGACAAAAAGTAGAGAAATTATTTCAAATATGCAATTTTTTTATTGAACATTTTGAAAATAATTTCCCCATTGGGATGAGAGTACAAGCTTTGCTCTTTATCAAAGAAAAATCCCTCAAGGGAATCCACTGGCAGTCTTCACTCAGATTCCAGGACTCCAGTCCATCTCGCAACCCCTGGGCGATTTCTTCACCTGTGTGGTCGCTTGGGGAAAAAAAGAAGTTTGCGGGCAGGCATTTTCTAGACTCCATTCGTCAGTGATAAAGTGCACTGTCAAACTCAGGTATGTTTGCATAGTACGACTGGACCACAGGGCCGTCGTAGCGGAAAAGAACTGCACGTCTTCCAGCTCCTTTGTCTCTTTCGCATGAGTACCGTTGTATAGACGGGGCAAGACAACTTCGCAGAAATGTTTTCGGCCTGGCAAGTTGTAGCTGGGGTCCAGTTTGGGGTCCAGTACATGAAGCAAATGTTGGAAGCCAGCCTTTTCTACTGTGTATATTGAGGCGCGACTGCATCCGTAATATTTTTCCACCTCCTTTCGGTCTTATATAATATTTGAGGTCAAGGTCAAATATATATATATATAAAGTTCTTTTGTTTCCTACATTAAGACCTTCTCACATAGATATCAGTTGCACAGCCAAAACTATATAATATATACTATACTATATATAAATAACTATACATTTTAGGTGCATGATCCTATGAGTCTGCATACGATAACTCATGAGTGCAACAAAAGTGAGTGAAACAAAGTGAGTGAAACAAAGCATCAACCGAGTTTAGTTTAGTTGAAGCACAGATTTTTTTAGCTTAGCTTTCAACGTTCCATTGATTCTCTCAACCATCCCCTGACTCTGTGGGTGGTAAACCTCCCTGAGGCACTGCTTGATTTGCAGTGCTGCAAAATGCCCTTTGCAATTTTCAGCACAAACGCTGAACCATTATGTGAGCTAATCTCTGATGGAATGCCAAACCGGGGAATCACTTCCCTTACCAAAAACTTTACTACTGACTCAGCTCCCAAATCCTTGGATGGAGTTGCTTCAACCCAATGTCTGAAACGATCAATCACCACCAGCTTGTATCTTTTACCCTGTACTGTTTTAATCATGTCTACATAGTCTATGACCAATTATTTAAATGGTCCCTCTGGCACCGGAATACTCTTTTGCACATTGTTCTGTGCACAGATTTCACATTGACCCAACACTTCATCAACCATTGCATGCATGTATGGTGACCAATACCCTTGCTGTTTTATCTTTTTCAGTACCTCTCCCCTGGCACAGTGATGTACACTGTGCACACGAGAAATCAAAATTGTTAACAGAGCCACCGGTGCCATCAGGAGACCATCCTGTGATCTCCACAATTCCGTCATGTTCTTGTTAGTACCTCTCTGCGTCCAGACATTGTGTTCTTACATACCTGCTTCCTGTTGCATTAGAACAATGGGACTGGATATTGTAGTGGTAAGATTACCACCTTTCATGTGGGTGACCTGGGTTCCCCTGCATTAAAGGTACTACCTCCAGTAGGGGGTCCTTAGGCAAGACCCTTGTACCCTATCTGCCTACCAGTGTAAGTTGCTTTGGATAAAAGCATTTGCCAAATGCATGAACAAGCATGATAGCAGAAGCACTTTGTTGTTTTTGCTGCTTCATCAGCCGCGTTATTACCTTGACTGACAATCTCATTACCTTTACGATGAGCTTGACACTTTGTCACTACCAGTTTCAAGGGGAGCATCATGGCTACGATCAACTCCTTTATTTGGTCCTCATGTCGCGCTGGACTTCCGTCTGCCCTTCTGAACCCTCTCTGCTTCCACACTGCTCCAAACAAATAACAAATACTATGAGCATATGCAGAATCTGTGTACACATTTGCAACCTTACCTTTTGTCAGCCTACATGCTTCTGTTAATGCCTTCAGTACAGCCATGTTCGGCGCAGAACATTGCTGTTCACACTTCTTGGCTTTCACCGTCACAAAGTCTTCATCTTTTTGTTTCACAACTGCGTAACCTGCATGATTACCCAAATGATCTCTGAAACATGATCCATCCACAAAATAGGTGACATCAGCCTGCACAAGTGGAGTTGCCTCTAAGTCAGGTCTTAGTTTAGTGTACCTGATAGCTTCTGCTACACACTCATGTGGTTCTCCTTCAAACTCAAGTGAGATGATATTTGCAAGGTTTGATGTAGCACACTTCTGTATCCTCAGATATGAATACATCAAAGATGCATAAACTGCAAGCATCTTGCCTGAGTCACAACATACTTTCCCAGATTTATTAGTTATGAGATCTTATGGTGAGTTAATATGATGACTGGATACCCCATCGTTATTGTGGATAGTTTCTCATAGGCATACTGCACTGCTGCCAGCCCTTGATAACACAGTGGCCAGCCTTGTGCAACATTATCTAATTTTGTACTGTAGTAAGCAACAGCTTGTTTTCTGCGACCACTACAGGTTTCTTGCATCAACACTGGAGAGGCATACATGTTGTCTATTGGAGACATAAAAGAAAAATGGCTTATCATAGTCTGGTGTTTCCAGTTTTGGTGCTTTCTGCAAGTCTTGTTTCAATGTTTCAAAGGCTAACTTAGCCTCATTCGTCCACTTAAGTGGTACTTTCAACCTTTGGTCTTTGGACTATTTCATAATTTTTCTCAGTGGAGCACACTTAACTGCATAGTCTTCATCCACTCTGCACTGAATCCTGTCATCCCCAAACATCATCATTTCTTCAGTTGGTCTTGGACATGGTGCCTTACTCACTCCCTCCAAGTGGGAAGGAGAATGAGCAATAATTCCTTGTGGTATCAATCTCCCTAGATACTCTGCCTTAGGCTGACAATACTGAAGTTTAGATCTAGAAACTTTGTATCCTCCTTCTGCCAGCTTCTGGAGGATCTTTATGGAATCCCGATGACAAAAGATTGTCTACCTAGCGTAACAGTGTACTGTTCCGCGCTAGGCCCTCTAGGTCTTGTCCAAGGACCTGGTTAAAAACATGAGGGCTATGTTTAAAAACTTGGGGAAATCTGGTGTAAGTGTACCTCTTACCTCTGTATGTGAATGCAAACAAATACTGAGATTCTTCTGCCAGAGGAATGCTGAAAAATGCAGAAAACAAATCAATCACTGTAAAAAAATTTGCATTAGGAGGCACGTTGGTGAGGAGTGTGTAAGGATTTTGGTCCTCTGCTGGCCAGTCCTGGACTATCGCGTTCATCATGCGCAAATCATACACTAACCTGTACTTGGACTTATTTTCTTTCAAGATGATTCTTTGAAGATTTCTGCCATAGCCTGATTTTTTAAAAACTTTTTGCTTCGCTTGCAGTTCCCTTGCTGAATATTCTTATCCTACTCCTTCAGTTTTAGTTAATCTTGTCTGTATTTTTCTACTGCATGTACCACGTAGTCCCAGAATTCCCTGTGTCGCATTGATTTCAATTCTACCACATCCTCCAGCCTCCCTGGAACTGGGGCAGGGAGAGCTCTATAATGGAGTATCTGAACAATGTCACCAAAACTGGGATTTTTGACATTTTTGACTGACATTTCTTTAATTGCTGTGCAATATACACATCTAGACTCTCTGTTTGTGACAGTGGCTCCCACTTTAAGGCTTAGGGGTCCACTCATGCAGGATACTCAGCTCATAATGCTCGCCATAGTGCAACTCGATATGCATTAAACTCAGTTCCATCTGCTTATTGGTTCAATATTCAACCATTATCACTGTACCTCAAAATGTTCTCCATGGTGGGAGCTCTAAAACACTGTGCCCACACTGCCTTAATGTCTACCAATGCTAACAACTCACCTACTGTCTCTTCTTCAAAAGCTCGTATCCATTACTTGCACCTCCATGAACATCAGGCAATCTAGCAACCAGCCCTGTAAGGTCAAGCATCTGCCATGGCACATAATGTCCTTGGATCCCTTTTATTAAAATTGGATACTGTCCTGGATCAGTATATCTATCTGGTGGGTGAATATTGGGTCTATATCTCAGGTTATAACTTTATCTTTGCTGGTGCTGCCATCTTCAGGCAGAGTCATTGTTGGCCCAGAGTTGATTTTATTCTTATTACTATCATAATTTCTGCCTGTACTTTTCTTAAGTTTGGGGAAAGTGGGAACTTTGTGTTTTATGTTTCAGATCTTGGTTTATTTCTTGCTATAAATCTGCTGTAGAATGCTCAAGCTCTTACCAATATGATTCTCCTCCCAGTTGCATAGCAGCATAAAACTTGGAATGTCTTTCTGCCTGTACTACAATATCTGGGAACCATATCTTATTATATAGTTTTGCCTACGGGGGAGTAATAGTACGATCTTGATTTTGTGATTTTTGGTTATCTGGGGGATATCCTGTTACTGTCTGATCTCCTTTTGATGAAGCTGCTGGAATCCTTGGATGTTCGAGGGGTGCCTTGTGATCTGGTGATTTTTGATAATATGGGGGTTGTCTCTCTGAAATCTGATTTAAATCAAGGACAGGTTCTGGCTCAGGACATTATCTTTACTTGATGTAGCTACTGGGGTACCAGGATCTTAATATCTGCTTGATGTTGTCATGATCTGACTTGGCTGTTGAGGTGTGTTTCTGAGTTTCAGGCTGGGTGAGCTGAGGGGTATTCCACGAACGTAGCTAAAGAAAGCCAGGTTGTATTGGGAAAGCTTCGCTTAGATTAATGCCATCTCCCAATGAAGCCTAGTGTGGTGGTATGATTGCCACCTTCCATGAGGGAGACCTGGGTTCAGATCCCCTGCATGAAAGGCACTACCTCCAGTAGGGGTCCTTAGGCAAGACCCCCTTACCCTATCTTCCTACCTGTAAAGTCACTTTGGATAAAAGTGTCTGCTAAATGCATAAACACAAGACATTTCAGCTGCATCTTAACTGAAGCTGATTCAAGCAAAGCTTACAAAGCCTTGCTATGTGTGTGTGCCTGAAGAACATAAGAAACCCTGACTAGTGGATGGTGGAAAAAAGAAGATGGCAGAAAAGGAGAGCAATACAAGAGCTGTCAGTTTCTTGGCAGCTGAACAAAAAATGCTGATGGAGCTGTATGATGAGTTTAAAAGTGGGATCATCAGAAAAGGTAATATAGCTGCGATAAATAAATGCATAAGTTATACAAGTTTCATACCATTGTCAATTGTTACATGTTTATTTCACCGTCCTCATGTATTTATGCTCTCCTCTTTTTTTTTACATAAAGCATGCTGAATTGTCTCTGTATGAGATGTACTGCACAAATATACTGGCCCTGCTCAGTTTATTAATAACCCAATAATCAGCATGCATCGTCATACTTTGTGACTGTATTATGTGAGTGTGTGACCCACATATTAATTCTTCACTGTTACATCTCAACAGGAGCAATCTTATCAGCCATAAGCGTACCTGACAACAGGTGAAAGTAAAGTACAAGAACATATTTCAGAGTGGTAAGTTGCCTTTGAAGAAATGTTTGTCCAAAAAATGTGTTGAGCTGTGAATATGTTGCACTGTAGCTACCAAAGAAAAAAAGACAGAGGCCACTGGTGGGAGACCCCCAAAATCTCACACCAGCAGAGGAACTTGCTCTAACCAGCAATCGAGGGCGGCAACTGGTGGAAAAAATAGAAGGTGACCTCCTCGGACTATGTTCCCAAAAGTGTACAGGATCAGTATGTTGAAGGTATTGATCACTTTCCCTCAAATTGTCAGTCTCTCAATTATAATAACTGATGGTATGACCATATCTGTCAGTGGTGGGAGACACCGTCTGCCTGCTTGATCCTCAGACCACAGATGACATTCCTAACCCATGTGTGAGTAGTTGTATTCAATTTAATTTGCTTTCGATGGAACTACCATGCCTCTTATGCATCCCTGTGATCGCCTACTTCAACAGCTGCAGTGTTTCTCTGTTTGCAGTTTGATGGCCCCAGCAGATCTCGGGCATTCGATGATGAAACTGTGTCTGTAGACACAGAAATGCCACAGGTAGACAATTTATTATTAAAACTGTGAAACGGTTTGGAATGTTTGCTGTCTACCTATTCTATACCAATAGGCCTACTTATCACCAATACACTTTACTGCAGTTTGCAACGGGAACACAAATTCCAGCAGCAAAGAGTGACGTAAGTAACTCTTCACATTACTATCACTACCTACATACTTTGTTGCTCACTGACACATTTTCTCTATCACTCTATCAGAACTGTGCTGGGTGTCCCTTATTTTCATTTCTGAAAGGTGGCAAACCTATGCTATTGTTATTGCTAGTTGGGAGCTAGGTTAATATTAGCTTTGTTGCTAGTGCTGATAAATGCTAGCTTATCACTAATTGAGAGTGAGGTTAATGCTCAAACTTTTTTGATGTGACTCAAACTAAGGGTGTTGCCCTAACTTTTTCCCTACCCAGATGCTTCCAGTGGGATCAATGCACAATGACCTTTCACCAGTCTAAATGAGACAAGCACCCATGTGACAGCTGTATCATTTCTGACCAATTGAAATCGGACACACTACTAAACCTACCTCTTAGGGTTTTATTTTACTCCTCCCAATCTGTAATCTACATTGGCAAAAAAACAACATATAAACCAAACCCTATTCTTCAGGAGAAATACAGTTAAATTAAAGCTCAATTATTATATTCTAGAAATCTAAGACACTACAACAACATGATTAATAATATGATTGTAACAATGACATTTGCAGTCACAGAATAGAAAAAAGTATTAATGTATTCAAGGGCCCAATGCAATTAAACTCAAACCAGCAACATAAACCAGAAACAGGCCTAACTAGGCTTTTAAAAATAGAATATTGATACAATACAGATCACACAGCAACCCAGCAAAAAAAACTAAAACAAAAAAATCCTCAGTAAAACTTAACAGATGTTCAAGAAATCAGAAAAAAAAATCTCACAAAGTGAGTCTCAAAAACTCACAGACTATCACACAGTGAGTTTACATGATGAGATTAACTCAATTATAGCTATAGTTGGGTTATGCTCAAGGGTAATTATCCTTTTGTTACATGGCGGTGCATGAATCGAATCACTAGCACAAAGAATGCAATACCACAGTAGATAAGTGGCGCTGTACTCATTTCAGCTATCGCTAATAGAGCCACTTCCTGTTGACGTCTTCACCACCAACAACAAAACTAAGGCATTCGAGAAAGATGGCGAACGCAGAGCGAGTTGAAGCTGCGTCCCTCTACATCTGTGATGAGCTGGTTATGGCACAAACGCGACGCACAACGGAGCATTCTCCATCGCGTTGTTTGTTTGTTTCTGACGGCGGCGACAACAACAGTAATATCGTCTCCTTTGACTACCGGGTGACGATCGCAGGAAAAAATCTCGAGCATGCGCAGAACGCTCGATCCTATCCACTGTCGTCTGCAGTGGGCAATCGGATCGAGTTATCTCGGGGTTATAATTCGATCACAAGTAACCCGATCTGATTCAATTTCTTGTCAGATTAAGCTTGTTACATGAGCTGAATAACTCAATTTTATTGTAAATTACCCATTAATCCGATCCCATTGCCCGCATGTAACCGCATTGACTGTAACAACACCCTATTCCATCAGTTTAGCAACACAGCTCCGTTATTCCAGTTTTTCACTTAGAAAATCCATCTTTAACCTCTGAACTTCAGCAGTCTGTCATTTTAAGGACAGCTTTAACTTTTTAGACTCACTCAACAGACTGAAAGAAACAACTTATACCTAAATTCTACTTACACAGACTTTCTTTTAAATTTAATTCGGAACCCATTTTTCCCAAATCCTCCTTTTAACTTCTGTACTCCGCCGCATTTTTCTCGTCTCGTACACAAACCCCAAAAACACGTTAGTCTAAACAAGCTCTAACTGGCCTTCATTCACTTCCATCAGCTCTCTTCTTCCAACATTAGCTTCTCTTTTCATTCAGTTTAAGATAAACATATACTAAGGTTATACTGTATGGTGATTTTGTGTGTATGTGTGCGTGTGAATATGTTTGTGTGACAAATAGAAATCACAAGCAACACAGAGAAAACACAGCACAGCTTTACAATTTTCACAGAAATCTATTCAGTCAAATACAATGGCACAAACATTGCAGTACATTCAGAACTCTGCTGCCCGACTTCACATATCACCCCCATCCTCCAACAGCTCCACTTGCTCCCTGTTCAATACTTTATCTGATACAAGCTCCTCCTTATCTGATACAATCTTAAACTGAAACACTGTAACACAGTTTCAGTGTAGCTGACGAGATATGAAGCCCGTAGTGCTTCTTTTGTAGACCCAATATATGAATGAAACTGCAATTGTTTTTGGCTGCTTTTTGGCTCCTCAGTATTTAGTCTCCAAGTTTGTTCATGTCAGGTTAGTCCTTATCAGGTTTTGTCATAATTTCATTTCAGGTTTTGTTTAATCCAAGTCAAGTTTTTTCATAGGCTCAGTTTAGGTTTTTGTATTCAGGCTCAGCTGCGCTTTTTGTTAGTTTTTGTTTGGAATAAATAAAGTTTTCTTTGGAATATCTGCATCCAGGTCTTTCCTCACCACCACGCCACACACTCGTTCTGACAGAAGGATCTGACCAAAATATGGACCCAGCGGATATTAATTCCTTCTGGGAATTAGTCGATGACCTTTGGGACTGCTTGGGGCGGGGAACCCGGAGAGTTTCTTGGGAGAAACTGGGGGTGACAAATGACATTCTGGACTTCTTCCAGCAGAAGCCTGTCAACACGTTGCCTGGGATGGCGGAGATCTGGGAGGAGACTAGGTGGGTGCACCGTGCAGCCATGGTGGAGGTCTTTGAACTGGAGCCTGCACAGGTGGCTGCATACGCCTCCTCCCTCATCTCTCCATCTGCCTCTCCAGCCTTCCAGCCTCCAAAGCCACATTCGCCAGTGCCACAGCCTCCAGCGCCACAGCCTCCAGCGCCACAGCCTTCAGCCATTACAGTTCCTGCTTCAGAGGGGGCCCAGGAGAGCTCACCTCCTCTTCACCGGACCTCTGGCTGTCTGCCAGACGCCTCTAGCTCCCACGTCCACCAGACCGTCTCCAGCTCAACCATGCTTTTTGTTTTTGTTTGGAATAAATCAATTTTTCTTTGGAATATCTGCATCCGGATCCTTTCTCACCACCACACCACACACTCGTTCTGACAGCTATATTTTCAGAGTTTTCTTGAGACACTTATTGAGTCCACTTTCAAGTTTTTTGTCATCAGGTCAAATCAATCAGTATCCGTCTGCTCCTTGACTAGAGAAAATGATTTCCACATAATTAATAACTAGTGTGTGTCTTGGTCCGTGGGTTATCGCCTTCCTGTGCACTAAAGGTTGGCCTTTGGCACCATTACATCACCATGAGTGGATAAGATAAGATAAGATAAGATAAGATAAGATAAGATAAGATAAGATAACTTTATTGTCCCGAAGGAAATTTGTCTTGGGCCAAAGTGTTGGGTATGTCACGATCTGTGTTATTTTGTATTTTTCTGGTTAGTCTTAGTTTCCTATGAGTTTAACCTTGCTATTTCCTGCTTTCCTCAGTTCCCTCCTACCAGTTATCAGCTCCAGTCCCATTGCCCATGTTAATTCCCATCAGCTGTTCTCTATCACTGATCAATCTCCCCACAGTATTTAGTCTCTCAGTTCTTCTCAGTTTTTGACAGATCCTCACCGTCTTTTCTATTCCGAGTTTTGTTCAGTTTAGTTTAGTTATTTCTCTCAGGTGTTTGTTGTGTTTTCTAGTTCTTTAGTTCTTGTGTTCCTCCAGCGTCTCCAACAATTTTTATTTATATTGCAATAAACCCTTTAAGTTTTTGTCTTGCTCCTGTCCTGTGTCTGCATCTGGGTCCTCCTCCTTCGTCTCCATCGCTAGAACCATGACAGAGTACAGCGCAACATATTACATAAACAACAATCATACACTCAACAATATACACACATGGCAACCCTGTGTCGACTGTCAGAAATAACTCAATGCGTGATCCCATTGCACATGACCCTCAACACATTGACACACTTAATAAGATAAAACAGGAAAAACAATTGACACAGTAATATGTAAGTAAATAAATATTGTTTGCTGAAGGATATTACAGCTGTGACTGTTTGTTTAAGAGTGTAATGGATGAAGGGACAAATGAGAGTTTGAAACGATTGCTTTTGTATCTGCTGGCTCTGTAGCATTTACCTGACGGTAGGAGTTCATATTCGATGGAGGAGGTGAGAAAGGTCGTTGAGGATCTTATGTACCATTTCTAGTACTATTTTATCATAGATGGATTGAAGAGATGGCTGACCTTTTTGTCCAATGATTTCCATGGCTGTTTTTACCAAGTTTGCAATTTTGGTTTTAGACTGAACAGTTAGGTTGCCAAACCGGGCTGTCATGCTGTACCTGATGATGCTTTCCAGTACGTCATTGTAAAATAACTTCATGTTCTTCACCTCAACACCAAATAATCTCAGTCTCCTTAAAAAATGAATTTGCTGAGCCAGTTTACCACACAGAAACTCAACATGTTCATACCATTTAAGTTGATCGTCCATGACTACACCCAGATATTTGTATGAGCTCACTTGCTGAATTACACAGTTATTGACAGAAACAGTATCATGTTGTCTAACTCCTCTGGGGTCAAATATAATTTCTTTTGTTTTGTTTGTGTTCAAGATGAGATGATGACTGTCGTGTCACGATTTAAAGGACGAGATTTCGTCATGGTACGGTGAGGGACAATCATCACGTTGCAGCAGACTCAGAATGATAGCGTCATCAGAAAATTTGATTATATAGTTCTTGGGGTTCGAGGTTCTACAGTCATCAGTGTAGAGAGTAAACAGAATAGGAGAGCTCACACAGCCCTGGGGAACACCTGTGCAGCATTGTTTGAGCTCAGATAGGGATTTATTGACCATGATTTGCTGTGGCCTGTGAGTTAGAAAAGAATAAAACCATTTAATAATATGGGGGTTTACCCCCATGTTGGCCAACGTCTGGAGCAGTGGGTGTGGCTGGGTAGTGTTAAAAGCTGAGCTAAAATCTATAAATGAAACACAGGCATAGGCCTTAGTATCTTCAAGGTGCTTGCTTGTGAGGTGGGTTACACTGGTGACAGCATCCTCTACTAGTCCGCCCCTGAGGGCAGGGTACAGTCTGTGCATTCTGGAAAAGTCCAGAACGGCCGTCCGGTCTACGGCTGTCAGCCCTGTCCAGTAACCAAAAGTCTATCAACTACCTACAGGTGGCGCTAGGTGGCGCTTATAGGACAATCGTTATTCCATAGGCCTAAAAGTCAACAAAGAAGACCAACGTTAGTGTCTGTCAACAGAAAGATGGCAAGCAGAAAACGTAAGGAGAAAAGTGGATGGGAAAAGTTAAAAGAAAGCCAAGTCACTTGAAGAAGATGCTCATAGAGCTTTTTGGCAGCAGTGCAACTGCAAGCAGCAGCAGTAATGTTGATGTTGGCCAAAGCATTTTATCTGAGAACCAGGTGGACATCCAACCTATAGCACCCTAAAGTCCAGGGCCGTTTTTTGGTCCTAGTCTATCCCTACCTGCCCTGCCAATAGGTAAATTGGAGGGTGTCTATGTCCACAAAAAACACTAGTTTTTCAAAACATTGTAAGTGTCACAC
The DNA here is from genome assembly GCF_036924035.1 of Leuresthes tenuis. Taxonomy (NCBI): domain Eukaryota; kingdom Metazoa; phylum Chordata; class Actinopteri; order Atheriniformes; family Atherinopsidae; genus Leuresthes; species Leuresthes tenuis. The sequence goes on along the minus strand of NW_027325374.1, from coordinate 33,001,333 downwards.
CGTTGTGAGGTCATCTGTGTTTGTTTTATTTTGTCTTGTCTTCTTGTCTTGTCATTTCCTGTTTTATTTTGAAATAGTAACTCTTCTCTTGTTTCAGGTTACTTTCCCTTCCTCATGTATCACCAGTCTGATTGTCTTCCCTGATTCCCGATTGTATTCACCTGTTCCCCATTCCCCTCCATGTATATTTATAATCTGCGTCTCCATTTGTTCTGTGCCAGTGTGTTTGTTACCATCCTTGTGTTCGTTTGTTCGTTCTCGCCTTGCCACAGTATTTCCAAGCCCTGAATCCATAGCCATTTGTGTTCTGCTCCTTTTTTCCCTCCTACGGAGTGATTTTGATTTGTAAGTTTTGTATCATAGATTTTAGTTAGCTGATTTAAGATTTCATAGCTTTTTGTTTCCTCTGTTCGGAGTGATTTTTGTTTTGGTTACATTTCATAGTGCCTCCAGTTTTCAGGAGTGTTTTTTGTTATTTGACGTTGCCTCCTTAGAGAGGTTACCTGTTATTGATAAAGTTTATTAATCTTTTTGTTTTCCTAGAATGGAGAGATTATTATTTTGATAATTTTTATATCCACACTTCTTCCACTGTATTTACTGGAAGAAGTGTGTTAGAGATAGTTTTGATAGCCTATATTTATTTCTCTGTCTTGGAGAATTTTCGTCTTGAAAATAAAGACTGCTTTATTTTTTGAAAACCCTGCTTCTGTGTCCTGCCGGGTCGTGACACAGATGTTGGGGCAATTGGTCTGAAATCATTATTAGTATCAGGACAAGATATTTTTGGTACAGGGATGATTATAGATCTTTTCCACAGTCCAGTGATTTTTTTGGAAGATGGGACACCATGCAGCAGATAGCTCAAAGGGACATTTTTTTAAAAAGGAAAGCAGGTAAGTCATCTGGCCCTTTAGATTTCTTAGCGCATACTTTGCTGAAAATATTGCAAACCTGGCGGGGTTCAATTTCCAGCCGTTCAGGTGTGTGCTCCCTCATTTGAGAAATCGTCTGTCTCAAACCTGAGAAAAAAGTAATTTAGTTCATTAGCTTTAGCCTTCTCGTCCAGTGAGGTAATCTGTTTCCTCCCTGTGTTCATGTTAGTGATGTTTTTCATGCAGTCCAATCATTTCCTGTTGTCACCAGAACCGAAGCTCTGATCGATGGTGGATCGGTACTGTTCTCTGGAATTTTTCAGAAGGAGATAATTCCCACGCTATCTTCAGTCCTCTGCAGCTGATGCTTTACGTCCTCTGACTACATCCTATTTGCTCCAAAAGCGTATCCACAATTCCAGTTGTTCACCTCACTGTCTTAAAGGGGAACTCCGGTATTTTTAAACCTAGACCTTATTTCTGGCATGAAATACGTTCATCTGCTCACCGAGAACAGTTTGGTGAAAGTCGGAATCCTTCGGAAGATATTTAGATAACTTGCGATCCATATAACGGAGTGAACGGGGCTTAGACGATGCCACCTCTAAATAAGGCATTATCTGTCTTTATTTCACCAATACTTTAAGATGAATGAATGAATGAACGTGTGCTATAGCACTGTTGTCCTAGTAGAGGTGTCTGTAGAAATCCCTCCGTTAGCTCTCCTATAGCCACAAGTAGCCACATAACAGAACCTATGAGCTAACAGAGCTATAGCACACGTTCATTCATTCATTCTTCTTAAAGTATTGGTGAAATAAAAACAGAAAATGCTTTATTTAAAGCCTGCATCCCTGCCCTGTTCACTCCGTTATATGGATATACGCCTATCGCGAGTTATCTAAATATCTTCTGAAGGACTCCGACTTTCGCCAAACTGTTCTCGGTGAGTAGATATACGTATTTCATGCCAGAAATAAGGTGTAGCTTTAAAAAAAAACAGAGTTCCCCTATAAAGACTGTGCCATTGTACTGTTCCATCAGCAGTGGAAGCTGTGTAGCTTCTCTTTTGACATTTTTCCAATTATGAAATCCAGTTTGAGCACTAATGCATTAAGAGTTTCTGGAAAATGTTTGATTCAGAAACTTGGATCCACCTGTTTCTAATTGTAGACCGTGAATGTGAAAACACACAAGCACTTGTCCACATGACAGCCACCATACCTGTGATGCACCTTTAGAAGAGTGGGCCTACCACTTTTACAACAGTTTCCAGAGAGTTACAGATGTCTTCCAAAAGTTTTTTTTTGGCCAGTGCTTAGCGATGTACCATACAGTGGAAAATTGCACTTCCCCTGACTTTTTTTCTTGAGTCAACTGTTAAAGCTCTAGTTTTGTCACGTGGCCAGCAGCGTGAAAGTTTTGGTGCTTGTCTGTACTATTTGTTACTTTCCCCTCCCCCTTGCACTCTGGATCCGTCTACCTCACACTTCACACTTGCCCTGCTACTACAATCAAGTAACCTGGTTCCCATCAGCTTATCCCCCAGTCTGCATTTAGTTCCTGTCCTACCTTCAGTCTCTGCCAGATCGTCACTCTGTTCATACGGTTTGTCAGAAGTGGACTTCTAGCCAAGCTTAGTCTTTTGAACCTGTGCTAACCTATTGCAAGTCGGTTCAGAAATTTAACCTGTTATCTTTGTTCAGTTCCCTGCCCTGCCTTTCTGCCTGTGTGCCTGCCAGCCCAGCCATCTCCTCCAGCCCTCCTGCAGCTTTTGCCCTGCTCGCCTGCCAGCTCGCCTGCCAGCTCAGCCATCTCCTCCAGCGCTCCTGCAGCATTTTCCCCCCTGGATCCACTCTCCACCTTTCTACACCTCCCTTGTCATAAATAAACGTGTTCTTTCATCAGCTGGTGTCTTAATTTGGGTTCCTGGCAAAGTCGTGTTTTTTGCCCATCACTGTTGCAACCAGCAGGGTAGCACGCAGCAATATGTCAAAAAAGCAGATTGTTTGATTAGAGATCTACAGCCATTACAATAGCTTTGCCTGTTGTTATTGTGGCCAGATTGGTGGATATGAGAATGTCTTGTTTCACGTCATTGCCTTCATCTGACACTGTTGTCGATTCATCCAACTGAATTGTGTGTTTCACTGCAATAAGATATCAGGACTTATATAGTTTGTAATCTATTACATGCTTCTCTCTCTTACACACACATGCTCTCTGTGCCTTTCATGCTTGGGCTGCAGACCCTGACCAACTTACTGAAATGTTTAGATGAGGAATAATGACAGGGGACTCGAGACACACACACATGCACCCCTCCCTACCTGCACAAAATCCATTTTATTTGTGCCATCAACACTTGATCTTGACTCTCCCACTGAGAAGTCAGGAATGTTGTGCCATACCCTACTTCCTCCAACCTCCAAATGTAGACTTTTTAGGCAATTAAATGTGATGCACTATGTGAAACATTTCACAAAATGTGTTACTCTGTGGAGTTGTTTTTGTGTTCAGTATCACAAACAGTAAATGATTAGTTTAAATAATTGTGAGTTTTTTACATTTTGAAGGAACTTCTGTTTGACATGAAAAGGTTCTGCATAGCTACAGAATCCAAGAGTAATTAAAAGAAACAAATAGAGTGGCTAGACAAAGCAGAACTGAGCAAACACAACTGGGAGACATGACATGGATCAGGCGAGAGAAAAGCAGGTACTACCTAAACACAGATGAAGACTAACAGAAAACAGGTAAAGAGATATCAAAAGTCACATGATGCAAAATAAACCTAATAAGAGAAATCAGCTGAAATCGTCGAAGTAAAAGTTGTTTCAAAACAAGATAAAAGAGGAAACACAACAAAAAGAATCTAGTCTTATGTTAAGCTAAACCAATATTACATATGTATTCAATCAGGTTTACTGTATATAGAATGGGATATAATGATAATGATCAAGTTTTTGATTATTTTATTACTTTTACAACATTTATTCAATCAGAAAAAAGCTCACTCAGGACAAAGAATTCCTTAGAAGAGCCTCCTGGCCATGACAGCAGTATCAGCACGGTTACAACAAACACATTTGTCAAAAGCATATAAATCACACAAGGTTTACATAAGATTTAGCATGAAAATGCATATGCCAAGAAATAAATCATGATATCACTGGGAAGTAATAAATTCACATTGTAAATATCACAAGTTATCAGCATCAGTCATCAGAAAATGTCAAGTTAAAAACAATCAATCAAATCATGAACATCATAAAATATCTGCCTCAAAGTTACAAGAAGATTGCTTTGGATTAATTCAGTGAGATCAACTTCTTTAATATTAAGCCATTTCAAGGCTGATTCCAGGCAAAGGAATCTTTTTAAGTTTCCATTTTCCAGTTCCAATACAGATCCTGGGAACAGATAGCAGGAAAAAATTCAGAATATGAAGACAGTCAGCATGGTTACATGCACAGTTGAGCTGAGCTACTATTACTATTATCACCGTCCTTATCGCAGTATACATGCACAGCATGGAAGATGAGTTAAGGACCAAGGTATGTTCATCCCCTTGATGCTCTAGTGTGAGAAATTCTGCAGCTTCTAACTTCCTAAAAACATACTTATTTCAGATGGCTTTTAATACCCAGTAGTATGGTGACACTTTTATATTATCTTATTCAATTTTGCTGTATTTTATTGCGTTTACTGTTATTTTATTATTTTGTACTTATTCTTTTCTTTATTTATTATCTGCTGTAAAGCACTTTGGTACACCGAAATGGATTGTTGTATAAATAAATAAAGGGCTGTATAAATAAATTACATTTACATTTACATTTCCTCTAAGGGGGATCATGGTACATGCAAGTACAGCTGAATTCGAATGATGTTTGAATGGTGATTTTGTCAGATGAGGCTGTGTTCATAAAAGCAAGCAAGGGTCAACATTTTTGGTCAGAGATTTGGTGAGAATCTAAGTGAGGAGTCTTTGTTTTGGTTGATGGTGGGTCTCACTTGTTATTAGTTCATCAGTCTTCTTTGACCTGTGTCACCTCCAAAAAAAAAAACTAAAGCTGATGATAAAATCATCTCTATCCATCAGGGTTCAGTGTAAAGTGTAAAACAATGGGGCGGAACCAGCCCATTTGTCACTGTTGTTGCAGCTTTGATAGAAACTATTACCTTTGTGTAAACTCTCTGACTTCAGTATGTGTCATGGTGTTATGTCTTGTTTATCTGCTGCACTGTATTGGACTCAACAGATTTTTTAAAGTACTCATGTGATTCCATAATCTCTTCTTAAATTTGCATATAATGGGGAAATTATTGTGTCTTTTTGCACCTTATGGCGATCTATAACTTGACAGCTCTTCTCTCTGTACTGAAAGAAAAACGTTGCAGTCTAGTTCTATTTGGACCCTGGTACAGTTTTTGTGAATTTGACTCTAAGATAAAATATGTGATCAAGTGTAGGCTTTAGTTCAAAAAGAAATATCATACATCTTTTAGGAATTACAATAATTATTTTCATCGGACATCTACCAGTTTATGGAACCAGATACGGATTAAACTATCATCGTATCAGGATCAAAACAACCCAACCCAGCAGTCATTAAAAATGGGAACAGTAATTACATGGCAAAGCATCCAAAATAAAGAGACTTAGCATTTGGTTTGTTCCAGCATTCAATTAATGACTGTATAGCCTATATAATATTTTAAAGAAGAACAATTATACCCCTTTTCCACCAGTTCACAAAGGCCCCAGTCACCATAATGACATGTAATGACTGTAGCCCTCTGCATTCAGGCAGTCGGTTTTCGGGCTGTTGATGCGGCTGCTGCTGCTCACTCCGCCCCTCTCTTCCACCCAACTTCTGCCCAATGTGCCTACCTCGGTTTGGCATCAGGCTGCTATGACAACAGTTGAGCACGAGCACTGGTCATGGCTACCCACACACTGTTGCAACCATATATGTTTGAGCCATCATTTGTACCTGCAACTAGAGACTAGCATTAGCTTGTGGTAATGGGACAAAATTATGCTACTCCTCTGGGGTTTGTTTGTATCGCCCAACCTCGTGATTCTGGTCAAGGGGGAAGTCTTGCGATAATCTACCGTGAGAAGTAGAGGATAGCGCCTGTAAATGTTCCTGCTTGTCACTCATTTGAGGCCACTGTATGTCAGCCTGCTCCAGCCACGGCCCAGCCTGCTCCAGCCATGGCCCAGCCTGCTCCAGCCATGACCAAGCCTGCTCCAGCCACGGCCCAGCCTGCTCCAGCCATGGCCCAGCCTGCTCCAGCCACGGCCCAGCCTGCTCCAGCCATGGCCCAGCCTGCTCCAGCCACGGCCCAGCCTGGTCCAGCCACGACCAAGCCTGCTCCAGCCACGGCCCAGCCTGGTCCAGCCATGACCAAGCCTGCTCCAGCCATGGCCCAGCCTGCTCCAGCCATGGCCCAGCCTGCTCCAGCCACGGCCCAGCCTGCTCCAGCCACGGCCCAGCCTGCTCCAGCCACGGCCCAGCCTGCTCCAGCTATGGCCCAGCCTGTTCAAGCCATGGCCCAGCCTGCTCCAGCCATGGCCCAGCCTGTTCAAGCCATGGCCCAGCCTGCTCCAGCCACGGCCCAGCCTGCTCCAGCCACGGCCCAGCCTGCTCCAGCCATGGCCCAGCCTGCTCCAGCCATGGCCCAGCCTGCTCCAGCCATGGCCCAGCCTGCTCCAGCCACGGCCCAGCCTGCTCCAGCCACGACCAAGCCTGCTCCAGCCACGGCCCAGCCTGGTCCAGCCATGACCAAGCCTGCTCCAGCCATGGCCCAGCCTGCTCCAGCCATGGCCCAGCCTGCTCCAGCCACGGCCCAGCCTGCTCCAGCCACGGCCCAGCCTGCTCCAGCCACGGCCCAGCCTGCTCCAGCCATGGCCCAGCCTGTTCAAGCCATGGCCCAGCCTGCTCCAGCCACGGCCCAGCCTGCTCCAGCCACGGCCCAGCCTGCTCCAGCCATGGCCCAGCCTGCTCCAGCCATGGCCCAGCCTGCTCCAGCCATGGCCCAGCCTGCTCCAGCCACGGCCCAGCCTGCTCCAGCCACGGCCCAGCCTGCTCCAGCCACGGCCCAGCCTGCTCCAGCTATGGCCCAGCCTGTTCAAGCCATGGCCCAGCCTGCTCCAGCCATGGCCCAGCCTGTTCAAGCCATGGCCCAGCCTGCTCCAGCCATGGCCCAGCCTGCTCCAGCCACGGCCCAGCCTGCTCCAGCCACGGCCCAGCCTGCTCCAGCCACGGCCCAGCCTGCTCCAGCTATGGCCCAGCCTGTTCAAGCCATGGCCCAGCCTGCTCCAGCCATGGCCCAGCCTGTTCAAGCCATGGCCCAGCCTGCTCCAGCCACGGCCCAGCCTGCTCCAGCCACGGCCCAGCCTGCTCCAGCCATGGCCCAGCCTGCTCCAGCCATGGCCCAGCCTGCTCCAGCCACGGCCCAGCCTGCTCCAGCCACGGCCCAGCCTGCTCCAGCCACGGCCCAGCCTGCTCCAGCTATGGCCCAGCCTGTTCAAGCCATGGCCCAGCCTGCTCCAGCCATGGCCCAGCCTGCTCCAGCCACGGCCCAGCCTGCTCCAGCCACGGCCCAGCCTGCTCCAGCCACGGCCCAGCCTGCTCCAGCTATGGCCCAGCCTGTTCAAGCCATGGCCCAGCCTGCTCCAGCCATGGCCCAGCCTGTTCAAGCCATGGCCCAGCCTGCTCCAGCCATGGCCCAGCCTGTTCAAGCCATGGCCCAGCCTGCTCCAGCCACGGCCCAGCCTGCTCCAGCCATGGCCCAGCCTGCTCCAGCCATGGCCCAGCCTGTTCAAGCCATGGCCCAGCCTGTTCAAGCCACGGCCCAGCCTGCTCCAGCCATGGCCCAGCCTGCTCCAGCCATGGCCCAGCCTGTTCAAGCCATGGCCCAGCCTGCTCCAGCCATGGCCCAGCCTGTTCAAGCCATGGCCCAGCCTGCTCCAGCCACGGCCCAGCCTGCTCCAGCCATGGCCCAGCCTGCTCCAGCCATGGCCCAGCCTGTTCAAGCCATGGCCCAGCCTGTTCAAGCCACGGCCCAGCCTGCTCCAGCCATGGCCCAGCCTGCTCCAGCCATGGCCCAGCCCAATTCACTGGTATATGCATATGGTTCTGGCAAAAAATTATCTTTTGCTTTTTGTGAACACAAGTTCCAAAAAATGTAAAATGAACAGAGTAAAGCACATAAGAATGCATTCATTCATACAGAAACAGAAGCTCTGTTGTGTCATATGTAACTACACACATTAAAATTGTTGTTCCTTCACGTTAGCTTGAATTACTTTGCAATGTCCAAGTTGGGTTGCCCTGCCTCAGCCACTGGCACATGCACCACGCAGATATAGTGTGGTTATCTCAAATATATATATACATGTATTTATAAAAATATGTATCTAAACAGAAAGTACAGGAATGTTGGCGCAGGTTGGTGACGTAGAGATTGCAGCGTCCATAGCAACCACCACAGCCCGCTGACCTTTTGTTTGTGCTCTTTGTCTTGGTTGGAATAAACCTTTTTGATTTTTAAAAGTTCTGCATCTGGGTCCTCCCTTCACTGCCGATCCTGACAACAACGGTAGAAAATGTTTTATTCTTACATTATTTTTACTTTTTTCTTTTTTTTTTAAAGGAGATACTAAAATATTTGAAACTAATAAAACTGAAGATCGTTTACATTCCCTGAATGAAGATTATGAAAATATTATGCCTGGTTCTTGCTAGAAATGCATACAAATGCTGATGCTTTCTTAAAATGTTGTTTTTCACAGAAAATAGGCCGACAAGTGGCCATTTCTTTTTTTCGCTGAGGGAAACTTGATAGTCACGTGACCTGGTTAAAAGGCAATGAAAATGAATAGGCCAAATAAAACATGGTATCGTCACAATTTTGGGGGCCAAATTGTGACAATACGTTTTCCTTTGTGGATCAACATAGCTATAACACATTTTGCTGTGAGACTGCATTGGGCTGAATCTGCATTGTTTTGGTGCTGCCCTCAGTGATGGCTCCCTCCCTGCGCTGGCAGAGCAGCTTCTTTCAAATGAATGAGAAGGATTTGTTTATTCCCCCAGAGATAAAGATGGTGTGAACGTGGCCTCTGAGTATCTCTGACTGTGGAGGAGGGATAACTGCACCTGCTGAGGTTACAGCAGAGCTGCCTATTGCTATGCTAACATTGTTTTTGTCAGCTGAGACTGTTTGTGACACACACAGCCTCTGTCTCTCACAGGCAAGTTCCAGACATGGTACACTTGACGTAAAGCATCTGGAAAGCTACAGAAACTACCCATCAATGGCTCTTGACCAGAATGTGAAAGGAGTCTTTTTCATACTGAAGTCAGAAAAATATCAAAAATAAGGTCAGCAAGTCAAGCCAAAACATAGTTTCACATTACCATAAATACTTCAACCACTTCTAACTGCAAATATACAAAACTCATGTTTGCTAAAAATATTATATCAAAAAAATGTTCTTCCATAAAGAGACAAACTACTTTTAAGTGCAATTAAGATACACTGAATTTTAAGACTTTGTGTCATCATTTACAAGAGATACTGTTTATGTATCTTTTGAGAACTGTAAGCTAAAAACAGTAATTTTCCTGCTGTACAGGCTCTGACCTTGACTGGGGTATTTAGAAAATTCTCCAAAAAAAAAAAACTCACTACATTGAAACAAAATCCTGTTTTAGTGTGGAAGCAAGCCTGTTTCAGAGAATAAACAACATATTTGCACTTTAAATAAACTAGATGTGCAGAAAACTTCCTCTGGAGGCTTGTAGGACCTGAAAAGTAGGGAGGAGTGTGTGTCTCAGGGGCAGGAAGGACCCACCTCCTCTCCCCAACACCCTGGCCAGGCCCTTTGTTCCCTGATGATGTATGAGACAGCATCTCCCTTGGAGTACCACAGGAATACAACAGCAAAGCAACAACGCTGTTCCATAATGGAGACTGATGCGACAGCTCCCACTCTTTTCACTTTGTCCACTACTAAGATTGAGTTGGCATGGCACTGCAGGTTCTGACAGGGCCCTTGGACAGCTTTGACAGGGGCTCTCGTTAGGAAAGACTTAACCTGACAGTGGCTCGTGTCTGTCGCCTGTGCTGAGTCCTGCCACAGCCTGTCAGGTGGATGGATAGATGGATGACATATGAGAGGGTGGAAGGGTAGATGGATGAAGAAGGACATGCACATATCTTTGTGGGGTGGGTAATAGCAGAGGAGAAGTGAGGGGGATCCCTTGTCCTCAGGGTCCTGTTGAACATTCTTTAGATTACTGAGCTACTGAAACTCCTGCAAATCAAGACAGCTTTCCTCAAATCATTAAAATCCTGAAGAGACCATTAGTTGGGGTTGATTTGATTATTGGTGTCACACTGCATTTAAGCAGGATGACAATACATAAGGATTGTAAAAAATAACTAGATAAAGGAGGGACTTTAGAAACCAGGAAGGTTGTAATATGTAATCTGGTAAAAGAGAGAATACTATAAACATACACCCAAAGTGAATATTTTTCTAACTATGCCTCAGCACTGTCCTGTCACCAGAGCATACAATTTAATGGTTTACAGTTCTAGGTATCCTTCAACTACCAAACTAAAGATAAACAAAGCCTTTTTTGTGATTGAGAAAATGTAGCTAGGTCAATGAATGTCACTTGTTCCACAGTTTTGACTCATAATACTACTGAGATACTTGCAGAACAACCCCAGCCAGGAAAGCCACACACAACTACATCTGCCAAGATTAACAAAATTCTCCTGCTCTGCAGTGAAACAGGTAGACAACAAAGAGGACCAAAGGTGACCTTGAAGAGCTCCACAGAGGAACCTGGGTTATCTGTCTAAAGGACCACTATAAGCTGTACACTCCACAGAGCTATGCTTTATTGAAGAGTGGCCAGACAAAAAGCAATTGTTAACAGAAAAATTCACTAAACGGCATGTGGCAGACTTCTTAAACATGAGAAAGAAGGTCCTCTGGCCAGATGAGACCTTAACACTTAACACTTTGGTCATCGACTAAACTCTGGTGCAAACTCAACACCTCCCATCACCCCAGAAACACCATCCCCACAGTGAAGCATGGTGGTGGCAGGATCCTGCTGCTGGGATGTTTTCCATCAGCAAGGACTGGAAACTGATCAGAATTGAGGGAATGGTGGTTTATGCCAAATACAGGGAAAATCTGTTTCTGTCTTCCAGAGGTTTGAGACTGGGACAAAGGTTCACCTTCCAGCAAGACAGTGACCCATACGAAATGCTTACATGTATTGGAATATTCTAGTGAAAGCCCAGACCAGTCCAACTGAAAATCTGTGGCATGACTTAAATATTTATTTCTTAAAGAAAACAATACATTTTTCTTTAATTTAACTGTAACTTTCTGTTACTGTTATTAAATTTTATTTCCAAATGTTTCAAATCAGCATCCGGATTTAGTTTCTTCTGTCAACAATGAATCAAATACACACATTTCTGTTTGTTTGTACATACATTACATTTGTCTGTTTTAATGTGACATGGTTAATCCCTGTGTCCCCTGTTTCTTACATCACCAGCCACCACTCTTAGCAGGCTGTCTGCTGCTGGAAAGAACTTGAGTAGCTTAAATGTGAAGATAGGACTTTTAACATGTGGTGAATTGATGCTGAAGAGTATCATATGACCAGATTAGATAGAGAGATCTATATCTATCCATCCATTTTCTATACCCGCTTAATCCATCGGTAAGGTCGCGGGGGGGCTGGAGCCTATCCCAGCATTCATCGGGCGAGAGGCGGGGTTCAAGCTGGACAGGTCGCCAGTCCATCACAGGGCCACACAGAGACAAAGGAGACACACAACCACACACACTCACTCCTAGGGACAATTCCAGAGTCACCAGTTAACCTAACATGCATGTTTTTGGACGGTGGGAGGAAGCTGGAGAACCCGGAGAGAACCCACGCATACACGGGGAGAACATGCAAACTCCACACAGTGTATATCTATATGTTCTATCAAATTTTGTTTTGGGATAAATAAAGTAGTTTTTCATGTTTTTCCACCACGCCTGCCACAGAATTGTGACGAAGCCACAGAAGTGTGACATCTGTCTCACTTCAGTGGTATAAAAGTTGGATGAAATGCGACATAACCGTTCTGACTGAAGTGACTTTGAAAAACGTCAGATATGTATCCGACGTAGGACTAAATGTGAAAGTGGCCTGGTTCTGATTTGGAAAAATCTGAATTGTGCTGCTCAGGCTGTCATAAAAAAATAGGATATGATTTACAAATATGTAAAAAAAAGTTGGATTTGGGCCTGTAGTGTGAATGTAGCCTGTGCCTTGAACAGTGGTTGTGTTAACCATGGGACTGTAATTCATAACCTGGGCTGCAGATATTACAGCATTTAATTCCAGGGGTGCATTACTGCCTGTAGTGAAACCTAGTGAGCCTGAGTACTTTGTAGTGCTTGTGCATTTTCGTGTTATTAAAGACAACAAGTGAATTAGGATTATAAAACTTTCAAAGGTTTAATGAGGAACCTCTCAGCGCTGAACTTCACAAAAACTAACAAAAAAGAAAATGAAAAAAAAAACATCCGAGTTTCTCTAATAATGAAGCTGAAAAAGAAGATTAGGACATAAAATGTACAACCGAAAGATGATGAAAGGAGGATAGACAAATATAAGAAGAAAAACTACGAAGTGACAGAGAAATGTTTTTAATTTAAGAGTTTTTTTCAAATACCTTTCTGAGCTTGTGTGTGTTTGTATGTGTGTATACTGTGTATACAGAGTATGACTCAGACAGGAAATAGAGACTATGATACTTTCAATGATGGAGGTTGAATTGTTGAATGGATAATACAGTCTAATATGTGGATAATCTTCCCACTACACAAAGACTTGACACACATGCACACAAATGTCTAATATGAATAGTTTCCTCTGATTACAATGTTACAGTCATTAAAGTATGAATCCATATATATAAAGGTCAGCGACTGTGACAACGGTAGACTGATTTTTAAAGACAGAAGAAAATGAACAACAATAACAAAAAATATCAATAATAGGAACAACAATAGAACAATTTTAAAAAAGCATCAATAACAACAACACATTTGTAGAATAATCTAGGTGGAAAATTAAATTAACAGATAAAAATCCCAAATTCTTCAAAATTCAAAAGAGGAAAACTATACTAATCTGGTTGAAATGAAATAACATTCTCTGCAGTCCTTTTCACACAGCTCACTCAAATGGTGACTGCTGAATCTTCACTGTGTCCTTTGTAAAGAAGGAGATTTGTGAGGACAACAAGGGAGTGGAGATAGATAGATCCAGCTGTTATGTTGAAGCAGTGGACTGCTGACAGCTTAGTTTGAAATATTTTATGCAAGAATAGAAAAACATATGTTTAAATTCATTCAGATTCTGCTAAGGGGTGGCTAACAGAGCTAGCTACGCTCGGTGGCTCCGCACTGACTAAAGGGGCCTGGCTCGCTATCGGGTGGTTTTCAACAGTGCAGAGCCGAGCTTCCAATTCAGATAACCTTGCCTCCAAAACTACAAAAAGACTACATTTGTTACATGTACCATTACCACTAAAGGAGGCAGAGGAGTAACTAAACATCTGACACACGGAGCAGGTGAAAGCAGGAGATAGAGGAAGAGAACTGGTAGCCATGCTAAGCCAGACACACCGCTAAAAAGTGAAAAATAAAGACTAAAGATCTGTTGGAGTGAGTGTTAGAATACAACAAGTTTGCGATCTAGTTAACTATGCAAAGATGCGTAACTTATGAGAAGAAATTGAGTGACTTTTGTTTTAAGTTACTATTAAGAGCTGAACAAGAAAATCTGATGGAAACCTATACCTAAAGACAGCAATTCTGATGAAAAGAGCATGCATTAGTAGTGCAACATATCTTGCAGCCTCAACTCTAACTATGCAAGCATATCTTTCCAGCAAGCTACTGAATTTTCATCTTTTGCTTTAATTGCTAATACTCTCAGACAACAGTGTTTGCTTCAGATTTAGTGATGGTCTGATTCTCTGAGGGCACAGGGAACAACAAATAAAAGAATCCTCATGTTCTCAATGCAAAATAATTTCAACTCTGATGGAAGACAACAGACTGTGTATTGACTGAACATAAAGGCCACAAAGTGATGCATAAGCAGCTGTTATCATTGTGCCATTGTCCCAGTATGCTAATTCTAGAGGACAGAGGAATGTGTGTATGACTACGTCTGTGTATGTTTGTTAATATGTCTGTGTGAGTGCAAAGGCTTGTTCCATCACAATCTTACATTTTTGCAAACTTGACTGTGTGAATATTACGATTCAGATTTTCACTCACATTACACCTATATATATAGATCAAATTTGAATAGCCTCAAAAAGTGTGTCCAGTACTTGCTTCTATGTGTGTGTGTATAATGTATTGCTTTCCAAATAACAGACAGACATACAATCAGTTTCTCCATGCAGAGTTCCTTGGCAACGGCTCTGACAAGTGTATGATGAAGCTTGCTTGACTTCTCTGCAATGCCAGTCATGCACATTTTAAACAGAAGGGGAATAATGTTGGCTTTATGTGTGAGGACCATCATAAATGCTAATAAGATCTCAGACAAACAGGGGTCTTTACAACATTGTCCGCAGTAAATGCATAACTCAAACAATATTGTTGTATGCAACTTCAGCTGAGGATGATTAGATGTGTTCTCAAAATTCTGAATATATTTCAAATTAGATGAGCTACAGTAACATTTCTGCTAATACTTCCTAAACTACAAATAGCACTGACAGGGAGTAACTGGCTCTGGAAACAGTTTATTAAGATATATTATATTCTGCTCGTTCTCTGTTTGACAACGTAAAGTTGAATTCAGCCATTCGTCTCTTTCAGGGTATACTAGAAATGTCTTTATTTAGTACCACTGAGCTAGTGAGCCATGGTCCTTACAGACAGCAGTAACATGTCTTTGGTAAACTCACTTTGCGTTGCCATCCTCTATAATTAGACTGAGATACGCACTCATTTAGCCACAGCCAAATTAGTTGTTGGCTTATTTGTCATAGATATGTTTCCCTTTACAGAACGTTAATAAGTAAGTATATAGTCAGTTCAACTACTTCTCTTTCATAGCTTGAAGAAGTAGCAACCAAATGTTTGAAAACATAGGCAGTAATAATCAACACCAGATTATGTTTTGTACTTCTCCTTATGTAACTCCCCAAAACCCTGAAAGTATCTTGGGAATGTGGTTTAATGTTGTTATTATTATAACCCTAACCCAAATTTTATACACTGTGGATCTTTTGTTAAAAGTTAATCTGGTTGTCTTTACACTATCTATGAAGTATAACAGTTGTTTTTGTGTCTTTCGTATTACTGCTGTACAGTTATCGTAACATGCTGTCTCGTCACACTTACGTGAAGAGAAAATTCAATTGGCAAAAGAGGGGACAAAAACATACATTAATTATGAATTAGTCTGATCCCATTCCTCCTGTACACTCACCACCTACGGGAGCTGCTGTAAGGGTCTGGTGCAATATGGACTGTGTGCCAATCTAAGGTGGATGCCTTGGTGATGATTGAGTCCTTTGTCAAGTCCTGTAGGTAGTGTATCAGAAGTATCAGAATCAGATCAGAAGTGTGTGATTTTATGCCACTTACTATGGACCACTCAGTCCCTGGACAACTGGAGAGAGAGCTTGGTCCACATTACCAACTGTAGGTCTGATTCATTACTGGTGTGTGTTGGACTCTACCAGGGCTGGCCTTTATTGCTTATTCTGTTCATAACCTTTATGTTCCAAAGGACCAAACATCCAAACACAATCTGAGTGGTGTCGTGTATGCAGTGCAGTGCAGCGAGGAGTGTGCGGACCTCTGTATAGGAGAGACCAAACAACAGCTTCACAAGCGCATGGTACAACATAGGAGAGCCACCTTTTCAGACCAAAACTCAGCAGTGCACGTAGATCTAAAGGAAAAGGGACACTCTGAGGACACTAATGTCCACAGAAGACAGATGGTTTGAGAGAGGAGTCAAGGAAGCCATTTAAGCTATGTTAAACTGGAAAAAACATCTTTGGTACCTCAGGTATCACCTTCCCAGCACCTACATTTCAGCAGTCAGTTGGTCTACATGATGAGATTAATTTGATTAAAACTATAGTTGGATTATGCTCCTTATTTGGGCAAGGGCAATTATCCAAGTATATATGGCGGTGAATGAATCGAATCATTGGCACAAAGCATGTCATACCCCGGTACGATAGGTGGCGCTGTACCCATTTCAACTATCCTAATAGAGCCACTTCCAGGTGACCTCTTCACCACCAACAACAACAACAACTAGCTCAGGCATTCGACAAAGACGGCAAACGAAGAGCAAGATGAAGCTACGTCTGGTTATTGCACAGTGGCACTCTTGGTTGCAATGATTAAGGAGGAAAGACGTCCCCGCCGATCATCTCCTTCAACTTCCAGGTCATGACCCAGGTAAAAAAATCTCGAGCATGCACACAACGCAAAGTCCAACTCCCAGTCCAATTCACCATATACAAGCACGTTCAGTGCGACTATCAACCGAGTTATCTCGGGGTCGTAATACGACTGCGAGGAGCCCAATCCGGTCCAATTTTTAATCAGACTAAGGTGTAGACGAACTTAATAACTCAGTCTAATTGTGATTTAGCCATTAATTCAATTCTTTACAGTGCCATGCAACCCCACTGATTGTCTCTCCTCCTCAGGCAGTTTCACAACTATTCACACCTTGGATCCTGTGAGCAGAACTCGCCCTTTCAGGCAGGTAGACAATTCAGAGGAGATAATGACTGTGACGACATGCACATTGATCAGGGGGTTCAGTGACACGTGCTTTTTTCACTATTACACTGTCACACAGCAGTGTACATATCTGCTTGGATTGGCAGACAACTGCCCATCTTCCTGGGCTACAGCCATCATGAAGTGAAAATACACTTCAGTTTAATCAACCAATGAATTGATTAGTAAGTCTTTCTTTACCAGTGTTAGCAACAGAACTTTCTTTGGCATAAATTTCAATTCACTGAAAGCAGAAGGAAACATTTAACTTAATGGTTGGTTCAGATTACTTGTTTGCCTGACCCTCTGGGATTCGGAAAGAATTAAATGAATTTACCATATGCCTCATCTAATGAAGACAGGTTTCTAAGCAACACACTCTCATCTTCTAGTACAATGACACTGGGCCTGTGTCAACCACACAGAAGTGTGTGTGTACATGCGTGTGCGTTTGAACTTGTCATGAACTGTCCTCATTATTTCTCAAGAGGATGCTGGGTTTTTTTTGTCTCCGTCACTCCTCACACATAATATATCATGCATAATACAACATGCACACAAATGCACCGAGTTACGAGAACAATCAGATCAGTACAGTACATTTGGTCAGAAAGAGTCTGTGATGCTGGTGACTCAGTCCTGTGTGGAGTGTTTGGGATGTGGGTGACTCAGCCCTTTATTTTGTTGTTGGGTTAACCATGCCCACCTCTTTGCTCCAGGAGCTACTGACGGTCAGAACAGAATGCACAGCTTGCTAAGTTAATATATTTTTGGTATCATAGAGCTATTTGGTTTAGTTGACATTCAGAACATGAGCACAAAGAAACCAAAACAACAAAACAGAACCTGGTTTTGACTTTTGGATATCCTTAGAGTAAAAAATTAGAACATAAAAATTCATGTTAATCATCATCATGGAATCACTTGATTTCAGCATTACTCTTCTCCGCAGTACTGCTTACTGTCTTTATGTCACAACCTGAGTCATGCTCCACCTGCCTTGATCCTAATTATGTCCACCTGTGCCTTGTAATCACTCTCATGCTACTCACCTGCCTCTCTCTGTATTTAAGCCTACTCTTGTCATCTCTCAAGTGCCAGATTGTCTGTTACCATTTGCCAGCGATACAGCAGTTTTCATAGCATTTGAATCACAGAGTGTTTTGACTTTGTTTCTGTTGCATAGATTACTGTTGCAGCTGCACAGATTACTGCCTCAACCTAGCCCCTCTCGGATTTGTTTCGGACCTCTGCCTTCATGCTGACTAAACTTGTCTGTCCTAGGACATTGCCTCCTTGCTTACTCCAAACTGTAAGTCTGACATACAGATCAGAAATACTGACCACTGTTTTCGGACTACTTGGTTGTCAGCCCTGGAGTCCATATCGGATTACATTATTAGCAATGATGTCATCACTAACCTCTGTTTTCCTTCAGTGAAAGCAACCTAACCACAAGTCTTTCCAAGCTCGTCTACTCTTCTGATACCTACCTCCTCCTTGTTGGACGACACCTCTGGGAATCATTGCCTCAGGAGTTGCATCCACAGCTGGGGTTTTACCATGGAGCCAAAGAATGAGACCCAGGAAACCAGCTTGCAAATTACCCCTTGCGAAAAATAAAATTAAGACTCTTCATTCAGTGTCTGTTGTAATTAGAGTCAGAGGTCACTAGTCATTACACTTTTTCTAGTTAATAAATGTAGACAAACTCAATGCTTATAAAATAACAGAAAACTTGTTTTCATTTCTAAAATGTTTAACATTCTCACTGCTAATTACACAAATAAATTAACCTTTGCAACAGAAAATCTCCACTGACAGCAAATTTGATTTTAGCTGCAGATCAGAACTGCACAATGTACAGAGGGAATTGTTTTAGCTACGTCAGATGTTTAGGTCTGGTGGGAACTATCTTTAGAGTTAAAGTCTGGGTTTTCACTCCACTCTGGCGGGGAAAAAAAGCTATTTTTTTTTTCTTAGTTCCATGGATTAACTTTAACGTTAAGGGTCACAGTCCTGATGTGTTGGTTTGCACTTTGATGGTGCTACCTCTACTATGCCTCACTTTTGAGATTGTTTTACTTTTATCATGCAATGTCATTTTCACATCAACCATGGTACCACATGGTTTGCTCAAACAGTTAAACATCGGATTCTTCAGAACCAAATGGATCAACACAGCATAAAAAATATACAAAGTCTGGACGTGCATATCTCAGTACTGTCGTGTTTTATCTGTGCCAACAGAGATAAGGCTGTTTGTGTTGAAAGATTCAACAGGCACTTTGAGCAACACAGTCTATCTGTAGTCTGAAATCCTGATTCCATTAAATAAAAAAGCCATTTCCAAATAATTTTGATTAAAAATGTTTGTATGAGTTTAACTGTATGAGTAAGGAGTGATGGACGATATGATAGCATTGCGAAGAGTTCAGTGGCCTATCTGGCCTTCCCCTCTGCAATTGTGTTACAGCCCCAGGACTTCTGGGAAATGAAGTGTCAATGAAATGCTGGTTTACGGTATTTTGGTTTTGGATGTACCAGTATATCAATTAACCCACCAACACAACAAACGTATGTCTATGAAATATGATCAGAATAAACACCGACTCACTATTCAGCCTACCATGGTTAAGGTAACAGTTATTTTTTCTGTCTAAACTTCATATACCATGTGGTATTTCGTTTTGTGCGCAGACTCAGTGAGTGTGAAGGAAAAAGAGGCGAGACGGTGGAAAATGAGTGGTGGGAGGCTAGTATTTGGCGGTGAAATTACACATTATAATCATGAACTGTCTTTTGATTTGATACTAGTCGCAATATTGTTTTTTATTTAACTTGGACCGACTAACTTTACAGGACATCTGGTGACATCTGAAAGACGTTTTACAAGTTTTTTTGTGGTCGGACTAGTGCCAAAGACACACCGATAAACCGTCTTTTTTCTTTTGCCAGAATGCCGCGGGACAACAAAACTCCTCTTATTCAGAAAATAGCAAAGCAAGCAAATATCACATTTAAAGACTTGGAGTCTTCGGCGAACGGGGATAGTAAAGTCATTGCGGACAGGCTGCATGAATTAATCTCCCTAGTGACCTCCGTGAGGGCTGCTGACCTGAAAATTGCTCCTCGGAAAAACAAGCCGAGCTCCGGGGCGACGGGGCTTCACAGTCCCCCTGTCACCTACATGCACATCTGCGAGACTGGGGTGTTCAGCATGGGGGTGTTTCTGCTGAGAACCGGCGCCTCCATACCGCTGCACGACCACCCGGGCATGAACGGGATGCTGAAGGTCTTCAACTTTCTGTTTTCAGCGTCACACCTCGTATAGTCTGGGCTCCTCTGTTCTGTAGTGTGGCTCATAATTGTGACCCTTTTTAGGCTAGCTCCAGCAGGTCAGTTGGTCCACAGTAAAACAGTTGCTGTGCAGACTAAACTCCTGGCATGTCATGCTCCATCTTTGCCTAAATTGTGCCAACATCATAGTGTTGTGTCTCTTTGTCAGCGTGGTGGAGCCACCATGTCCACTGTCCCCGACCACCACCTCCAGTGGCCCCGGTATGTTGTCTCCAGGCATTACCTTCATAAGACCCATGGTCCTGGAAGCAGTTAGGGGACCCTAGATCAGATAGGATTAATTGATTAAACACTAAATTAATAATTTGGCAACAATTCTGGTAACTTTTGTAATGATTGCTAATTAAAGTTGGTTAGAAACCAAAAGGAGTTTGAATATGTTTGATTTATTTGATAGACTGTGCTTACATTTACTATGCTACATAAAGCAGGTGTGTTTAATGAGATGTAGCATTATCCCATCATAAGGACAGTGTCACTCTGGATATAAATCAGGTGTGGTGGAGGAGGGAAACATCGAAAACATGCAGGGTGGTGGGTCACGAGGACTGGAATTGACAAACACTGAATTAGATTATGTAGCCAACATGATACTAATCTTATTCTTGATCTTTTAGACCTAGGATATGAAAAACTGCTGTTTTATCAAACTTAGCCCTTTTACGCTGTTCTGTTGTGAAGTCTGGAGACTCAAAGAAAGGCCACCTCTAAGCAGAGGTGGTCACAGGGCCAGATCCATCAGCATGTGTAAGGGGAACAGAACGTGGCACTCTACATCCTCACTGTTGTTGCTCTTCAGATTCAGCATGGCGGGAATGCTATTTGAATGCTAATACTGAAGTGGAGCTGATCCACCTCTGTTTGATCAGTATGAAAGGGCAGAAGTGAGCAATGGTAGCATAATAAGGTTGCTGTCTTTGCAAAAATATAGTTCAATCTGTTTTGATAGAGCTTAAGTGTGGTTTTAGAGGAAAGCTTTTAACACTGGCATATAGGAAACATTTAAGAATATTGAGCATGGTTTTTATTTTCCTGTTAATTTTGAAGTAATGCAGCACTTACTAATGATGCAGGGAGTCACGGGGAGAGACAATTAGTTTAAGATGCCTCTATCTGTAAGAGTCTACCAAAAAGACGATCATACGTCACATTAAGTTGTAAGGCCATCATGTCACCAATCCATCAGTGGAGGTGGTTCATATTGTGCTGTTTTCAATCTTAAAGGGCCTGACCTAGTAAGGTGACCAGGGGGCTCATTTAGATGTAAAGCCAGCATGAAGCCTGCAGGAGTGCCAGGGCCTTAAGACACTGTGCCTCAGAACTCTTAACTTAAGTTGTTGAATTCCAAGTTTGCAGAGGAGAAGATTTTCACACCCGGGTCACTTGGGACGATGTCATCGCCGCTGCAGCTCGTGCTCTGTGACGGTCGGCGATCTTCACACGAAGTTTGCCACCGCTGGTAACATGGTTCGTGTATTTCCAAATTGTCCAAACAAAATGACTACTTGGATGAAGTTCAGCTTTCACAGGCTTCCTTTGCACGGCCTGGATTTATTAAAGCTCTGGCTAATTGCGCTGAAAATGGAGTAAATAAGCTGTGCTGCAGCGGCGCGTGGCGATGACCTTATCCCAAATGAACTGGGTGTAGAAAGCCCCCAATAACAACAACACAGCAGCTCTGAACTAACAGAGATTCATTCATTCTTCTTAAAGTATTGGTGAAATAAAGACAGATAATGCTTTAGTTAGAGGCTGCATCGTCTCCATTATATGGATAAATGGATCTCGAGTGATCCAAATAGCATCTGAAGGACACTGACTTTAACCAAAATGTTATCGATGAGTAGATAAATGTATTTTATGCCAGAAATAAGGTCCAGGTTTAAAAATAACAAACTTCCCCTTTAAGCAAAACCCATTTCGGTCACTCGTGCGCTGGAGTTTTACGCCCAGCTTTTTGCTTCCTGTGTGACAAATTTGCAGGTTTTCCTTATGACAAAAACAAAACTACAACAAAATGCACTAAACTACAGATTATCTCAAAAACCGAAGGAATCAAGAGCATAAAATAATAGCTTTTTTAGATAAAATGTATTTGTGATGTGAGTCTATTGATGCTTTACCTGAGCAGTAAATGTTGAAATGTTGAGAAGCGGGAATTCCAAACTACCTTTAAACAATACGTAGTGACTACAAGTACATCTGCTATGCTTTGGAGGAATCAAAGAGGATGGTAAAAGTAGGAAACTGAGCTAATATGTTGTTGGTCCGCTAGTATGTTTTCCTCCTTTTTCCTAACCCTCCCCTGTCTTTTGTCCAGGTTCTCTATGGGAAGGTGAATGTTCGATGTTTTGACAAGCTTGAGGACAGGCTAACTGTGAGCGGAGTCCCACCTCATTTTGACCCTCCTTTGGCACCGCTGCAGATGGCCTCCGTGTGGCGCTCTGTGCTACGCTCAGCCACTGAGTACTCAGAGAACAGCGGGCCATGCCTCCTCACTCCTGTACGGGATAACCTCCACCAGATTGACGCAGTGGAGGGCCCTGCTGCTTTCCTGGATATCCTGGCACCTCCTTATAATCCAGATGATGGGCGGGACTGTCACTATTACAAAGTCCTGCAAACTGTAGCAGAGGAAGGAACAGATGCAAAAGGCAACCAAGAGCAGCTGGGAGAGAAGGAGGAGAAAGACGAGGAGGTATGGCTACTAGAAATCCCTCAGCCAGAAGACTTCTGGTGTGGCGGGGAACCTTACCCAGGCCCTGCAGTCTCCATCTGAGTCACTGCTTTGTATGACAGACATGACATTTTGATATCTGTCCATTCACAAGGGAAAATATTCTTTCACATCCTTCCATAGGAAAGCCAAATATTAGAGTTATTGTTCCCTGGATGTCAAGAGGATTGAAGCTTTGTTCAAGGACACTACATCAGAGCAGAGGCTTGTAGAAGGAAACCAGGAATTTGCGTTCCTTATTTGGTATTTTTCTTGGGACCATTAAGTTGCCTTCTACACAAATGAATGTTATCAGCCAAACAGTGTGTGAGTAATGGGGCATAATTAGACACTCTGCTGGGTTCTTCGGGGCTTGGAAAGCTTTTTCCATGTTACCTTTGCTGCAGAGGACCTTGACATTGTGACATGTTTTTACGCCAAAGCCTGTAACTTAAGTCCTACCTGCCTTATTTGCTAATATTTGTATACTTATCAAGAAAGCTATTTCTATTGTAGACACTTATTTCTTCTTCCAAAATGCACACACTACAATATACATGCTTAGTTTTCTTTTTATGCCCTCAAAGTATTGTAGATAACATGGTCTCTAAAAGGTCTGTAACATAAAGGTGTATGTATCATACAGCCACTTCACCTCATGTCACTGAATTCGGAGTTACTGTATTTAGCACATACAGTATAATATGATGTGTGTATATAAGACATATATTAAAGATGAACTGAAATCCCTTAATTGGATACAAGTATTAGAAATGGAAACCGTGTTCAACGTCGTCATGATGTCAAACCAGCACATTTTCGTTTCTACTGTCTAGCTTTTACACTTGAACACTCCTGTCATGCTACTGTTATCTGTTATCTGAGCTTATACTCTGACTGTTGTTTGGCCTACATTTTACCCCACACAAGTCTGTATGTCAACAGGAACTATGTTAGTTAAAAGTTGAATGTATGGAGAACAATAAAACAGACTGGGATGCTCATGAATGATCCTCATCTTTATCATTTGTGAGTTTAAAATGCAAATCAAACAAAGTTTCATGCACAACTTAAGTTATTAATTACCTTTAATGTAAAATAGCTCAGAGAAAATAGTCTGGCATGTTTAAATGGACCTGGCTTGTATAGTGCTTTTCTAGTCTAGCTGACCACTCAAAGTGCTTTTAACACTACTGTATGCCACATTCACCCACTCACACACTCATACAGCAGATCTCAGTCTATACAGGTACGTGCTTCCTTCTACATTCATACACCGATGGATGCATCAGTAGGCAATGTGGGGTTCAGTGTATTGAGCAAGAATGCTTTGACAGGTGACCTGGGGAAAGCAGACATGAACCACTGACCTCCTGATTGATAGGCGACAGCTCTTTCTCCTGATATAGACCTAAATTCACTCTAAGCTCTTTCTATAAACTTGATCGAGTACTTTTTAATGAAGCGTGGTAATACACTGACTAAAGAAAACCAGGCATAGTTGAAACCATGTGAACACATTCTTGGCTCTGCTATTCAGAAGAAGCCCTCAAAGGATCAGATAGATCTGTATTTTACATGTTTGAAAAGCTTAACACACCTGATTCTGACTTCATTTTCCATAACAAAGATATGAGATTTTAACACAGAGGAGGAATTTGTGGAATAGAAGAGTTTGCCTGAAGAAGTGAAGTACTCTTTCAATTACAAAGGAGTATATATGTTTTCTGAGGTTTGTGAATCTGGATTTTTAAATGCAGCCCCAGAGGAGACATACAGTCTTGCACTGCTCTTGCTCTATTTGGGTCCTAATATGTACATAACTGTGCCCTGGATGTGGAGCATTTTGCCATTCTTAAAAACATTCATCCTTCTCCTGTGACAATGTCACAATAATTTCTGATAGGAACAAGAACTGAAAAAGCTTTATTGTCTATATGATAACCATGGTATGCAGATGACTTTGTCACCTGACAGAGGAGGTTCCCAGCTTGAACCTTGACCCGGACCTGTGTGCACTTCTGTGGGTTTTCTTCTGCTGCTCCAGTTTCTTTCAACAGTCCAAAGACATACAGCACATTCTATTACATTGCAGATAAAATGGATTGATGCCTGCATATGCTGAAAAATACTCAATCTCATTATGGATGCTTAGCTAAAGTTTAATCTGTAGATTATTATAATACTGAGTTACAATATCTGACATCACATAAACTAAGTGAGACCATCATTTCTCTCATATGATTTTTTTACTTTTGTCAAATTTTTAAAACTTTCTGATGCTATAACATACTATTTAAGTGTTGTATCGTTGCATCCCCATTCCACCAGAATCCTGCCACACATCACATTTACTCACATGGCTGTCTTTGCTCTTTGTTCCCTCCTCATCACTGCCATCACTGTAGATACTCCATTATGAGACCATTCCTGTTCAGCTTTATGCTTTGGGGTCTAATCACCGTATTCATACATTTCTTACGTTACATTTTGACCTGACCTTGTGCTGGTCACTTGAAATAAATTGATTTAATCTTTCTCTCGAGTGAATATCTCCTGAGTAAAATACAGACAAAGACCTTTGTCAGCCATTGTTACTTACTGATTTGTTGTAAATTTTACCAAATGGTGACAGGGTTCACAATCTGAAATGACAAGAGAGACAGGTGTTCACCAGTGCTCCACACATTTCTGACTGTCGATTGTCAGTTTGTTGAATGAGAGTATGAAAACAACCTTGATCTGTTAGAGCTTTATTGTGTCATTAATGTTTGACATGATAAATGTGCCACAGAGAAAATGCCAGTGATCGTGTGTTGGTTAATGCATAGCCTGGAATAAAACCTCCTCAGCCGAGTCAGTGACTTATTCATCCATTTAAAACTGCCGTCTTGTGTTTTTTATCAGCCATAAGATGAAGGGGGGTGTATATTCTGCTTGCACTACTTGATCTCACCAAGCATCTAATCCATCTGAAGCAGTGTGCACACTGTTAGCTGTGTGTAAATAGTGTGGACCCACTGATATTGGCTCTACCCTATAGTTCTCCTGTCTGGTTAAGCTGTTAGCCATTGCTTTAAATGAATATTGAACAAATTATGTGACTCACAAATTATTTGGAAAACCTCCCTTTCTTGCCAGCAGTTTATGGGGACCGTGAGTGTCATTTTACTCCTTGTGTTGTTTATCTTGTAAACAAGCCTCTAGGTTCAATGATATTATTGGTCTTTGCAATGGTCCCAGTAGGTAGAGTATATAGTGCCTCATTCACATCTTCTAGCAGAGGATACCAAGGTACTTTTTCTCTTGGCTCCAGGATCTTCTATCTTAGGTCATCTACCCTAACTGTCGTCTTGGCTCCCCCTTACTGTTGCATCTTTGTTGTGCTTCATCAATCTCAAGATATGATAGTAGATTATGTTTCCAAACATTGGAACACTGGGTTAGAATAGTTTCTTAGTTTAGATGTTTGGCTTCAAAGCATCCACCCATATACTTTGCTTCCTTTGCTGTACTTACTGGGATTTCTGGAAAAGCAGCAATCCAACGATGTGAGATTGTCCACTCTTGTCCATGAATATCTTGTTCCAGTGGCCCACTCAATATGTCCTGGTTCCCCCGGAGTCAAGTTGTACAGACAAGGTTTCATTTTTCTGTCGTTCATTCATATTAATTCTGAGGTTGCTGGAGGCATGCCCTGACCGGGAATCAAACCCTTGAGCTCATGTACCAAGGGCAGAGACGATACCACTTTGCAGGAGTGGGTTATTAATACAAGCGAGAAACTTAGAACTGAAGCCATGTTGGCTCAGATGTCATTTAGATTGATAAGGTGCACACATTGCACAGATTGCCCTTCCATATTGGATTTTATCAATTGGTCTTTCTTGACAGGATATGTACCTCAGACTTTTAAGGTTGCTGTAATTAAACCTTTACTTAAAAAACCTACTCTTGATTCAGAAGTGTTGCTAATTATCGACCTATATCCAATCTCCCTTTTTTGTCTAAAGTTCTTGAAAAAATAGTTGCAGCTCATCATTTACACATTTACACAGAAATAATCTGTTTGAAGAGTTTCAGTCAGGATTCAGAGTGCATCATAGCACAGAAACAGCACTGGTGAAAGTTACCAATGATCTCCTCTTAGCCTCTGATAGTGGACTTGTTTCTGTGCTTGTCCTGTTGGATCTCAGTGCTGCATTTGATACGATCGATCACAGCATTCTGTTACAGAGACTTGAACATGTTATTGGGATTAAAGGAACTGCATTAGGCAGGTTTAAGTCATATTTATCTGATAGATTCCAGTTTGTTCTTGTAAATGAAGAATCTTCCTCACACATTGGAGTAAGTCATGGAGTTCCTCAGGGTTCTGTGCTTGGACCGATTCTTTTTACTTTATACATGCTTCCATTAGGTAACATTATCAGACAGCATGGCATAAATTTCCATTGTTATGCTGATGATACTCAGCTGTACTTATCTATAAAACCAGATGAAACCAACAGGTTGGTCAGACTACAAGCCTGTCTTAAAGACATAAAGACCTGGATGACTCAGAACTGTCTGCTTTTAAATTCAGACAAAACTGAAGTTGTTCTCTTTGGACCTGAGCGCTTCAGGGAGAAATTGTCTAGTTATATAGTTACTCTAGATGGTATTTCCTTGGCTTCTAGTTCTACAGTGAGGAACCTTGGAGTTATTTTTGACCAGAATTTATCATTTGAAGCACATATAAAACTGGTTTCTAGGACTGCCTTCTTTCACCTTCGTAATATTGCTAAAATCAGGAACATCCTGTCTCAAGGTGATGCAGAGAAACTAGTTCATGCATTTGTTACTTCAAGATTGGACTACTGTAATTCTTTATTATTGGGCTGTCCCACATATTCTCTGAAAAGCCTCCAGCTGATCCAAAATGCTGCAGCCAGAGTTCTGATGAGAACTAACAGGAGAGATCATGTTTCTCCAGTTTTAGCTTCTCTTCATTGGCTCCCTGTTAAATTCAGAATAGAATTTAAGATTCTTCTCCTCACATATAAAGCTCTTAATGACCGAGCTCCATCATATCTTAAAGATTTAATTGTAAGATATTTTCCTAACAGAGCACTTCGCTCCCAAACTGCAGGTTTAATTGTTGTTCCCAGAGTTTCTAAAAGTAGAATGGGAGGTAGAGCCTTCAGTTATCAGGCCCCTCTCTTGTGGAATAAGCTGCCAGTAAATGTCCGGGAAGCAGACACCCTTTCCACTTTTAAGATTAGGCTTAAAACTTTCCTTTTTGATAAAG
This sequence comes from Leuresthes tenuis, assembly GCF_036924035.1. Classification (NCBI taxonomy): domain Eukaryota; kingdom Metazoa; phylum Chordata; class Actinopteri; order Atheriniformes; family Atherinopsidae; genus Leuresthes; species Leuresthes tenuis. The sequence continues at coordinate 32,973,206 of NW_027325374.1, read as the reverse complement.
CTTATAGTTAGGGATGGCTCAGGTAATCCTGAAACATCCCATAGTTAAGCTGCTATAGGCTTAGACTGCTGGGGGACCTCATCTGTCACACCTTTCCTCACTTTGCTCTCTTTTTCCTCCTGTATAATTTCTCAATTGATTTTATGTACATGTGACATTATTGTGGTTATTAACTTGTGTTTCCCTGTTCCAACAGATATCCTTTGAATGGCGTTATGGTGTTTTTCCCCCCTCTTTTCCCTCTTTTCTGTCTTCTCAAACCCCAGCTGGTCGAGGCGGATGGCCACCCTTCCTGAGTCTGGTTCTGCCAGAGGTTTCTTCCTGTTAAAAGGGAGTCGTTCCTTTCCACAGTCGCCTCAGGCACGCTCAGGACGGGAGATTGGACTGAAGACAAGTTTTGGTGCAATCTGTTGGTTTCCTTAGCTAGGATATTGTTTTTTGAATTAGCTCTATATGAATTAATTGGATTATGATTACAATGAATTGAATTCCAATTGGCTTGAATTGGACGATATTACTTAAGTGCCTTGAGATGACAATTGTTGTAATCTGGCGCTATATAAATAAAATTGGGTTAAAAGTGGGTTGGTGCGGGTCCTGGTGTCGGCCTGGTTGCTCTGGGACCTCTGATGTGTCTGCAGGTTGTATTTTCAGGGTGTTGAGGCGTACGGTGGGGTGGGGCGGTGCTTTTCCCCTGTTGGGCCAGCCCAGGTGGGCCTGGGTGATGGTGGGTCTCAGGCCCGGGCTGCTGCGACTGGTGTGACTGTGTGGTTTCTTTTTCCTCTTTTCTTTATTTGTAGGGGCTAGGGCTGTCGCGTTTGAGGAATTCCACCTGCGGTGAGTCAGGGCGGCTCAATATCGCCATATGCAATATTATTGCACCATCTTTTCTTTCTTTTTTTGTTAATCTATCTATCTAGCAAATTTGTTTGTTATTTACTAAAATACTAAACTCATTGCAATATTTCCTGAAACATGGCGCTTACACATTTAAAAAAGGTTATAACAAAACACTTTTATAACACTTTTTAGGCGTCGGTGCAAGCTGTCGGCTGGCACCGACACGAGCTGCTCCGCGACTGTGTGGCAGGAGGCGGTGGCAGCCGTGCCTCAATAGCTATAGATGATAGCTTGCTAGGTGAGCCCTTGAATTCGTTGTGTTTGCTCGTTTTACTTGAACCGTTTTGCCGCAGATTTTACAGATTGCCTCATTTAAACTGTCTGGATCCCACTTTTCATTTGGCTGAAAGCCGAAATGCTCCCAAAAAGGGTGAAATAACATTTGGTTTTGATTCCAGTGCAACTGCCATTGTATCCTTGTCAACGTGTGTTATGGCGAGATCAGGTCACGTGCTGTGATGGCAGTGGCCCTGAGCAGCGCGCGGTGGGCTTCTTAATCTCGCGATATTTCATTTTTTGCGGTTACCGCAACAACCCTAGTAGGGCCCTCTGGGGTGGGCTGGGTTGGGCGGGTACCTTCTAAGTGCACAGTAGCTTCCCAAATACTATGCTACGGGCCCCGAACCTGGTGGACATCTTTGTAAATTAAAGAACATGATCCTAACTGTGCTGCCTGCTGCATCCAGATGAGAGTGGGCTCGATGAAGCAGGTAGATGACGGCATCTTTAACACCAACCCCAAGATGAGAAGCGATTTATAGTTGGTTCTGAAAGGTGTCATGTAGTGTCTGATGTTTACCACCTGTGCAAAGTTGCCTTGGGAAAATGATAAGAAATCTGTTAATTGCCATCTGTGTAAGGGAGTTATGGGTATAAATCAGGACATTTTGAGAATAACAGACTCCCCAGTAAGTTTGTCCAAGAATAGGCTCAGAATTACGCACACACCATGTCCGGGCTTTGTGCTCAGTGATGGGAACATGCGACATCTTCAAGGTCACTAAGAACAGGCAGATTCTACTTAACGAAGACTGCACCCACAGTAAGGCAGAGATTTTGGGGAATCCGGGCTTGAGACATCTCTCCGGACTTGATGCATCATTCTGTGATTCTGATACGGACCTGGTTGACAATAAAGGTTTCTGTGTTCGACCAAGTCTGTGTCAGCAGAGTTCTTCCTGCATCATCTACACACAGGCTGTTTGAATGCGACCATCCCCAATACACCACATTCACAATACTACTATTCCAGCAATCCCAGTGAGAGGGGGTGCATGCAGAGGATGCTGGACCAATGGATATTTCCAAACCCAACATCTAAACTATCTAAGAAACAACTTCTGACCCAACGTTAGGGAACGACTAGAGATCAATCAGGTACGAGGATGAGAACCGGCAAGGGGGAGTCAGGACAACAGGTCAGGGGATTCATCATCATCCCCACCTGAGAATGGGTACTAAGCCCCATTAGAAAGCCCTGATAGCTTTAACACAAGGGCAGCTGACTTCAGATGGAAGATAATGAATAACCTGGTTACTTGGAGCCTGCTAGCCCTTTGCCAAGGCTAAGAGACAAAGTACCTTCTAAAAGTTTGTGAATGTGAATGCAGCACTACATACTATACCTACTGGAACCATCACAGAGACAAATGGTCCAGTGATTATCCTTAGTTATTCATAAGGACTAACTGAATATGAATCAACCAGTCAGTCGCATCATACCTGGTTTGTTGAACTAATAATTTGTTTCTTAATAGAATTAGGAAAAGGTTGATAATAGAGTATTTGTTAACTATCAGTTAGTTTCTTATCCGATGCTCATTTGTTCCCTGGAAACTAAATAAAGTTTTGTATGCCTCATTGTGAAATGTTACTAACTGATGCACTATATGGCTTTTTTCTTATTGCATCGTAATTTTTTTGTTAGCACTGCAGGGTCCTCTACTCTGAACGTACAGAGTTGATCTCTTTTGTTATTTTTTTCCATTCATCAGTTTTTGTTCTGTTTGTGATACCAGAACACCAGATAAAGCATTAGTCTATCTATTTTCTACACCCAATTAATCCACTTTATTTATATGTTGAAAATACTGCATTTTAACAATTCTGCCTCTGTGTTTAAAGACAGTTTTATACATTAAAATACACAGTACATAGTTTTTTACATCTGGCCCAACGGGGCCTCTGATGGGTTTTTCTGAATTCTGCCATGGAACTTAGTCATTCAGCATAAACAAATAAAGGATCATTTTGGGTTTTTTGTTAAGTTTGCTCTTAGTGCAATCAGATTTTTAAAACTGAAAGACTTATAGATATATTCTGTTCTGCACGATATTGACTGTCAAACACAATTAAATTCCAACAAAATTCTTCAAAAAGACAACAAGCAGAAAAGATCTTTCCAATATTCCAATATTTCAACCCGCAGTGGTTTTCATCTTTGTATACACCCATATTTAATGCAGGAAAGGACTTACCTTTTTTTTTGCACTGTCACACCTGTTCCTTAAACAGTGAAAATGAAATAAAACAAACCACACAAATGGCTACATTTATAATTGTGTTTTGACAAAAGGAACAAGCAAAGCTAATTCCATTAAGATAAAATAGATATAGAAACATATATTTGGAAGAACTCTGAATAAAGCCATTGAAAGCCAGACCTGTCAATAAAATGTTTGCTGCCAATAGGGACATGACAGAATGTACTTCTGATGTAACCCAAAATTTAAAGCCACTTATTTCAGTCAGATTTTTTAAATGTACATGACAAAAAGAATGTTTAAGAAGTTATTTTTGGCATTGGGAAGAAGGTGTTTCATGATCTATCATCAGGCAGGTACGACACCAAACCTGCAACTGAATAAATGACACAAGTGCAGGAGGATCTGTGCCCAGGAAGCATCCTGAAGCTAAAGGAAGGAGGATGAGGTGGTTGAGAGAATGTGAAGGACAAAGAGCAGAGTTAGTCTGTGTGAAGTCCACCATTTGCTGCAGCCCTGGTCCATTGTTCTTGAGGCCATGCTGATGTTAAAAAAATAAAAATGTAACACGTAAGTAGCTTAGCTTCATAAATCTTAAACGCAGAGCTTTTTGAAATGTGCTCTTTTATAGTCAGAATCACACAAGGTAATTAGAATCGATATAATCTCTAGTGCCATTGCAGGGAAATTTATAGGCATTAAAGCAAGTGGAAAACTATATTACCTTACAATCCCAAAGCTTCTCTTTTTACTCTGTATTTTTTATTATTAATATGTAAATACATGATAAATGGACTGCACTTATACAGCACTTTTCGAGTCTAGTTCCACTCAAAGCATTTTTACACTACAAGCCACATTCACACACATACTCATCACATTTTAGTCTGTACACTGTTACAGGCAATGCACTGCTTTTTCTGTATCACACATGTGAACACATCAGCGGCAACGTGGTGCTCAGTGTTTTGCCCAAAGACTCTTTAACATGTGGTTCAGGGAAGCATAGAATTAAATCATGACCTTACAGACAGATGTTTGAATCTCTTCCTGAGCTACAGACACCCTGGAGGTGGTATGATATCTTAGTGCGACATGGTATGTTCTCAACGCCTGTGCAGAACAGCTATGTAGGATTCTACAGCACCTCTTCATTCTTAGCCTGTCAGGAGAAAGTGCCAGTGCTGTGGAAGACATCCTGCCTTGTTTCTGTACCTAAAAAATCTCATGCATCTTCCCTCGGTAACAACAGACAGAGACACAAAGAAATAGAACAAACCGATAAAGAAGGCATTGATCTGGAGTCAAAATCACATGCATCATTAAAGTTATCAAATAAAATTGAATTAAAAATTATATGTTTTACACAAATACCCTGAAAAAACCCAAATGTAAAGGCATCTTAAGTTGATTTAAAAGCTAACTTTTCTACAGTTAAAAAAAAATGTACAGTGTCTCTCTTTTATTTTACATATATTTTCTGTATTTCAGATACATCGATATATCAACTGAAGTACAGAAACGGACTCTGAATATAAATGTCTTATGTAAAGTAATGCTAAAGAAACCTTCTAACTGAGGATGATGATCAAATTTTCATTCATTTTAATGAAATTGAGATTTTTTTTTTTACATAAAAAGGATGTTAAATTACATTTGGGGGAGTGAGGACTTTGACTGAATTCACTTTCATGCTGGTTGGCGCATGAAAGACTTTTAAAGAGTTTTAAATTCAAGTCCAAATTCCTCATTTGTGATGTAGTTGTAGGAGGCGGTTATTTTGATGAATTTGAACTTTGCTGTGGTTTTCAAGGTTTGGCTGAGAACTTTGTTAGTGTTTAATGAATAAATGGCAACCACGATGGTTCTGTGAGAAACAATGATATATTCAGTGTGTCTCACACACACTTCAGTTAGCTCTTAGATTTACTGCAGACCATGACGGCTGGAGCTGAAGCAGTGATGGTGTAGCTGTAGTGACTGAGAGCTGCTTGGGGTTTCTGTGAACGTCGTTATATGAAAGTAGAACTTATTTGCCTGTTAAGTGAATTAAAAAATTAGGTGTGCTAAAGTAGTATGACAGTGTCCAGTTATAATACCCCTGTAATACCTGTATTTTAGAAAAAAATAATATGATGATATATGTAATACAATTCAAGCCTGACTATTAAGTCAGACTAAAAGGTTTGAATCCTATTAATTTTGGCACCCTAGCTGCTGTTTATAGGCCTATATCTTTTACTCTTTTTTAATTGTGCCCCACATTCCTGGTTAAGGTTTGTTGCAGGCACAACTTTTAATGTTGTAATACAAGGCCTCATCATCCAGTAGTACGAGCTACAAATGGATTCAAACACAATGTAAGAAAGGAAGGGATCGCAAAGAGCTGTATGTGTTGTAGAAAAATAATATCTGCAGTTCTGAAGTGGAGTAGAAAGCAGCTGAAACAGAAGTCAATACTGAGTGCAACCAAGAATACACCTGAACCACCTTCAATTAGTGGTGAGTTATAGTGATTTTGAGTTCAAGTTTTATTGTCAAGTGTATTTTGCAATATGGCAAAGGGGAGCACTAGGGTTAAGGTGCATGTACACTAAGGTAAAAGAAAACATTACTTGTCATCTGTTTTCCTCTGCAGTTGCACACACACAAGTTTTAGAGCATTTAGGAAAATCTGTGAAAAGCCTGCTGTAGTTGACAGGAGGCCTGCTCAGTCATCTGTTCAGAAAGAAAGAAAGAAAGAAAGAAATTTAAAAAGCCTGAAGTTGTCATCACTTCAAAATACAGTTTGTGAAATTAATTTCTAAATTAACAAGAAAGAGATTTGTTTCTATGTATTTTAGTCCACAGGTAATTATGATTGATCTTGCTTTAGTATTTTCAATATTGACATCATAACCAGTTTATGAAAGGAGAACAAATCATTTTTAAATTTATTCTTTCATTTCTACACGATTGAACACCGCTGTCATCAGCCTACAGTGTCCTTCCAGTGAAACAGGCCTTTGCTTGGACACAGAATTTACGATGGGAAGAAAAATGGTGGTTTTCCATTAAAGTAACGTTTTTCTGTTTTGTTCTCTTAAACGGTGAAGTTATAGTGATTTTGAGTTAGCAGGATTTTTCTACATGCGTAATGGACGATTTAAAGAACGGTACCGCAAATGAAGAGAAGCACGTCATGAAAAGAATAAAAAAGGAAACCTTTCCTACACCTAAGTGGCGGTTGCGACTCGCAACTGGGAAAAGAAAAGAAAAAAAATTTTTTTTAAGCTGTTACCTTTAGGTGTCCATATCGACAAACCCAAAGAAAACATTACACCCCCCCCCCCCCACACACACACATACACACATAAATATATCGAGTGTTTGAAAGGCCAGGAAGCAGTACTTCCAATCTAAAATAAATAAACGAATAGATAACAATCTCTGTTTTATGGTTGCTTCTTTTAAACCGTAAAATTCGTCCTAAAGGAATGACCGGTTTGAGATGGAGTGACGGGTTTGACTAATTTAGCCTTAAGAACCGCTGAGTTTGGCTGTATAAACTACTGATTCCGACTGTTCTGTTGTGACTTGCGAGCTAAAAGACAACTGCGGGTATTTGCACATATGGGCTACTAGATCACTGTTTGAAAGTCACCTGATGTGATACCTAAATAAAAAGTGAGTGGGTAAGAAATGAGTCAGAGATGCCATTGGTGACGCAGCGTGGGATTTACCCTGAAATTTCCAACATCAACAAGTACTGAGATGACTTCAGATAAAAGTATGTTATTCCTGTTGACCGGTGGTCCGTTCGGCTGCTGGAATGAACCAAACTGTTTTTATCATCTTCACACATTTAATAAGTTTCAAAACACACATCACAACAAACATATCAGGTTGGTAAAAGCTCAACATATTTACACGTTTTTACGCATGAAACACAACACTCGGAGTTACACGAGACGAAATGTGTACAAAAATAGAATGTCTTCAAAGTTCACATATTAAAGGACATATTTACATTGCATTAGAAGCGTCCTTGAATCAGTCAGTGTACAAAGGACACACAGCAAGGCACTAGAATGAAGATACAGTCACAAACAGATACGTTAAAATGAAACCATTGTCAATCAAATAATTTAACTATATTCTTATTTCTTTAAAACGTTATTGCAGTTATTTCACATCTACCAGCGCAGGTTGCGCGCACAATACAAGTCTTGGAGATACATTACAAACGCCCTGTTAAGTTCTTATGAATTAATGGCTATATTTACTCTTATGTTCAGTAGACTGCGCGGGCAAAGTGCATTCGAATCAGTCTTTCAAGAAGTTCTGCAGCAGGAACGAATGAGTGTGCTTATTGCGCACGACTGCAGTTCTTATTTCTTACCATCCTGTTGATTAGTCTGCTAAGTTCAGTTCTCAGCCGTTTCAGAATGATTATCTGAAAGTTCTTACATTTGAGGGATTAGTGTACGTCGCGCTGCCAGAGGGGAAATCAAAGTTTTCCAGGGAAACTTATGAACAGATCCCGTTGGTTGCACTAATGCAGCCCGATGGACGCTCCAACACGGAGCTGGTTGACGAAGAGGATGACGAAGAGGAAACTGTGGATGACTTCCTCTCCTTCTGCCTCAGGTGGATTTTAGTATGTCTCTTCCTCTCGTCGCTCCGAGCAAACTTGCGGCCGCAGAAATCGCAGGCAAACGGCTTCTCTCCAGTGTGCGTGCGGATGTGCGTGGTGAGGTGATCGCTGCGGCTAAAGTTGCGCATGCAAATCCGACATTGGAAAGGCTTGTGTCCAGTGTGAATACGGATGTGTCTGGTCAGTTCGTCTGAACGTGAGAACCGCCGGTCGCAGCCCTCTGCTGGACAGGGGTACGGTCGCTCGTGGATGGGCGTTTTGCTGGGTCGGTTCGGATATTTTCTTGGCCGCAGGATCGGCCTAAGAGGTAAGTTTTGTGGGCTGTAGGCAGAGGGGAGCCTCGGTGGCCCTCCTTCTGGGCCACCAGCACTTGGACCTCCTAACGTAAAGTTCCTGATAGTGTTCAGTGGGGTCAAGGGTGGAGGGACACGGAACGTATCAAGCGGACATGGGACGAACGGTTTCCGATCTTGGATACTTGCTGTGTGCATGTCGCGCTGACAAGCCGGCTGGAAGAAGCCCGAATAGTCGGGAATGATAGGGAAAAGCCCCGGCCCTTCTGAGCTACTTGGCTGCTTAGGTGAAGAATATGAGGGTGGAGGATAAGAGCCTATTGGGCAGGTGGAGGTGGACAGAAACGCTGAGGGGTCCTGGTACATCTCCCCGCAGCCAGATGAAGAGTAAGGAGGCGGGGGGGAGTACAGGTGATGGGTGTGATCTATGTCTGCCTGGCTCTGAGCAGCCATGGTGCAGCTCAAATTTCCGCTGGAAAAGTGATGTGGAGATCCTGATGAAGCCGGCGAGGAAGACGCTGAGGAGGAGGGAGGAGGAGGAGGAGGAGGCGGCTGGGCCACGTTGAAGATGCCCGAAACGATGTTGATGACCCCCTCGGGGTTCCAGTTACCGGGATACTGGGAGTCGATGGAGAACTTTCCCATGTATGTGAAGGTCTGGTTACGGTGGGATGCGGGCTGAGAGAAGCCGCCAGAGTACGAGGAAAGGTCCACTGAGCGTTTGTCGGTGCTCATGTCAGCGCCCAGCAAGCCATCTGTGGGGGGGAAAAAAGACATGAATCGTGAACCTGTCCTCACTGCAAAGAAAAGAGGACAGAGAGTCAGCGCATGTCTTTACGCGCGGACTCTGCTCTCAGGCTTTTGATGAGGCTTTACTTAACACTGAGGTAACTTGTTTCTGGACTGTGGGGGATTTAAAGCAGAATATTATTTATTGATTGATATACAGCTACAACTTTACATTGATAAGTCCACATAAAACAGAAGACCACCTTACCTGCTGCCATATTGATCTGTTCGTAATGCGTTCCTAAGTCGGTGTTGGGGAAGATAGCCACTGAGGTCGGCAAGCTGGAGGCGATATCATCCACGGAGTACACGCTTTCCGCTACAGGATGCACGAACCCCCCGAGATTCACCGGCACTTTCTCCAGAGTTTTAGCCGTCATTGTGTAGAAAACAAACAGAACTCAGGTGTGTGCACGTCTTTCTTTTTCTTTCTATTCCTTTCCTCAAAACTAGTGACTAATAAGAATGTGAAACCCAGCAAGTTGGAGTGTCAATTCATGTCTCTGTCGGTGATTATCGCTGGGAGAGGAGGCGCTCCGCGTTTCTGCTGCGCTTCATGTGCTCTGGTGACAAAGTTAGAGTAAAGTAACGGGAGCGGGCCCCTGACACAAGTATGTATATATGGGGAACCTTTATGAATACGCACACTACGTCATTACCCAAATTTGGTGTGGGAGGGGTGATGAAAGTAAAGAAGGTCCTGGTGGTGATTGGCTGAGAAGCTCCGTGACGATTTCAAAGGGAATCACTTGTCGATGGAGAGCCCGCTGTTCCATGAGCGATAAGACAGATTTTTTTCCACTCGCTACCAGATTGCCACAGTTTACCATAAAACTTCCCATCAGTAACAAACCAGAGCCCATCGCTGTAACCTGTTCGTCTTTCTTCCAAAAAAACATTTTAATTTGTTAATAAACGATCGCGCATCTCGTATCCACCCTCGCTGTGATATCAAAAGAGGAATTCCGGTTGAGCTTCTTAACCCATAAAAGGTTGAATCCGGTACGAAAGGGAACACCTCCTCGGCTCCATATATGGTTTCTTTTCCGTAATTTGATAATCGGAAAGTGACGAGTTTTACCGAGCTGAGAGAGACAAAGACATAACCACAATCAAATGAAGCGGACAGATGAGTGGAATTTACTCCTTTGGGCGCGATAGGCTGCTTGGGCTCGGAAACTTCTGACGGTCTGATTTGACTATGCTCTAGGAAAGAGTCATTTTAGTTCACTGTAGAGTTAACTATAGACATACAGAGATATTTTTAGAGCTTAGGAAAAAAACTAAAATGTGTGCATACCGGGACAATGGGGCGTAACAAATAAACACACAGGACAAATAAAAGTGATCCACAGAAATAAGACATAACCTGTTCAGTTTCTTTCTGAAAGGCTTTCATTTAGTGTCCATCAGCGTAGTGCTGTCAGAAGTCATGATGTGTTAAAATGATGATTCAACGAAAATATCAAGCAGGCTTATTTTTACGCGCGGATGTTCAAATATTCTTAAAAATGCTAAATCTGAGGCTGCAGTAGTTTATTTGTTTGTCCCCTCAAAACATACACTTCTGTGGAACCTTTAGGAAGTATCCCTCCCATTAACACACACACGCACACACATTGATATATACACAAGTCATTGACTTGTTCTGCTCTATTTGATGTGTAAAGTCCCTGCGGGGGTGGACCAAGTTGATAGACAGAAAACAGAAAATATTGGGCACCTTTGGTGGAATTTACTTTCCATTTTGTCTGCTTGTATGTTTGTGTATTGCAAAGCCACATCAAACATTTACCACTGTCTTGTGATCTAAATATAGGCTTTTTAGTGACCCAAAGCAACCAGACTTCTCAAAAGTCAAATGTTCACTGATCAGGACAAAGAAGCCTTTTCTGATACTGGAAATGGATTTAGGCTGCCATTTCAAGTCCTATTTAAGGGTATTAATAGATAATAGATGGTTATTTTTAACTGGAGGGCTTGTTGCTTATTAAATTTGTAGTTTTAGTATGTCTTAGAACCTATTGGATGGCTGGTAATGAATTATGTTGTGCATATTCAAGCCCCTTCCACAAGAATTTGTAAGGACTTTTTTTATCCTCCACTTTATCCAGCATTTTGAGTTTATGACCAAAGGCCTCTTAAGCTATTGAGAATTTAAAGATCAACCAAAGCAGTACATGTAGGCTCTCATTTTAAATGATAAAACATTTGTATGCTGAATAAGAATGATGGATATAAAACCTTTCTCTTCCATAGAGAAGCCCTGTTTGCAGGAGGAGGCTTCTCCTCCTGCAAGTTGGCAAGTTGGCAGTTGGCTGCCAATTTGAAGGTCTTTGGGTGAACTCTCACCCTCCTTGGACCACATGTCGAAGTCCTTAGTCCAGACACTGAACCCCACGTTGCCTCTGATGCATGCATGGGTATGAGAATGTGTGTGATAGAAAAAAAGCACTGTGTAGCCTGTAACATTGCACAGACTAAGACATGCTGTTTGAGTGTGTGTGTGAATGGGAGTGTAAGACTCATGGTGTAGAAAGCACTTTGAGTGGTCAACTAGACTAGAAAAGCACTTTATCAGTACAGTCCATTTAATGTTTTTTCACTTTCCTTAACTTTTTTTTTTTTTTGGGCACTAGAGGCCTCTATTTGACAGTTGGTAGACAGGAAAGGGGGCAGAAAGAGTGGGAGGAGACATGCAGCATTGCCTTCAGGCTGGGACTTGAAGGTAGGCCAGCTGTGTCAAGGAACGACATGGGATGCCTGCTCAACCAGCTGAGCTATACAGTGCCCCAGCTCACTTAACTTTTTATATAGTTTTTTGTTCATGTTAAAGGCCCATAGATTATGTCAAATGGACTTATTTTCTTATATAGAGAACACTTCGTTATGAACTGCGTGACATTTGTTGGCAGTTCAGCCTTTATTTCATAAATAGGTATCATTGTGTTACGTCCACTTGATGAAACCAACAATAACACGACAACCAGTAAATCAAACGAGTCTCAGTGGACGTGAACAAATGAGGTTTTATTGTAACAAAAAGGGTGGGGGAGGATGGGACAAAGTGATTGTGCCAAATAAAATTAGATTAATATAACAAAAGAAGTTCTGTCTGAGCTACCTCTGAAGAAAGAAAGTAAACAAAATACCTAACTGTCTTGTCTAACAAAAGACTCTCCAAAACAGTACAGTGGTGGCACGACCAATAAACCTAGTGGAATAACAATGATCAGCTACGTGAGTGCAAAAGAAATGTAAAGGGTAATATAAGGTTATAATCTGCTCTGCCTATGCTCTCCTTTTCCAGTGCCTCGAGCTGAAGGCGTGTTAAACGAACCTTTAATTTGGCATCGCCACTAGACCCAAGACCATCTGGAGTGAAAGGCTCAAAACGAGGCAAGGTTGCAGGAGGAGCCTCATTGACAGCCTTATCGACCTGAGGTATGGTCTGTGCAACCTGCTCTCCCCCTTCATCAGAGGAAGCACTTGGTCCAGCCACAGAAACTCCCTCTAGAGCAGTGTTTCTCAATTCTGGTCCTCATGACGCACTGCGCTGCATGTTTTCGATGTTTCCCTCCTCCACCACACCTGATTCAAATGAGTGGCTCCTCATCAGGCCACTGCAGAGCTTGATGATGAGCTGATCATTGGAATCAGGTGTGGTGGAGGAGGGAAACATCAAAAACATGCAGGGTGGTGGGTCATGAGGATGGGAATTGAGAAACACTGCTCTAGAGGAACCTCAGCCCCTGGCTGAACAGAGTCAACAGGGTCTGTAAGGATCTGTAGTTCCATTAGTTTTTCCAGAACTTTATTTTTTATTTCCCATTTAACACCATATTTGCAGTCATCTTTGCGACACGAGTCAAACTTTCTGAAACGGGGATCATCAAGGAAGTTCTGCAAGTTAAAGCTCATATTTACCTTCAATGCCACAACCACATCAACTCATCAATTTTGATTGTCTTAGCTCAGGAAAAAAGTATCCCGCATTAGCCCCCAATTGTGTTACATACACTTGGTGAAACCAGTTGGCAGACAATAACACGACAACCAGTAAATCAAACGAGTCTCAGTGGAAGTATCTGTGCAATGCACCTGCTACTTTTCAGAGGCTAGTAAGTAAGATTCTAGGAGGTGTGCCAACTGCAGAGCATATCTAGATGACATTGTCGTGTATTCAAATGATTGGCTTAGTCACATGACTATACTGAAGTTTTCACCCGTCTGTCCAGTGCATCTGTTACACTAAACCTCACTAAGTGTGCATTTGGAAAAGGCACTGTGCTTTATCTTGGTCAGCAAGTTGGTCGAGGACAGGTGCGTACTGTGGATGCAAAGATCTCCGCCATTACTAAATTTCCCATACCAACCACCAGGAGAGAGTTGCTGTGTTTCATTGGGATGGCCGGCTACTATCGCTGGTTCAGCATAAACTTCTCCTCTGGAGCTGCTCCGCTGACCACCTTAACCAGTCCCTCGAAATCATTGAGTTGGTCCAATGAGTGTCAACAGTCTTTTAAAAGTCTAAAAAGTCTACTGTGTTGCACTCCTGTTTTGTCTGCACCAGATTTCTCACTGCTCTTCAAGCTTGAAGTTGACGCCAGTGCAGTTGGCACTGGAGCTGTTCTTCTACAAGAGGACCACCAGGGCATCACTCACCCTGTGAGTTACTTTTCACGAAAATTCAACAAACATCAAATTAAGTTCAAATTAAATTAAATTATTCCACCATCGAAAAGAAACCTCTTGCACTACTTTTTGTCCTGCAACATTTTGAGGTTTATCTCGGTTCCAGTGTGAAGCCTATTCAGGTTTTCAGAGATAATGATCCTCTTGTGTTTCTCTCCAGGATGCATAATCACAACCAACGTCTCATGTGTTGGTCTTTAATCATTCAGAACTACCACCTCGAAATAAAAAAAGGGAACTGAGAATGTCCTGACTGATGCCTTGTCACATGCTTTGTAGTTGTAATAAATTATGTAGTTCCAAATGTTATGCTTGGACTTATATGGGTTGGGGTGTTACGTGCCAGGCGACCAGGTATTCTGTGTTTTTGTGCTTGGTTTTTGTGTGTGGTTTTGCTGCACATGATTGTTGCTGTCCTTGTCTCTTTTGGTGCTCTTTCAGAGACATATTTGTTCAGATAGGTGTGGGAGGTTTTGGGACTAAGTAAGTTGGGGTACCCTTTACATTTCTTTTGCACTCACGTAGCTGATCATTGTTATTCCACTAGGTTTATTGGTTGTGCCACCACTGTACTGTTTTGGAGAGTCTTTTGTTAGACAAGCTAGTTAGGTATTTTGTTTACTTTCTTTCTTCAGAGGTAGCTGAAGTCAAATGTAACCCTTTGACAAGTATTATGTCAAGAGATGGTAAAATAGATGTTTACTACTAGTCCTTTTTTAGTACAACACCAACCTTTATATACCAACGTCTTTATGTGGAGGGCTGCCTTTACAACTAGGAGAGCCAACAGAGCAGAACAGACTGGATATTATGGTAGTGTTTGATGAGCGCACTCTTAGCAGAAAATAGGTGTTTAGTTTAGTTTAGTGGGAGCATAGCCAGAGCATACACAATTTCTGATTGAAAATGATCCCTACACTGTGACAATTACATGGTTATTACACCACAGAAAAAAACATGAAAATTTAGATTTGTAAGTCCTATCTATTGTATCTACTTGTATGACCAACCATGTAGATGACTTCTCACTCTTAACTATTTACCTTTAAATCCCAACCATTTGTGGTTGAGAGCACATTATGAAAATAAGTCATTGTAACTGGTGTCAGCACTTTGGTGTCTTCCATCATCACCATTCCCTCCCCAGAAGCATTCCTAATCATGAATAGAGGGTAAAACTGAACGTAGCAAGACATAGCCAGAAATGGAGAGCGATTGTGGTGACTAAGGCATGTGGAGATGTCCATGGGTTACATGTAGCCTTGTGGGTTTCCTTTAATCTGATTGCAACTTAACTGACTTAATATCTGAATTAGGACTCTGGTGGTCACTGTTCTATAAAAGGTCATTCTTCCGGTTGTTCTGCATTTGGGTCCCTAATCTTTAGTCACACGAATCCTGACAGGAAGATCAGGCCACATGTGGATTCAGTGGACAACTCACTCCTTCTTCAGGACATCAATTCTGTTTTCATTCTTTTTTTGAAAAACTTATGGTCCAGACCCAGACTGCTGTAGCTGCCTGAAATTGTTTAACTTATAAGTGTTCTCCATCCTTAAGCAGAACCTACAGTTTTCATCAGAGCCACTGTCATATCCACCTTCGTCCAACCCAGTACCTGCCTCGACTACCTCAGAGACCTCGCTGACCCAGAGAATTCCTTGCCATTCCCTGGTAGCTCCTGCTTCTCCAGTTCCCGGTCCAACTCCTGAGTCTTCGCCTTAGCTTCAGCCTTCACCAGAGTCTGCGCCTGAACGTTCAACAGAGTCTGTGCCTTGATATTCACTAGGATCTGCATCTGAACCTTTGCCAGAGTCTGTCAATCACTCTTTGTTGCTGCCTCCATGGTGATGCTGCTCCACCTACTCTCTGGCTGCCTCCCAGGCACCTATGTTGACCTATGTTCGACTAGACTTTGGTTTGTTTAAGAGATATCTGGGAGCCATCCCTTGGAGGGAGTATATTGTCATGATCTATGGGAGTTAGTGATTTATTTTATAGATCCTGATCTTTTGTTCACTTCAGTTAGTTTTGTCACTGCCTTGTCACACCTGGTTTTTCTTACTGACTGCTCTCATCTGTTAATTTTGTAATAGTCACTCAGTATATATTCTCCTGGTTTTACTTTGTTCCTTGCCAGGTCATTGTACAATGTTGCTTTTGGTGTTTGTTTGGTTTCCACGTCTAGCTGAGCAGGTTCTGGTGTGGAGTCTGGTTGAGCTCCTGAACTCACACTTGCTTTCCACCTGCTCTCATCAAAACACTTTCTAAGGATCTGCAGGAGCAACCAGTCTTTGCCAGATTGTTCTCACTGTTACAGTGGTAATCCGGCTGACTTCTGCGCTCATTTCCAAGTGAAACTCTCTATGTACTTATCTTGTTCTCTTGTGCTCCCAGTGTCTATTCCTCCGTTGCTCGTTGCATTCTGGATTTCCAAACCAAAGGATTTAGCTCTCCACTGTGGATTCTGAGACACCTGCCTTCGCACCACCTGATTGCTTGACCCACCTTTGACTCAGTGCCATCTTTACCACAGCCAGCACCCTCCCCTCCACTCTGTAAACCCTCTTGGACTCAGTAAGGAAAAAACATTCATCTTTTCTTGGACCAATCTTTCACACATCATGATCTCAGCCCTGGATGGAGTTATTCTAATTACCATAACACATAAAACCAAACCCATTACCCTAATTGTTTCTGCCAATCACTGCTATTTAATCGAGTTCCTCCTGTTCCCTGTCTCCAGCGTTCCCCTTATTATTGGTTACACCTGGTTAACTCTCCATAACCCTCACATTCTCTGGTTGGACCGTTGATTGAAAGCTGCAGTCTATTCTGCCTCTTGAACTGCCTCCGATTGTCCCTTCAGTCATCCAGTCCCTCACCGTCTGAGATTACAACCCTTCCGGTAGATTTGTCTTTAGTCTCCACTGAATATCACAACCTCGGCACAGTTTTCAGCAAGGACAGGGCCCTGTCATTACTACCTCACCTTCTCTACGACTGCGCCATAGACCTCCTGTCTGGAATTCCCTTGCCGTCTAGTCAGCTTTAAAACTTGTCTCGTCCTGAGCGAGAGGCCATGAAACGTTACATCTGTGAATCATTAGCAGCAGTATTGATCAGACCATTCTCTTCCCCAGTAGGAGGTTTTTCTATGTATAGAAGAAAGATAAAAGCCTTCGGCCCTGCATCGACTATTAGGGTCTCAGTCAAATATGCTCCAATATGCTCTGCACCTCATCTCGTCTGCCTTCGAACCCATCCAGTGAGCCACCATCTTTTCCAAGCTTGTTCTCCGCAACGCATATCATCTGATCAGAATTTGTGAGGGTGACGAATGGAAGACAGCTTTCATTACACCATTAGGGCACTTTGAGTATCTGGTCATGCCTTTCCGCCTCACAAATGCCCCAGCTGTCTTTCAAGTCCTCATAAATGACATCCTCAGAGATCTAAATCTGTTTATGTACCTAGATGACATTCTGATTTTTTCTAAATCCCCCACAGATGAGTGCAGCATGTCCTTAAGGTTCTCTAGAGACTCCTGGAGAATTGTCTCTATGTATAGGCTGAAAAGTGCGAATACCACACATTCTCAGTCACTTTCCTCGGCTACATCTTCCAGGGCGGGCAGTTGAAGATGGATCTGGACAAGATAAAGGCTGTGGCTGAGTGGCTTACCCTCACAAACCATAAGAAGTTACAAAGATTCCTTGGTTGCTCTAACTTCTATCACCATTTCATCTGCAGCTTCAGCATCACCGCTTCCCCTATAACCAAGCTGACCACAGTTAAGACCACCTTTCAGTGGACCCAGGACAATAAGCCAAGAAACAAGGAGAACAAATCTGGTGATGGGTGAATGAAGAGCTGGTGTATTTGAGCAGGAGGTAATGAATGAATGAGTTTCAGGTGTGCCCTGCAGCAGTTGCCAGGAGGGAGGGGAAACACACAAGAAGGGGAGGAGAGCAACAACAGGGACAGACACAGACACAAATGTAACACATTCTCCATTACCTACTGTCCAGGCTCCCATAACAACAAAGCAAATGCCTTATCCTGACAGTTTGCTTCAGAGGAGGAACCGAAAGGACCAGCATATATGTGCCAATATGTTATGTATAGGAATGCCTCGGGGTCCCCCCGGAAGAGCTGGAGGAAGTGGCCAGGGACAGGGACATCTGGGTTTCTCTGTTAAAGCTGCTGCCCCCGCGACCCGACCTTCGGATAAGCGGCAGATGATGGATGGATGAATGTTATGTATAAATTGTTGTTACTAATAAAAATAAAAAAGCAGTACTTGGGAATCAAGGGGAGCTTCACATTCATAAAGCTTCCCTTCGTAATGCAAATGTATTTGGCATAACACAGTATTCACATTACAGTTCTGCTTGCCGTTATGTTGGACAGGATAAGGAAAAAACCCCAAAAAGGACTCTTCTGTGGCCCTGCTCTGATCAGCTGTTAACTTTGTCCCCTTGTCAGAATTCCTCTGACAGATATCTGCTGCAGGTAGGACACTAACTATAATAAGAACTTCACACATATCTTGAAAAAAGAAAAACTGCTCGAACAACATATTGTTTAGAACCAAAATGAAGATGTAGTAGCATACTCAGACAGTAGGTGCCAGGTAGAGGTTAGGTTTGGTCCACATACACACAGAATAATATCAAGAGGTATAAGAAGATCTCACAAACTAGGTAATTAGGAATTATCGTGCATGCTGCCATGTACATGTCTCTGTGTCATTCTGATCAATAAATTCCCCATTAGAGGCTGTAAAGGTGAGTCCTTGTACATTAACAGTGCTAATGTTATACAAATCATTAAACAATTAAGGACAAATACAACCATGAGCTGACACACATGGAGCTAGAAGCCTGAATTGCAAAACTATACTACTGATGTAATCAGAGTTACTTGGCATACTTATGGTTTTCAGTACTGTAATCTGTGTTCGATTTTTCTTTATATGTTAACTTCTTATTACTTTATCTTATATATATATATCTATATAGATATCTATATATCTATATAGATATCTATATATATATATATTACTTTCAATGACAACAAGCAGCAGTAAAATGTTCTTTTTAAATTTCTCTCCCTTGTCTTCCTCCTTTGGGATCAATTGGGAGAATTATTTGCTGTATGTATTCATCTTAGACATGAACTGGTCAAATCAAAAGTTTGACCTGATGAAAGTGCTTTTTGTAATTGAAAATGATCTGGAAGGGAATTTTAGTGCCTAAACAATTAGGGAGTTGTCAAGATATTTCACAGAAAAATACAACTACGTAAGAATTAGTACTCATCCCAGGCACCCTTGACGTAAATTTAATAAAATCTATTGAACAGTTGAAGAGTGACACACCACACCTAAAGTCAAGCTCACTATTTTTAAAAGTCAAGTGTAAAATGCTTATCATTTGTAGTCAGTATTTCATTGCTTACATTTGACATCAGCAGCTAGCAGTTATTGTAACCTACATACCAGCAGCAAACCAGGTAAAATACCTGTACTGATCCTAAAACCAATCTACTGTACTGTGACTGATAGTGATTGTAAGTGTCTGATCAAGAATAAGGCATTATTACTATTCCAATGTTGCCATAATGTGACCTTGTCATTAAATAATCTATGCAGTATTTCTGTGAATTTAGAAAGTTGAAAAATGTACTTTTTAGTAGAATAATTAATTGAAATGGGAAATGGAGTAATGGACCCAGTGAACATATGCTTTTTAAAGTATCATGGATATTTCCTAAAATTCAAGTCATGCTCAAGTTATACCACAACTTTCACACACAAGAAAATACATGTATCTGCCTATGTATTTAATTGTTACAGTCATTCAGGCAAAACCCACACTGGATACAGTTTGCTTTTGTTTGCCCACATACTTTCTCTGTGTGGGAGTCAAGTGTGTGCATGCAGATATATATATATGTGTTTAATGACTCTGAGTAGCATGAAGCGTGACAATGGGTGTGTAACTGGATCTGAATTAACAAATAGCAGTGCCCCCACAAACACTGTTGACTAGCAGTGAAATGCTTATTAAGGACTTCCACATCCAGTTTCATGAACTATCAAATTATGTATTTATCTATTGCATTGTGGCACTTCCTGCCTTTCATACGCTATCAGCTCACTGATAACGTATGATGAAGGTTCACCCCTTAAAAAAAGCCTCTCTGAAATAGACCAAATAGTATAGATCAAATCCACCAATTAAAAGAAACAAACAGTGCAAACAGATTACAAAAATTGTTGCTCATTTTTGTGTGGATGTGTTTTCTGTCCTTTAACTAAAACTAAGTAATTTTTTGTTAGTTTGTGGTTTGTCCATCTGCTACAAGGTGTTCATCACAACTGGTACAGATGTGCGGCCTGTTTGGTCCAAGATAAAGTCGGAAACATCTTTCCACCCAGCCATTTCTCTCACATCTAATATGTTGGCTATGTGAGCCAATTGTTTGCTTAATTCATTCATTCATTCAGCATAATGACAATCAAGTAAATAGAAAGGAATCATGAGTAGGAAAGGAAGTAAAAAAGCAAAAGGACTGTGGGACAGTGAGTGCAGCTGAGTGTCACATTAAGGATCTGTTGCATTGTCATCACATCAGTAAACACTGAACATCTACAATAATTCATAACGTAAGCTTCTTCTTAAATATGCAACTTTTGGTCTGTTACCAATGTAGCTTTTTATACATTCTATAGAATTAAGATGAAAATATATGCATGATAATACTGTATATTTACCTCATATGATACGACTTTTGCTCAAGCTAAAGAGGACTGAAGTGCAACAGCTAATATAAAGCCTCTGCACACAAATAGAGCTGCTTTTAATGTGAAAAGCTGTGTCTTCAGAGACCTGCCCCTTTCTAACAATCATATACACACACTAATTCCATTTTCCTTGAGGTGGAAGATCTTTGCCCCTAATTCTGAAAGTCACTGCTCCTAAGTCCATAATTCTTCCTTTAAAGCTGCTTGCTTGCTATCATGACTGTTGTCTTTGTTGCATCTCAGACTTACAGCTTTCATCGCTTGCTGTATGAAACATGAAAGCAAGTGGAAATGCTCTGATACTGGTCCAAGATAGAGAAGGGAAAAGAAAAGAGAGCAACTAGAGTAAAGGATAAAAGAAGAAATCTGTAGAGGGGTAGAGGGGGAAATGTCTGTATGACAGACATGCCTTGTATGAGACACCCTGACTGGGGGGGTGGGAAACTTCAAAGTAACTATTCTGCATCACGGTCCTGAGCTCATAATGTCTTTCAGGAGATTTAACACAAAGTTTTCTTGTTTAAATATATTCCAAATGAGTACACTGTAAAAAAAGTACAAAAAAGTAGAATAACAGAAAGTTTACAGTATGCGATATCAATATGATACTGCTCACAAGGGCTCAAAAACCTTCTGTTTTATGTTTATATTTATGTATTTAGCAGACGCTTTTATCCAAAGCGATTTACCAATGAGGATATAACATTACAGCTAGCATCAAAGCTAACAATAAGCTACATAGAAGGAAACCACTCGTCAGACTCTGTCAGATGTGACAGGGGTGACAGGGTAGAGATAGAGGGAAGTACAGAAAGAGAAAATGCAAGGTTAGTGCTAGGGTAAGAGAAGCTCTCTGAAGAGCTGGGTCTTCAAGAGTTTCTTGAAGATAGACAGGGACGCCCCTGTTCTTGTAGCACTTGGTAGGTCATTCCATCATCGTGGAATGACACATGAAAAGAGTCTAGAGTGTCTTGTGCGTTGTTTCTGATTTTACATCTTATCTTTATAAAGATGTTCACAAAAAAGTAGATAAGTAAAACAAATATTTTGACCATTACATTAAAAGCTAAAAGTGAATATAACCATACTATGTTGTGTAATAATGAAAAATCTGGCATATACATTTCCAATTCAGTGTCATCATCTACTGTTTGCAGTGATGGTGAAAAAAAACATGTTACTAGTACAATGACAATAAAAACTTTCTATTTCTATATTTTTCTATACTTCTATATTCATAGATATTAATTTGTGTAGTGGATTGCTGGATTTTCACCAATCCAAGAATCCACTACACTCAAGGTGTCAGTAGGTGAGTGTGGGTGAGCTCTGTTTGTCAGAAATACAGTTTAATGCTGATAAACTACTTAACCATCTATTTACATGCAATACATGTAAATTTAAAGATAAAGTACAATTATTGAAAAAACCCAATAAGATGCTGTTGAATATCAACCAGCTCCTTACAGTGCAGTTAAATATTTGTAGAACTTTGAAGGCCCATTGCTCTCTTATTCTGACTGTGCTCTTAAAGTGAACTTTGATAATAATGAAAAGGTAAAATGAATCCGCAAAACTGTTGCATTATAAGCTCAACTTCTGGTAAGCATATTTTTTCATTTCAGTATTTCATGGATACTGTCTCACGCTGGCTTGAGTCGTTATGCAGAGCTAAGATAACTTCCTCCTCACTCTTCCAGTACTCGATACAGAGGCAATAGATTAGTGCGGATCGTCACATTTAATTTCAAAGAAATTATATACATATTTTCCAAAATGTCTAACTTGAAGGCATGACTTTTAAAGTCCTTCTTTTAACACATTCATAAATATGTATCTAGTTAATGTTGTCTTCAAAGTTATTTCTAAAATAACTTCAAATACCAGATTAATTTGACTTACTCACTGAGACTTGAAATGATGGCTGTGGATTTCTTACATGCTGCAAATACATCTCTTCTTCCCAGAAACATTTCTAAAATGTAATATTAGCTTAAATCTATAATTAGTTAATTAATTTAAAACAAGCCCAAGAGAATGGTTTTCAGTGTCTTTACTGTACAGCCTCATTGTATTTAAAGATAAGACACAAATCTACAATATGATGGAGCAACACACTTAAGAAAGTTTCAAGAGGGGCAAATAAAGAGTTTATAGAATCTACAGTAACAGTGTTCTGGAAGATTCTCCAATCAGCAGATTACCTGCTGACAGGTGAGGGGGTCAGAATTGTGTATAAAAGGAGCATCCAAAAGAGGTTTAATCTTTCCAACAAGGATGGGTCGGGGCTCACCACTTTGTGCCAAACTCCATCAGAGAATCATCATTGAGTTAAAAAAATACTTTTCGAAATGCAATATGGTTAAGAGCTGTGATCAACATCTAAAGAGCATTTTTGTGAGAAGTTTGTCTGGAGGAAATCTCAGTTGGACGTGTAAAAACTTCATATGTGTGGAGGAACACCTTGTAGCAGATGGACAAACCACAAACTAACAGGGTGCTGGGAGGGGCAAACAAGTCTGATCCATTCTACCTACCTTGACACTGGCAGGACTTCAAGAACTGCTGCTCATGTCCTGGTGTTTGATACCACACACTTTTAGTCCAAGCCACAACTGAGATGTTTTCATTATCATAACGGTTTTAGGTCACCAAATTTATATCAGTGTTATATACAACATATATACAACATAGGTCCAACACCATCCCCCAACCCCTAATACAGCATTTTAAGACATTTGTTTGTCATATACAAGTTTATACAAGTTTAAAATATAACGTTCAGTTGTAAGATTCTGTGTTTACTTTTTGGAGCATGTGTGCCATTGATGCAGAGAGAGACATATATGCTACCATCAAGATTATGTATTTTCCCAGAAGGTCCATTGTGATGTCAGGAGTTTCAGCAGCTTCATACACACAGAGTGTGTGTGCTTGACTGGTCTGCCAGCAGTCCACATCTGTCTCCTACTGAAAATGTATGGAGCATCATGAAGAGGAGAATCAGACAACAACAACCACGGACTGCTGAGCAGCTGAAATCTGGGATTCAGCAGGAATGGACACAGATTCCTCTGAAAAACTGCAACAATCAGTGTCCTCAGTTCCCAAAGCATTAAAAAGTGTCATTAAAAGGAAGCTGATGGAACACGATGGGAAACATTAGAGATTTGTTCTATTCTTTTAACACGGAGAAGGTGGTCTGTGAAAACACAAAATCATTTATTTGGATTTGTGTCTGGTAAAAAAGGTTCAAATTTATAAACAAACTACAAATTTCAGTTTTCCTTACTTTTTAGGAAATATACCCCCGTTTTTAGAAAGGGGTTTAAAGGTTATTGCACTGCATAATCTTTTCATTCCTAAATTAGCATGAACCTCTCAGTCACAAGCAGCTATGTAAATAAAATAATATTCAGTTTCAACTAGCACATATTTCTCCCTATACTCTTCATCATCAAAGCCAAATTTTGGACAGAAATAAGATCATCCCACTTTCTTGTTGTGTTTTTATATATTATTTCAATTTGGAAACAAACCTTAATCTGTTATTGCTCGAACATTGTGAATTGAATTGAGTCTTGTGGTGTTGTGTTGTTGTTAAGATCTGTGTTTTCTGTTTTACTGTTTGTAGGTTTATAGTGTTGTGTTTTACAACAGAGCTGCACGGTGCTGTGTTGGCTAGCATAGTCGCTTCACAGCAGCGGGTTCCTGGTTGGAATCTCAGCTGGTTCTTTCTGTGTGGAGTTTGCATACTCCAGTTTCCTCCCACTGCATGTTTTTTGTGTCTGTGTGGCCCTGTGATGAATTGGCAACTTTTCTTGTGTGTATTTTGCCTCTCAGCCAATTACAACTGGGATAGACTAAGCAAGAATGTAGTTCTACTTCTTTTGATCCAACTTCTTTCACTCTTAAATCAAATGTAATGAAAACCGTGTCCTAAATTTGTTAATTCAACCCTTAAGACCTAAAAATCATCATCAAAAATACACATTGTTGTGTACATTATATATCCAATATTCTCAGTTGAGCAAGTGCTGTCAGTTAGTACTTCTGTTAGTGTAATGGGGTCTGTACATTTGCGACATGTGTTGTATGTCTGTGTATAAGCAAACAGTAGAGCCTCTCACCCTGCTAAATATGCAGCCGCCCCTGTAAATTTCCAGAGCCAAGTGTCTTAGCTGAAAGTGTACAGTCATTGTCCCCGTCACCATCCACCTCTGCTCCACACTGCACTACAAAGCTGCTGTGGTCTGGTTGATCTGACATCACACTGCACAGCTCTGTTCCACTGTGGAAATACTGCAGTCTCTGTACTGCTGTGTACTGTTTCAGGTCCTGTCCAGGTCTTTATTTTACTTTACTGTAGGTGTCTTGCTGGTTAGCAGTTTTAACTAGTGATGCTGCACTAACATTAAACAGCAGTGATGTAACATTCCATGTGTGCTCCTCAATTATCAACGAAGAAAGTTAAGGTACTACAGGTTCTTCATATGCATTAGTTTCGATACCATGTATTCTTCTGTTGCGAATTAGCTGTATTAAATCATTTATAAGAAATGTAGTTGAATAAGCAGTTAGCATGGACACTCGCTCAGTTGGCTGTAGTGACTAGCGAGTGATAGCATGTTCTGAAGAAGCTTTCATACTTGTTGTAATACTGTACTTAATGTCCTGCAAGGAGTCCCTGTACAGCGACATTTTGGCACTGCAAATTTTTCATACTTGTTACAGATGCACACACAACATTTTCTAATTGGTCAAGGCATTAAACCTTAATTCAATGGAGTTCAGCTTAGCAACCATGTTACACGTACACATAAATACATGTCCCCCCTAACTAATGTATAATCACTGTGTGAATAAATGGCAAAAGGGTTTGACAGACACATTAAGTACACACATATACACACACGCACATTAATGTGACTGATTGGTTGACAGAGCTGCTGAGGCCAAGCTGATAACCTGCTGTCAATGAAAGAATCCTTTAAACACTCCACCAGTGTCTGAACACAAATAAAAATAAGACAAATGCAAACACGTGGACACACACTGAATAAACATGTGCAACCATACATAGTGCACGAAGAGCAATAAAGCAGTGGTGCATTAGCACACTGACATACACACTCTAATGAAAGCTGAGACAAATGAGGTCATTCCGCATTTTACAGACCATAATATCTGTCCTTCATCAGCAGCTGTAGATTAGCTGCCTGTGCAACATCATGGAGATGTGCTCTGACAGGATATGAACTTTTAGGATGTTAATTCACACAGACAAACAGGTGTAACAGAGTTACCTCACCTGACTAACATGACCTGCATGTGTTTAAATGTCTCCACATCCTCTTGTCATGTGCCTGTGTTTTTATCAAATATTTTGAACATACTCAACTAAACTTACATAGGTAAAGACCGTAAGGTGGGTTTCAATTTAACTCATTATATTTCAAATGGGTTTTATGATTGTGCACATGTTGAAATTGAATTCCTTTACCATTATTGTTACAATACAGTGCCAACGTGTAAAACATTCTTTCATTTAATTGAATTGAAATTAATTTAGGGAAACTTCTGTAACATTGGACAACAAGTAAGAAAGAGTAATTAACGCTTACATTCTTACTGCTTCCCAACAGGTCATCAGCTGTTTTCTTTATAAATTCTCTGTCCACACAGGTGGTGTGAATAAGTAGATGTGTATGTGACACACAGCTGAAAAGCTGAGTTTGATGTGATTCAACTGAGGGAAAGTAGTTTACTATAAAGTGATCACAGTGGGTACCAGCAATACATACAACAACAAAAAATAAAAATCAAGTGATTGAGCTTTGGGGTTGAAAAGCCTCCAGGTACTTCATTGATCCAGATTTTCCTGACTTTTTCATTAACGTGTAAATCAACAATGCAGTTAAACCCCAAGAAAGCCCCCTAGAAATTCCTTCCTCAATATATTCCAACAGACTGATAATGCATCATTTTTAGTGAGCCAGCAGATCTGCCCTAACCTCGAGTACACTGTATCGTAAGCCCAGTTAGCAATGAAAATGTTTGTGATATGGGGATTTAAATGATAGTCAGGCTTCTGAGCTTTTGATTTAAAGGCTTTTATGTCTCATCACCTGGATACAACAGCCAAGAGTCTGTATTGTAAGAAAGTTCATGGCACTAAACGTACATCTTTCTGCATACCATATTTGTTCTGCTGATGAGATATGGGCCTGGAAAAATATCCTCAAATTATCCTGTGTTGTTCTTTTAAAACTCACAAGTGAAGAAAATGATTTTGACATGTTGAGGTTATAACTGCCTTTTATATAAATGAAAAGTGGGTGAAAAAAGTTATCAGCCATCATAACATCATCATAACATTCTGTGTCATTATTGATGATCAAGAATAGTCTGTGGAACTATTGGAGTTGTAAGTCCAAAATGCAAAATGATTACCATTACCATAACAGTTCTTAGACATTCCGACCATAGATCAAAACATTTTCCACCAAATGATAGGTCACTGTGATTTTATTGTAATTCATAGACTTCAGCTTTGCACCCTACATATTTTCAACATGGGAAAATATAAATGGGAATCAAACCCATTTTGGCTTGACAGGAATTGAGTTGCTAAAGCTACATGTAAGGGAGTCCCTGAAGCTTGGTTCTGATGGGGCTTGAATCCAGGACTTTCTGTGTGTAAAGCAGACATGATAACTGCTACACTACAGAACCTCCACCTTAGTGGTTTTATTTACAAAGTGAGACAAATATGCACAATGAATGGAGGTTTTCTGTACAGCGGTGAATCTTTCATGACGCATCTGTAGCTGTGCTGGCAAAACATGGACCGACTTTCCTGTGATTGTCACTGGGCTGAAAACTGGTGGTTAGAATGTTGGCGGTGCAGAGTGGCTTTTTCCTGATGAAGTTTCCTTGAGGTTATTTTCCCGCTATCCATTTTCGGTTGAACTCTCAACGACGGTGAAGCAGACAATAGATGTTTACGAGCAGAACTTGATATGATAAACTTGACAAGAAATAATGTTTGGTTTTCTGTGAATGGCCAAAGAAGTACCAACAAAGGGTGAACACAATCTGGCCTCAATCCTCTGAAAAACTGGAGCTCAAATACCAGAGCAAGGCAGCATGTTCGCAAGTGGAAGCAATTGGGAGCAATCATGGGGCCGACAGCCACCCAGTCCACAAACACACACACACACACACACACACAATCACAGAACCCTGATACAATCCACAGAAATATTTAAACAGTATTTGGATTATTTTGGCCTTGGAGATGATTGGTGGCTAACACATCCATCCACCGGTAAATTATCTTTTTCTCACCTACTGCTGTATTGACTTCTTACTCACCAGTAACTCAATCACCTCTCACATATCCTATGCAGAAATATAAGTTATTATAAGTGATTACGTACATGTATACCTTACCTGGAACATCAACCCCATCTAATCCAGACTTTGACATATACTTAAAAAAAGAGTGGGCATTCTCTCTTGAATTGAATGACTCGCCAGAAACAACACCTTCACTTTCTTTGGCAAACAAGAAAAGCAATATTAAGGGAAAAAATGATCTCTTACTTCACCTTAATCCACCATTGTCCCCCTTGCTCCTAACAGCTTTTCTCTGCATACTGGCAACATCAAATATCTAGGAATCCACGTCTCCCAGGCTGTCCGAGTTGGCCAATCTTAATTTCAAACCACTTCTCAAAACTATAGAGAACAACCTTTAGCATTGGATGTATCAACCAATATATCTTATTGGAAGAATTGCTACAATTAAAATGACTATATTGCCCAAGATTAACTATCTGTTTCCTACCAAACCTTCACCTTCCTGGATTAAAGTTCCATCTGACTAAGCCAGCACCGGCTGTGGTGCAGAGATTGATCCAGGACAGAATCCAAAGTGGAGGGGAGAGTGCTGTCCACAACCACAATATGAGTACATAGAGTTCACTACTCGAGAAAGGGTGTTTGAAACGGGTTTTATACATTCCCAGATCTGCTCACCCTGCATACAGAACACCTACTTGCGTGCCACATGGGACAGCACTTATTAACTTATTAAACACTTTTTTAATAATATCAATAATATTAGACACTTATTAAAAAATTAAATATATATCACTATCTATATCTATATTATATCACAAATAATCTAGCTTGTCATATGGACTACTGCATCCCATTATCTGCCCCATTGTGTCTACTCTGAGATTTGTCCCTAATAACATGAAATAACCCTTTGCGCAAACTACTCTACATAGCACTAATTATCTCCAAGACCATTGTCATCAAAACCTGGAGGTCAAGGAACCAAATTATTACCACATTATGGAAAAAATTCGTAATTGAACAAATGACTATGGAAAAACTATTGACCTCCCTCAGAAATGCTTCTACCAACACTGATATTTGGAACTAATTCTTCAATAATCAAAACTCTCTCAGCTTTAATATTACATCTGTTTGCCTATATTTAATTTTACAAGGCTCATACACAATAAGAGCACCCCAAACACACCCAAACATATACAGCTTCTTCGTCATTGCTTCTCTGCTTCCATAATCTTTACATTTGTTTTAAAAAAGAAATGTTTATTATATTATATTATATTATATTATATTATATTATATTATATTATATTATATTATATTATATTATATTATATTATATTATATTATATTATATTATTATGGGCATGCCAAGAAATGGCATTCTGGAAATGTGAGCTCTTTAGTAGTTACATCAGCTGAAAGAGGACAAGTGTTCCTACATTTTAAGGTATAATTTTTTTGTCTGAGTTAAACAGTAGAGAAATTTGTTTGAATATCAGAAAAAGTTAAAATGATAAGTGTGCCCCTCTGCTGTCTTCTCATTCTTAAAAATCAAGAAGGAGCAAAAATGTTTACGTTTTTGAAACTGTCACATTTCAAAATTGGCTTAATATTTTAAAAAGCTGAATCATTTGGTAATAGCCAAATGTCTTGTGACCTGTTAAAAGTTTGAATGGTGTCTCTAGCTGAACATATGTTGCAGTAATTAGGTTGGAAAGAAGAGGAAGAGTTGAAAGCATTTCCCATTCATTTGAATGATGGGAAAATTTGAATAAAAGTTAAATAGTTTAATAAGTGTAAAAGTTATAAACACCAAAAGTAATAGCCATAATCTCCTGAAATAGATTAATGGTTTGATACAAAATTTGTAGAAATCGGTGAAAGATTGTAGGACTAGTTAAGTGTCAAAAAAACGTACGGAATAATAATAACTAGAAAAAAAATTTCTGAAGAAATTTTGATGGGTGCCAAGCTTCTGCCCATCGACACAAAGAGGCTGTGCAGTGCTGAGAGAGCTGCTAGTTGCCAGTCAAGCATTAGATATTACAAATCCAGTCTGAAATATGATATTCGGGCTTGTTATGTTGAAACCTGCCTCCTTTAGACAGCATGAGTGAGGTTAAACACACAGAAGGACGGCCTAAGCCAGACAGACATAGAGGAGGACAGACTGTGCCCGCTGACAACAAACAGCCTTTTATTTTAAATTAATAAAATTAATTTATATCAAGGTCCTGTGTATAATACAGGTTTTATAGCAGTTTTAATACAGCCTTCACCGTCAGTTTAAAGGAGAAAAGGACTGCTTCTTTATAATGGAAATGTGTGATTTGATGTCTAAGAGACAGAGAATGTCATGTTATTTTGTATTAGGAGCACACATAACACAGGCTGGCATAAAGCTGTTACAATAGGCCAGCCATGTTATTAATATTGTTACTATTAGAAGAGGGCAGCCATGTTGGCTCTGGCCTCATAAGCAGTGAGGGGCTGGCATGAACCTGTAATCACACATAAAGCCCGGTTGGTGTATTCAGAATAATCGCGCGCATTTGTCTCGTAGACGGCTGGCATGAACCCTCAAAGGCTCAACTTTATGCAAATGAGCAGTGACGCGACGCGACGACATCCAATTAGGGCCGAACTGGATTCCAAAGGTGGAAAAAAGGCGAAAAAAAGGTGGAAAAAAGCGGAAAACGGCAGAGCGCAAACACAAAGAAGGCTGCCCAGAGTACGATCCATGGTGAAAGAGGGAACCGATGTATGGATGGATTATTATATATATCTGCTAGTTGCTATACATATAAGCCCCGCCCCTTTGGCCGCTTCCGGCGGAAAAAGAAGTACAAGCGGCGGGTTGTGAGCGTCGTGAGTTTTTGGTGTGAGCCCCCGGTTAAACCATGTTGGCTGCCCTGCTGCTGCCCGCTGAGAGACAGAGGCTGTCATGTTGTATTGTATTAGGTGCACACATAACACAGACTGGCATAAAGCTATTATAGCAGGCCAGCCATCTTGGCTCTGCCCTCATCAGCTGTATTAGAACAGGGCAGCCATCTTGGCTCTGGCCCCTCATTAGTTGCTATGGGCAACAGCTGCGGTGCCAACTGTCAAATCTGCACCTCACTTTGTCCCCTTAAAATCATGGGGTTTTAATTATGAAGCACAAGTCTGGAACAAACGCTCGCTGTTCGAAAAGTAGAAGTTGTATCCGAATAATTCTTTCACCGTGAGCGACAGAAGGGACGGGGGAAGCCAGCGGTGTAATTTTATTCTGTGTTTTTTATGGCAGTTTTAAAATGAGTTTTCACTCTGATTTCACGAGTCGGCCTGTTTATAATGAGATGGAATGTTCCCTCTCTGCGCTCAGAGGTGATTTGGGAGAAATCTGTGAGGCCAAGCTCAATGAGAGTGACTTTGTGTGAAAGAGGTCAGGCAGATATTTTGGACGTGAGAGGCATTTGTTTGAGAAAGTTTTTTTAAAATAATTTTAGAGTGGGAGTTAGAATGTGAGCGACATGAGATGAGGTCCTCTGGCTACCTAAAACGTAAACTGCCGTGGTGTCAAAGCTATCAACAAGCCCTTTACCACAGTTAAAGTCTTTCCTGTCACATACAAACTTTGAATGATGTGTCTGTGATGGCTGAGTTAGGAGGCCTCCGTTAAGGCCTTTCCAATGAATTTTCCCATTGAAAATTTTCTCGGATTTTCCCAATTTTCCGGAATTCCTTTTGAGTAATGAGAGACAAAAGTAATAGCACACCGATCCCGATCGACGCACGCAGCGATGTATTTTTTATTCCAGTCGGACCATCGCTGCAGGAGGAGTAGCGAACCGAAATTTGGGGCGGAAACAGGAGAATAACAAGCGTCCAACACAATAGTAATATATGTGCCTTGCCTTTGGCATTGGCACCTATAATAAAGGGAAACAATAAAATATGAAAATATGCTGAAAAAGAAAACAAAAGGGCTTCCGGTTTTTTATAAAATGGCGGAGTAGGTCCTACACCGGGAGAGCGCTGTTGAAATCTTGCCTAAATCCATGCAATAAGTGTTTCCATACATCACTCAGCCTATGCAAACTTGTGTGGACCTATGTAGGGTGCTAAAGACCATGGGCAAAAACGAAAAGCAGAGCCAGCCTACAATTGAGCAATCTCAGACAAAGAGCGACGACATGCTAACGAGCCAAGACGAGCAACATGCTAGCGACTCGTCGCTAAAGTTAGTCGACATGGAGAAACTTCTGAAAGCAATGGAAGACCGCATTATAACTAAACTTTCCGAACAATTTTCTGCTGACCATGCAACTATTAAACGTCACGACCACGCCCGTTCATCGCGTGGATCCACTACTACCAGACCAATGAGCGCATCCTGAAGCTTGCCAGGGAGTCCGGCTCGCTTTCTTTTCGCGGAGCCGACATTCACTTCTACACGGATTACAGCACCGAGGTCGCGAAGAAAAGAGCAGCATACTTTACGATGAAATCTCAGCTGAGGAACGCCAGCCTCGCATATAGGATGCTCTTCCTTGCAAAGCTCCAGGTCACCAACAAGAACATCCCGAAGCTCGTCATCTCCTCACCAGATGACGTTTCCTCCTATCTTCATACCAACCCTCCTGGATCACCCTCCATGTCTGCTGGCTCTTAAATAATAACGGTATGAAAACAATTGAGCGCAGCGG
This sequence comes from Leuresthes tenuis, assembly GCF_036924035.1. Classification (NCBI taxonomy): domain Eukaryota; kingdom Metazoa; phylum Chordata; class Actinopteri; order Atheriniformes; family Atherinopsidae; genus Leuresthes; species Leuresthes tenuis. Next base: position 32,940,537 of record NW_027325374.1, on the reverse strand, counting down.
CGCCAAAAGGTAAAGGGTCATTTCGTTCATTGTTTAGTTTTGTTAAGACAAAACATATACAATTTATTATGGCAATCTCCCTATAAGCAAGTGTAACACCTGGTTGAATAATAGAACCAGTTATTAATGTAAACTACTGACAGGTGGTTTCCTTAACTTATGCCTCTCTCAATCAAAACAATAAACAAAGATAAATAAAAATAGTTACAACAGTAAAAGTAGGCTATACAATCACAATATATCACAAATAAACAAAATAGACTTCTCTGACAGTTCAGATTCAGTGGGGTTTAGCTCGCCACTTGAGTTCAGACTGTAATGTCTGACCAGCTGAACTGAAGAATTTGAATGTTGTCCATAAAGAAGGAGGGGATGATGATGAAAGGGGGTGGGGATGATGATGAGGAGGGTCACGATCAGCACACACACAAGCTCCTGGCCTTGGAAGCACAAGGCAGGAAAATAATCAATATAAATATAAAACACACCTTATAACTTATGTTATGTTATCATTTGATTATAATATAATTTATATTATTAATATAGAGTAAAAACAAAACAAAACACACCTATCTATAATTACAAACTGGATCAGCTGATAGTCAGCTGATTCACCGGCAACAATGCTAACGCTGTAGCTGTTAACATTTAAAATTAGTCGTTGGTAGCTTGCCAACGTTTCTTTTTTTTTTCTTAACAGTCACTGAGCTACTATTTTTTCTTTTTAGTTCCAGGGCTACTTTGTGAAGGAGTATTGTTTCACTCACCAAGGGTCTTTGATTTAAAACAGCAGGATTATTACTGTTCCAGGAGGGGTTTCTTCTTCTTTCTTTCTTTTTTTATTTTCTGTTGGTCTGTCTCTGACTCCGTCTGTCTGGGTGTCTCTCAAGGTGCAGCTCTGAGAGTGAGGGCTTGGTCTACACAGCCTTTTATATCGGGACTGTTGTTATGGTTACAGTAGAAATATATAAATGTACTTATTTCGTTAATTAATAATTATTTATTCATTTAAATCATGTAACCTAAATATAAATCAAGTGATGTAAATAAAATTATTATTTATTTAGTTAATATGTCCAGTAATCAGGGGTTACACAAGAGTTAAGCTCATGTCACGGTTTTACCATGAACTTTATGAAGACTTTAGATGCTTAAAGAGAGACTTCTATGTCTCCTGATGTTGGAGGTACTTCCTCACTTTACATGCAGAAACTCATGTCCCCCACAGACTTGGTTTAATACACGCGTGTGTATCATTCAGGTTCATAAATGAAAAATGTGCCTGTTATCGCTATGCATAAACCTATGCTGCTGCCACCGTCTAGTTTAGTTGTATGCATTATTGAATTATATTTGTTTGCATGTTTGTGGTGGGGCTTGATATTCATTAAGGAAAAAAAATAAGAAAGAAAAAATGTTTCTCTTCCCCTTCTTTTCTTTTGCTCCCTGCATGGGCGTTTACACTTAAATTTAAATTTACACTTTTACTCAGTAAACAGAGTAGTTTCAACGTAAGTCAGATGTTCTCCAAGCGGTTAGTTAAGAGCAGTTCTCAAAGCTCTTGCCCCTCCTTGCCACCTGGAGTTGCTGTTGTTGTTGTTGTTTGTGTGTGTGTGTGTGTCCTCTTCCCTCTTCCTGGTCTCACTGCTCTATCATCCATTCCTATAACCCCTTAAGATATACCAACTAATCGCAATGCAAGTTGTCCCATCCAGGTGACTAGTCGTGTCTTTAAATGCAAAAGGTATGAACACATGGATAAAAAGACCTGTCCTATTTACAACAACTAAATTCAGATATAACATTTTTACAGGAAACTCCCCTTAAGAATAACCATGTAAATTACTTTAAAAGGGGTTGGGTGGGTCAGGTATTTCATTCGCAGTTAAATGCTAAAGCCAGAGGGACAGCTATCCTTATACATAAAGACTTACCATTTCAAGCTAAGGAAGTGATCGCTGATACTAATGGGAGATGTGTCATTGTCTTGGGTCAGCTGTTTTCCAGTCTTGTCATCTTGATAAACATTTACGCCCCAAATTATGATGATGGAAATTTTTTTGACAAACTATTCTCTACCATACCCAGTGATAATAATTATAGGGAGTGCCTTTAACTGCGCACTTAACACCATATTGGCCAGTGTGATGGTAAATTTTATGTCTCAGGACTGACAGACCCTCCAATCCACATTAACCATTTGTATCACCCAGACACGCTAATTGTTTTAAACTATTTACTTCTTAATTAACACTCAGACAAGATCATTGTTTTAACCTCCTGTTTCTTAATTATCATCAAGACTGCATCCTGCCCCCCTCTGGAGATGTTGTTACACATCTAAAGGTATAAATGCTCTGTATTTCTTTTGTTTGTATCTTTTCATACCATTGCCGCTGAATGGTGTGGACTGATCTTTTTCCTTGCAACGAAGAGTAAAAAACTTAGCCGGTCGGCAGAAAAAGTAAGTTTCTCTATTTCATTGCTCATCAGAGGTATTAGGAAGGAAGCGATTGAAAACTTCCATAACACCAGATCATCAAACAAACCCCAATCCCTCACCAAATCAGCCAGAGTTATAAATGATTACATCTCGCAATATGGTGTCTCAGATATTTGGAGATTTAAATTTAATAACAAAGAAGTATTCTCCTTCTTCTCCAATGCCTATCACACCTACACCAACATTATTTTCTCCTAGATAACAGATTGCTATGTAATGTTACTTCTTGCTTATATTATAGCATCACTATATCAGATCATGGTGCTGTCTCTTTTTATATTATGCTACCCAACTGCTTCAGACCTTCTCGCAGCTGGAGACTTAACCCTCTCCTACTAGCTGATGAACAATTTATATGCCATATTTCTTCTCAAACCTCTCTCTTCCTTGAAACGAACACCTCCCCAGAAATTTCCCACTCTATCTTATGGGAGACCCCCAAGGTCTATCTTTGTGGCCAAATAACTGAATATTCACCAGAGCAAAAAAAAGCAAGAGAATCCAAATTAAATGACATTTTACGATCCATTGCGGAAATTGATAATCCATACTCATCCTCACCCTCCCCGCCACTTTTTAAAGAAAGATTACCGCTGCAGACAGAATATAATTTACTCTCTACTGACAAAGCTACATACTTACTCACCAAAGCTCAATCTAAGGTTTATGACTCAGGTGATAAAGTCAGCTGATATCCTCCCGTCTTATTCCTAAGATTTGCAAAGAAACAGGTAAATTAATCACAAACAATGTTGAAATGAATAATATTTTCAAGCAATATTATAGTTACCTGTATAGTTCTGAATGTGATGGCAACACCTCTAAGATCCAGTCCCTTTTTAATAAGTTCACTCTGTCCTTTGTCTCTGCCGAACAGAACAATTTACTGAGAGGTGACATTACGGACGCAGAAATTTTAGAGGCCATTAACTCCTTAAAATGCAACAAAACACTTGGCCCAGACGGTTACATTTCCGAATTCTATAAAAAATTTGCACTTCAATTATGCCCTCTGTTCTGGGCCATGTTGAACGAATCTTTGTCCTCAGGTTATCTCCCACCATCCTTACGCCAGGCCGCAATAATACTTTTACTGAAAGAAGGCAAGGACTTACTCCAGTGTTCATCCTATCGTCCCATTTCCCTTTTAAATACAGACTACAAAGTCCTATCTAAAATGCTATCTACAAGAATGGAGAAGGTTATCTCACAAATAATTTCACCAGACCAAACTGGCTTCATTTTAAACCGCCACTCTAGTTCAAATCTTAAGAGACTTCTCAATATTGTTCATGTCTCTCCAACCCATTCACCTGAAATGGCTATATCTCTTGATGCTGAAAAAGCATTTGACAGAGTCGAATGGCAGTATTTATTTTTCACTTTGAAAACATTTGGACTCGATGACTCTTTCATTTTCTGGATAAAACTCCTCTACTTCCATCCTGTAGCCTCACTTATCACCAATGGTCAGCAATCTGACTCTCTTAACAGAGGCACACGGCAGGGATGTAGCCTTTCCCCCTTACTTTTTGCCATTGCCATACAACCTCTCGCTGCCGCTCTCAGGCAATCAGTTGACTTCCTAGTTATAGAGCGGGGGGCATTTCACAAAAAAATATCTTTATACGCAGATGACATTATTTTGTATGTTGCTGAAATTAACAATGAAAAAAGCTAAATATTTCCGCCACTCTAATTCCTGCTTCTCACGTCCCATTTAGAATTGTCGGGAAAGGCTTCAAATATCTTGGAATTTATATCACGCCTACTTTTCCATCCCTCTTCAAAAAAAACTTTTCTATCTTATTTGAAAATTGTAAAAAAGACTTCCTTTATCCATAGTCGGTCAGATCAGTCTTATCAAAATGATTGTGCTACCAAAATGAATGTATCTCTTTCAAAACATCCCAATTTTGATTAAAAAAAAAAAAAACATTGCAAAACAGTATATTATAATTTATCTGGAAAGGTAAACCTCACAGAATCAAAAGAGATGCACTTCGAAGACCAAAAAAGCTTGCAGGCCTGGTGTTGCCTAATTTTATTTATTACTATTGGGCATGCAATATAAAAACCATGTTACACTGGAAGGAGAGAGATGAGCCAGATAGACTTGATGCTTGGATACAAATGGAAAATGCTAGTAGTCCAATTCATTTGAGCTCTGTGTTATGTGCCTCTGTGCCCCCTCTCCTAAGTCAGTTTCAGTCTAACCCAGTTGTCTATCATTCAATCAGAATTTGGTCACAATTTAGGAGACATTTCAAACTCCAGACAACATCCGTGCATTAAATTATAACTTCCCACCCTCACTGTCTGACTCGACCTTTGGAGTCTGGCGCTCAAAGGATATTACATACATTTCTAATTTATTTGTAGATGGTAAATTTGGATAATTTACACAACTCTCCCAATCATTTGGCTTTCCGAAATTCCATTTTTTCAGGTATCTTCAACTTAGACACTATGTCCAGAAAAGCATTCCGTCCTTTCCAGACTTTCCAATTGACAATGCAACTGATCATATTCTCTCACTTCCTCTGGATCGTAAAGGTCTGATTTTCACTCTTTATGACTGTATACGCAATATCGCTCCTCACTCTCTGCAGGGTGTCAGGAGATTATGGGAGAATGATCTTGGAGCAGTAATGACAGAGGACCAGTGGGAAGCACAACTTAAGTTGATACATTCATGCTCCCCATGTGCTCGACATAGCCTAATACAACAAAAAATTGTATTGAGGGCACATTTGACCAAAGCAAGACTGGCAACATTTTTTCCTAATGTGGACACTTCTTGCCAGCGTTGTAAGGGTCAACCAGCAGATTATATACACATGTTTTGGTCCTGCCCCAAGTTGAACACATTCTGGGCCAACATCTTTACTGCTTAGAACAAAATGTTTCAAAAAGATGTCACCCCGAACCCCATATGTGCTTTATTTGGATGCACCCCTGAAATTCGCCTTAAAGGCAAAGCTGGCATAGTCGTAGCGTTTACTTCCCTGATTGCAAGACGACTCATTCTTCTCTCTTGGAAGAAAGACACACCTCCCACCTTTCCAAGTTGGATAAGAGATATAATGCACTTTCTTACACTTGAGAAGATAAGATATACCCTTGAAGTCTCCTTGCACAAGTTTGAGAGGGCTTGGACCCCCTTTCTAGAGTATTATAAGAGTTTACAAATTCCTTTAAATGAAGACCAGGTTATCAGTACTTAAGTGAGATCTTTACCCTTAAGTGAGTTCTGGGAAGGTATGGGAGGAGGGTGGGCTGGATTCCCATCAATGTTTATATAATGCAGCCACCATTTTGTTGTGTAAACATTTTAATTATTTTTTTAATGTTATGTTATTTTATTTTATTCTATTATTGTTTGTGTGTATGCTTGTTAATTCACTGTAAAAAATCAATAACAATTGTAAAATAAAATAAAATAGAAAACAAAATACGAAAATAAAAATTACATGACAATAATCAAAAGCCTCTAATTTAACAAAAATACAGCAGTAAACGGACAAGATTGTGTGAGATGACATTAATGTGATATGTTTTAATTGTGCAACAGCGATGACTTAATTACCAGCGCAGAGATTAGTGTCCAAAAGTGTCAAAAAAGATTTTTCTGTTGAGCGCACTATATAATGCACTACTTTTATTTCCCTATGTAGGGAGTAGGGAATGAGTGAGTGCTTTCGAACACAGCCTTAGATGCCTCATTCAGGCTTGTCAGGCACATCAACACGGCCGCCATCTTGGGACGGGGTTTCTGACAGCGGTTAGTTATGGTTAGAGCGGGTCTGACAGCTGTGCATCTGGCAAAATAACAGACTTTTGTGCCGCTTACGGATGTTCCCGTGGAATAAATGTTGAAACAAAGAAACTTGGAATGACATTTCAATTCAATTCAATTCAATTCAGTTCAGTTTTATTTATATAGCGCCACATTACAACAATTGTCATCTCAGGAGCTCAGGAGCTCAGGAGGAAGAGCAGTCACCCACCAATCGGAAGGTCAATGGTTCGACTCTGGCTTCCCCGGGCTACATGTCGAAGCGTCCTTGGGCAAGACACTGAACCCCACGTTGACCCCCCAGTGTATCATTGGGGGTATCAATGATTAGAAAAGCATGTAGTTATGAATCTTAAGACGTGCTGTATGAATGTGTGTGAGTGGGGTAAATGCGGCATGTAGTGAAGCGCTTTGAGTGGTCAGCTAGACTAGAAAAGCACTATACAAGTACAAGTCCATTTACCAAAGCACTTAAATAATATAGTCCAATTCAAGCCAATTGGAATTCAATTAATTGTAATCATAATCCAATGAAATCCAATTAATTAATTTCAAAATAATCCAATTCATTCATATAGAGCCAATTCAAAAACAATATCCTAGCTAAGGAAACCAACAGATTGCACCGAAACTTGTCTTCAGTCCAATCTCCCGTCCTGAGCGTGCCTGAGGCAACTGTGGAAAGGAACGACTCCCTTTTAACAGGAAGAAACCTCTGGCAGAACCAGACTCAGGAAGGGTGGCCATCCGCCTCGACCAGCTGGGGTTTGAGAAGACAGAAAAGAGGGAAAAGAGGGGGGAAAAACACCATAACACCATTCAAAGGATATCTGTTGGAACAGGGAAACACAAGTTAATAACCACAATAATGTCACGTGCATAATATCATTTGAGAAATTAAACGGGGAAAAGAGATCAAAGTGAGGAAAGGTGTGACAGTTGAGGTCCCCCAGCAGTCTAAGCCTATAGCAGCTTAACTATGGGATGTTTCAGGATCACCTGAGCCATCCCTAACTATAAGCTTTATCAAAAAGGAAAGTTTTAAGCCTAATCTTAAAAGTGGAAAGGGTTTCTGCTTCCTGGATGTTTACCGGCAGCTTATTCCACAAGAGAGGGGCCTCATAACTGAAGGCTCTACCTCCCATTCTACTTTTAGAAACTCTGGGAACAACAAGTAAATCTGCAGTTTGGGAGTAAAGTAGAGCACTTTAATCTACTTAGGAAAATATCTTACAATGAGATCTTTATATGTTTATATATCTTTATAAGATATGGTGGAGCTCGGTCATTAAGAACTTTATATGTGAGGAGAAGAATCTTAAATTCTATTCTCAATTTAACAGGGAGCCAATGAAGAGAACCTAAAACTGGAGAAACATGATCTCTCCTGTTAGTTCTCATCAGAACTCTGGCTGCAGCATTTTGGATCAGCTGGAGGCTTTTCAGAGAACATGTGGGACAGCCCAATAATAAAGAATTACAGTAGTCCAGTGTTGAAGTAACAAATGCATGGACTACTTTCTCTGCATCACCCTGAGACAGGATGTTCCTGAAAGCACTTTTATATGTGTGTCAAATGATAAATTCTGGTCAAAAATAACTTCAAGGTTCCTCACTGTAGAACTAGAAGCCGAGGAAATACCATTTAGAGTCACTATATAACTAGACAATTTCTCCCTGAAGCGCTCAGGTCCAAAGATAACAACTTAAGTTTTGTCTGGATTTAGAAGCAGACAGTTCTGAGTCATCCAGGTCTTTATGTCTTTAAGACATGCTTGTAGTCTGACCAACCTATTGGTTTAATCTGGTTTCATAGATAAGTACAGCTGAATATCATCAGCATAGCAATGGAAATTTATGCCATGCTGTCTAATAATGTTACCCAATGGAAGCATGTATAAAGTAAAAATAATCGGTCCAAGCACAGAACCCTGAGGAACTCCAAGACTTACTCTGGTGTGTGAGGAAGATTCTTCATTTACAAGAACAAACTGGAATCTATCAGATAAATATGACTTAAACCAGCCTAATGCAGTTTCTTTAATCCCAATAACATGTTCAAGTCTCTGTAACAGAATGCTGTGATCGATCGTATCAAATGCAGCACTGAGATCCAACAGGACAAGCACAGAAACAAGTCCACTATCAGAGGCTAAGAGGAGATCATTGGTAACTTTCACCAGTGCTGTTTCTGTGCTATGATGCACTCTGAATCCTGACTGAAACTCTTCAAACAGATTATTTCTATGTAAATGATCACAAAGTTGAGCTGCGACTATTTTTTCAACTTTAGACAAAAAAGGAAGATTGGATATAGGTCGATGAATCGAGAGTAGGTTTTTTAAGTAAAGGTTTAATTACAGCAACCTTAAAAGTCTGAGGTACATATCCTGTCAACAAAGACCGATTGATCAAATCCAATATGGAAGTGTCAATTAAGGGGAAAACCTCCTTGAACAGTCTGGTTGGGACTGGGTCTAAAATACAAGTTGATGGTTTAGAAGAGACTATTGCTGTTGTTAGCTCAGAGAGATCAACTGGGCAGAGGCTGTCTAAATACAATTCAGGTTCTAAAGATACTTCTAAAGCTGCTCTACTTGATGATACATCAGTGATAATAATGGGAAGGATTCCATTAATCTTCTCTCTGATAGAAACAATTTTATTGATGAAGAATCTCATGAAATCATCACTGCTGAGAGTTAAAGGAATACATGGCTCAACAGAGCTCGGACTCCTTGTCAGCCTGGCAACAGTGCTGAAAAGAAACCTGGGATTATTCTTATTCTCTTCTATCAATGATTAATAATAAGCAGTTCTAGCTTTATGAAGTGCTTTCTTATACGTTATTAAACTATCTTTCCAGACTAATTGAGACGCTTCTAAATTAGAGGAACGCCACTGTCTCTCCAGCTTTCTTGCAGTCTGCTTTAATGCACGCAGCTGTGAATTATACCAAGGAGCCAACCTCTTCTGACTGATTACCTTCCTTTTCAGAGGGGCAACATTGTCCAGTGTTGTACGCATTGAAGCTATAGTGCTGTCAACAAGAGAGTCAAGTTCTACTGGAGTAAAATTTAGGTAGCCGTCCTCTGTCATATCTGCACATGGCAGTGAAGAAAAGGATGATGAAATCAACTCTTTAAATCTGGTTACAGCATTCTCTGATAGACACCTTCTGAATGTAAAATTCTTCTCAGAAGCCGTATCGTCAAGTAATGTCAATTCAAAGGTTATTTAAAAAAATGGTCAGACAAGACAGGGTTATGAGGGAACACTGTTAACTGTTCACTCTCAATGCCATACGTCAGCACAAGGTCAAGGGTGTGATTAAGGCAGTGAGTAGGTCTGTGAACACTTTGAGAAAATCCAATAGAGTCTAATATAGAATTAAAGTTAATATTTAGGCTGTCATTTTCAACATCTACATGAATATTAAAGTCACCCACTACAATGACTTTATCTGTACTCAGCACTAACTGGGATAAAAACTCAATTTATTTCACAAATAAGAATTTGTTTTATATTATTTAATTGTTATGAACGTGTTGAATTTAATGTATCTCTTAAAATAACATGAAACTAGCTTATTACTAGCTTACGTCAGGAGAAGAAAACAAAAGATGTTTTTGTTAGTAAGGAGTAATATGATGAAAGGGACATTTGGCAATCAGCCACTGTATGTAATTGTGCTAAGTACGCCATGTTATTCCTAAATTATCTATTGAACCAGTTTCATAGCACTAACGTTAACATTAACTGCTATGGTAAGTTATGTACCTGAATTGTAGCTACATAAGCACAGAGAACTGAGCGTTGTTTAGATGGAGTTGTTTTGTGTGTAGGTTTCCAAAAGATAAATGGAAGAGGCAGGCATGGGAAGCAGCACTCTGGAGGAGAGGTTTTATCCCAAAGGAACGTTCAGTCGTCTACAGCTGTCACTGTAAACCACAAGACTTTGACAGGACTGGACAGTCAATTCATTGAAAGGAAGGAGTGAAACCATCACTTTTTAATTTTCCTGACCACCTGACCATTTACAAAGTTAGTGTTATGACAAATTCTCATATAGTCTTAATATTTCACTAACACAACGCAGTGCCCACTAAAGGATAATAACATACACTGTTAGAAATTGTTCCTATTGAATGAACCCTTATATAAACCTTTAAAAACATCAGTGTCACCTCCCTGATGTTAAAATGCACAATTCTATTAACATAGAAGACATACTGTTTTTAAAACAATGACGCATGATTGAGTTATCCTTAAATACCTGAAATCTTTGTCTAAATAATCACATTTCTAAAGTATGTATCCATCCATCCATCCATTTTCTATACTCGCTTAATCTGTTGGTCAGGTCGCGGGGGGGCTGGAGCCTATCCCAGCAGTCATTGGGCGGGAGGTGGGGTACATCCTGGACAGGTCACCAGTCCATCACAGGGCCACACAGAGACAAATGAGACAAACAACCACACACGCTCATGCTCACTCCTAAGGACAATTTTAGAGTCACCAATGAACCTGACATGCATGTTTTTGGACAGTGGGAGGAAGCTGGAGTACCCGAAGAAAACCCACACATACACGGGGAGAACATGCAAACTCCACACAGAAAGGCCCCAGGTGGGGATAGAACCTGGAACCCTCTTGCTGTGAGGTGATGGTGCTAACCACCACACCACCGTGCAACCCCTAATGTATGTATGTATGATATAGATAAAAAAGATTATATACAAATATTTTGATCTATGTTTTATCACAAATATATGTCTTAAATTTATATTAAACCAAACAGCTTGAAAATCGGTTGAAAATTCAGTGAATTGTGGTGATTTTAATCATTGATAGACCTCTGGCTCTGTTGACTAGTGCAGTAAGTAGACACGGCTTCCCCTGTCCCAAGATGGCGGCGGTGTCAGAACTAGAACAGATTATTGTCTTAAACAATAGTTTCACAGTATTTCTTCAAAATATACAATTTGGAGGAACACAAACTTTTTTTAGAGGACTTATGAATGCTGGAGTGGGACTTTGAATAACCTGAAAATGATACAACTGTTATATGAAAACTTAAAGATATCTTAACTGGGCTATGCCCTAAATGTTTTAAAATTCCATTGATGCCCTTACTTTACCCATACAGTATAAGCAATAGTGCTTTAGCCTCTAAACTCTTAAAGAAAACACAGAGGCGTGGAATAATTATGCAGCCAAGGGTTACAACATGATTTTAAACAGCCAGTTGGTTAACATGTTGTCTATCCTTTGGTCCTGTTCGATGCAGGACTCGAAATGTATGACGAAAACAGGGGAAATTAAAGTATTTATAGAGTGAGCTTACTGTGAGCTCAGTATTTGCTAGTGTGAGAACCAGTTTAGGTACAGTATGCTATCTCATATACTAACAACCTGCTTCAGAGGTTATTAACTGGAATTTGTATCCAAAATATGTTTGCATCGTTGAGCACTGTACGCTCATATATAAAAAGAGGAACTGCCCATGGAAGACAGGGTGGCGTGGAATCCAGAGGCTCACCAAAGAAAGCTGCTATGAACAGAGGTGTAAAGACATGGCTGGCATAGGAGTTGTTGTATTATATCTCTGTCATACTTTAGACAAAGCAAGTGAAAGGCATTTCAGACCATTCAGAATTGTATCAACTTGTGTAAAATGGAAGAATCTCTCCCTTTAAAGGCTAATATTTTGGTATATTCAAGGATAGTAGAATCCATTGGACTAATATTGCCATCACTACAGTCTCTTGGTACTTTTTTAGTCCCATTGAAATCAATACTGAAGTCAAGTCTACAAAGTGACCTGTTATGTTGTGAGTGACTTCTTCCAATAAATGCTCAGCATTGGTATAATTCAACAATGAAAGTGTATGTATGAGCCCTCAACAATAGACATCATATGATGAACCTTACAGTGGGCCATTGATCGCAGTATTTATCACAGTGAAGCTCCTCAGTATAAATATAAGATGCAGATTGTGTGAGCAGTCCAGTAACAATAGCCTAGTCACTACATAAGTTCCTAAGTTTTCGCAGAACACTGAAAGCATTTGAAAAGCCCCGGCATTAAAAAGCCTCATCTAAATGTTTCGCATTTTCAGGAATGTTTCTCGTCCGCCTCCACAAACTCAGACGAGGAAACAGTTTGGCTGTGGGGACGTCCTCAGATAATGTGGCCTGTTTTTCTTTTGTCTCGCCCACAGACAGAGAAATGTTTGCACACTGTGGTAAAAAAGAGAGAGAGCAAAGGAAGCCCTGCAAGATAACAGAGGAGTGGAAGAAGATGGGGTCTATTGAGGAAAAAGAATAAAGCAAAACAAGGAAAGCGGGGAGGAAGGAGTGGGTGAGGGAGAAGGAGAAAGTGAGGCAAATACATGAAGATGAAGATGAAGTAAAGACAACAAAAAGAAAGGAAAATGAAGAAAAGAGGAAGAATGGTGAAATTAGGGAAAAAAGAAGGGAAAGAGAAAAGAACAAAGAAAAAAATGAAAAAAGGGTCACGGGTACAAACAATAAGAAGAGAAGAAAAGAAAGAAGAAAAGAATGGAAAACATTTCAAAGAAACACAACAAAAAGGCAGGGGTAGAGAAAGAGAGAAGGAGGGGTTCAGTGACGAGGCCTTTGGGGTTTAATGGCCAATAGCTCTGCACACCCACGCCTTGCTGGTCACAACATCACCACTCTTTTATTTCGGCATTGGCTCCAGAGTCCCCTCCAGTTCCCTCATCATCAAATCAATCAACGTTCATCTGTTACAGTAATGGCTTCCATTGGCCCTCTGTGTTCCAGTGTTTCTCAGTTTAACAGCAAATGTAGTTTCAAACCCCACTTGGATATTAAACCCCACATCAGCAGTAACTTTGTTTTATTCAATTTTTCTAATGTTTCATCTTTCTTGCCTGAGATGCTGTTAATGATAAAATTCTACAAGACTGAGGAAAACTTCAAGTAACATACCACATTCAGCATCTTATTTACTATGGGACTATAAGAGGATAAATCCTCTGTAGTTCATTCATAACTGAAAAAAATGTATTGTAATTTAATTCAGATCAGTCATATATGTGTTTTAAGTGTTGTAGAATAAATGTCTCTTTATCATCTTGTCCATCATTACAGATTTGTGCAGATGCCTGTTTTTCTATTATAACAGCTGTGTTCTCTAGTGTTAAGGAGCAACATATTTTGCACGTGATGATGATGATCTATAATCACAAGAACAAAATTCAATAATTCTCTTTTAGATTTTTACTACTGCATGATTTTTATGTGCTCATACTGGATGCTTACAGTGGATAGGTTGATTTATGGTAAAATAAACAATGAAGGCTTATTTGGATAAGTAACATTTTTAACTTCTGCACTGGTTTTCGGCTGCAGCTGGGCTTTAACATACAAACATCAAATAAATTGCTTTACAGTGACAGGAAATTGAAATTGAATGATTAATTCCTTAAAGGCAAAATTATATAATTTATGTATACATCAACACGTAATTGTCAATAGTCTTAATTCATTATAAGCAATCAAAGTGGGCAGGAAGATCTTAAAATATATGACTTGGATCCATACAGATAAAACAAAACCTAATTGAAATTTCCATTTGTGTACTATACTTACTGATTTGTTTGTTGGTTCAAATTCCCTCAAAACTACAGATAGATCCAAAAGATCATCAGATATTGTTTTTGAATATACTGTACTAAAAACAGCCACTATCACTGAGATCACCATCTTGTTCATATGATATGTAATGCCAAACACTTGAATTGTAAGTAAGGTAGAAATTAATCTTGACTCCCACTGAAGTTTCCTAGAAATAACTATTTCATATGGTCCAAACTACAGACAAAAGAGGAAACTAAAACCAAGTTCTGACCACATTTTCTGTACAATCAATATATCACAATTTCCAGGGAAATCCCAAGACTATCAGTTACTTCATATGAAATTATAAAGAATTACTAGACCCGTTTAAGTATTACCAGAATGTCCTACCAAATAAACTGAAATGGGATGATATGGTAAGTGGGCTAAATAAAAGTGCTGACAGCAAAGTGACTCAAAATTAACACTCTACCTTCATTGTTTCTTTACCTTCATGTGCTCTTAGAGCTTGTCACTGTCCACCCACATCCTCCGATTCCCCCTGTCCCCCCACACTGACAGGACACCCCCAGCGCACACACACAATCTGGTGAGGCTGACCATGTGGGAGATGGCTGCATGTTTGGCCGGCAGATTTTCTTTCTTCTGCTCAGGCCGTGGGAGGCTTCTGTTTTTCTTTGTAATTTGGTGTAGGTGGATTTTTTTCCTCTGCTGAGACTGACCATCAAAGGAATCTAAGTAGCAGGGCACTGACAAAACATGACAGTTAAAATAATTATTACCATAATTTGACTGTGTATATTTTAGAATATTGCTTTGCACGGTTGGTTTAGTAGGAAAATATAGTAATTAATGATCATTGGAGGTATTCTTGGAGCAGTTCATTGATATAAAATATATTCAAATCATATATGTTGATTATATTGATACATTCAGTTAAATTCAATTCAATTGGATTTCAGTTTATATAGCGCCAAATCACAACAAATGTCATCTCAAGGCACTTCAATAATACAGTCCAATTCAAGCCAATTAGAGTTCAATTCATAATAAATCATAATCCAATGAAATCCAATCAATTAAAATAAAAATTAATCCAATTCAAAAGCAAAGTCAGCACTACCCATATAGTCATAGTGACTAAATTAATGGACAATGCATTGGGCTTAAATTGAATTTTCTTTTTGGGGTGTATGATATAATGTGTAGGTCCAGTTGCAACAAGGGGAAAAGAAACCACACTAAATCATATTCTGCATGCTGAAACCTACTTATATAGCACTTTCTATCCTCAGATAGGGTCTACAAAGAGCCTTGCAAAATGTTTGTTATAAGTAACCCATGCACACACACATTAAAGTTACACTTCTTATCCTTCACATGTACCTCTTTTTTTTTCTCAGTCTTTCCTGAAGACAATTCAACACATAGTTGAGGGTTAGAATCAAATCACAAACCTTCGACTGGTGCACAAGTGCTCTACCATGTTGTCCACAGCTGCCCCAGCAATGTTACTAGAACAACATTGTTCCAAAGTAAAATAATTTGGATGCTAAACTAATGGTTAAAACCTGCCATTGAATACATTTGATGAATAATGTAACCAAGACTGCAACCAAGAACCCCAGACTATTTCATATCTTAAATCCTACAGTATATCAAGCAAGAGGGAGAAAAAAATGTTTTCAATATTGCAGCAACATGTCTCCTCAATTCCTAAAGTGTTAGAGCTTCAAAAAGAAAAAGGTGCTGCACCAAACTATATATTTACATAATAATTTGGAAAGTAACAGTGTAGACAAAGGAACAATTAATATGCTATTATGAAAGAAATCATTTGACTGGTGGCTTGCATTACTATGGAAGGTAAACTTTGAATTATTTCTTCTCTGCTTATAGATGTCACCAGTGGTATTGGAAGTTTAAAAAAAAAAGAATTGGATCGCCACTTACTTTTGGAAATATAAATTTTTTGCCATATAAAGTTGTACTCTTCACATTAGAATTGACTCTGCAAGGTTTGGGTAGGGTTAGATAGTTGGTTGAAGGTGAAAGCCTCTTTTCTCTAAAAAGAACATGGCAGCACAGTTTAGGTTTGCAAAGCTGCATCTGAGCAAAGCACAAGACTTCTGGAACAATGTCCTTTGGACAGACCAGAGCAAAGTGGAGATGTTTGGTCCTAATGCACAGCAGCACGTTTGGAGGAAACCAAACACAGCATATCAGCACAAACACCTCATACCAGCTGTCAAGCACGGTGGTGGAGGGCTGATGATCTGGGCTGGTTCTGCAGCCACAGGACCTGGGCACCTTGCAGTCATTGAGTCCACCATGAACTCCTCTGGATACCAAAGTATTCTAGAGTCAGATGTGAGGCCATCTGTCCCACAGCTAAAGCTGGGCTGAAACTGGCTCATCAACAGGACAAAGATCCCAAACACAGCAGCAGATCTACAGCAGAATGTGGGAAAAAGAAAAGAATCAAGTTCACACAGAAAATTATTACTTCAAGTTATTGGTGCTAAAGTTGGTTCTGTAAGCTATTGGATCATGGGATAGACTTGTTCACTAAATAAGGACACAGTGTAATATGTCATGTGTTTTGCTGTTAATCTGAAGTTGGATTTACTGAATTTTAAGACTTGCTGAGGACCAGAGGATTTTTTTCTTTTTTTTATGTACTTATACATGAAACTTTAGAATTGAAAGAGAGGGTACTGTTTCACATGGAAATATGGTATATATCAGCACAATTTAAGCAACTTACAAGAAATAACTACATAATAACAATAAAATATAACTAAATGTCAATTTACAATACTTGTAATATAGCGTATAATATAATATATAATATAGTGTTTTATGATGTTTTTTTTTTAAGATAAATAATATTATCATCTGTATTATCAGTTTGGAATTTCTGGCTGTATTCCCCACTCTAAATTACAATTCTCCAATGTTCTTTCCCTCATCATATTTGAAATTCCATCTTGTGAAAGCTGTATAATTTTGAAATTAATCTCTTAGCTTGCATTTATCATCTACTTCATTTTTGGAAGATCACCGGGGAGCAGCCAAAGATCAGTAGGCCAGAGTTAATTGGTTTCCACTCATTAAAGCAATCCCCTGTTTCAGCCATTAGACTGAGCTGGGCTCCACCATTGACATTTGGCTTCTACACCATTATCAGAAAACATTAATGCTAATGTCTTGTAACAGCAATAAAAGATTTTAAAAAAGACTTCCTCATATCAGTGTCTTTGGAGTGTTATATAGAAACAGTTCATATGTAGTGGTTTTACGCATATGTATGAATAAATGGAAGTACATTTATGTTTACATACTCATATAGCTCTTTGTATAGGTGAGTAGTTCTACTACTCATGTTTTAGGGGACGTAAATCTGTTGATAAAGTAAAATTTTAAGGATCTGTTTCCCTTTTCAAAATGAAAAGAGTGAGAAAAACAAAGTCAGTCATTCAGTTTTTCTATGAGACATCAGAAAAATTAATATATGTCAAAGTAATGTTCTGAACCGCTGGAAACATGACTGTGTGTGTAAGTATGAACGTTTGTGTGAGTGTGCACGTGTGTGTTTGATAGTACTGGGACACATGAATGTCAGCCTCAGTGAGTTTGAGAATAAGAAACGAAAAGATTGACCTACTGTGACCTAACTGATACCTTCAAACATCATGACATGTGTCATCATCAGCTGACAGTGTGTTGAACAGAATGAGAAAGATGGAGAAAACAGATATGCAGATAGGCAAACAGACATATACAAAGAGATAATACATGGAAACTGTATTTGTGCATTTGGAAAGTTTTACAGAAATCCAAAACAAATTGAAGAGGAAACATCATGGTTGTTGGGCAGGACCAAGATGGAGAAATGTGTGGAGGAGGTTTAAAACATCTCTTCACTTGATCATCATAGGGAATGTTGATAATAAGCCTGGATCACTCACAAGGGAAAAGAAGGGATCTTGAGAATGCAGTATTATCTGTATCACCAAGACAAAGCTGAATAAGCATACACCATACTGAAATACCTCTCTACTCGACTTTTAGACAGTACAGACACACTAGACTACACATTAGAAGCATTGGCAAAAGCAAAGTTGGAGGTATTAATAAACTAATAAATGATGGTGCAATCCTGGACACATCACCGTCAACGAGAGGATCTGTACCTGGGTCATTGAAATGCCAGCTGTGAATTTCCATCCTTATCATTCATAGAAAGACTACCAATGTTATTCTAGTAGTGGTGTATAGCTCCTCTTGCACTCCTGCCAAAGCTGTCCCTATTATCATTAGTTTAATCATTACCAAGTTACAAACACTGCATTTCTTTATTTTCTGATTAGGAAAATCAGACCACAATCTCCTACTCCTCACATTCACATATACAGCCATTGTTCAGAGGTAACCTGTGATCAAAAACACTGATTAAGTGGTGTAAGCTGAAAACAGAAGTGTGTACAGAGCCAATGAGCTGTTTTTCAGTACGTTCAGCTCAGATTAACACTCAGAACGCTCCTCAGCTGCATGCTCCATACCTGCCTCCATCTACACAGACCAGACCATTAACTAACAAACAGACCACAGTTTTTGAGACTAAGGGATTGTCTTCCAAGTCTTCCAACAGAAAGGGTCATATATTTAAAATATTAATATGTTAATACTCCTCAATATGGCTCATAATAGTGTCCTGTAAAGTGGCAGAAGAGAAATACAACTCACTCATTTGTTTCCACATCGGAGAAGACATCATTCTCACATCTCTCTTAAAGTAACCACAACGTCCTCATAAAGAGGAAGGAGGTGTGGTTTAAGGGAGCAGCTAAATGTGATACTTTAAGCCATGGGCCTTCGTGAGTCATGAGATCAAGACAGACATATATTCTGTTTATAGCATTACATCAAAACACTTTTGTCACCTCGTGGTTGGGTTTAAGCAATAAAATTGCATTGTAGGGGTTGGAAAACAGTCATGGTTTGGTCTGAAATACATTGTTTTTACAACTTGCTTGTCATCAACATGGACACCATTTTGCTCGTTGCCTTGGTTACGTTCACAATATGTTACTAACGTGTTAACACAGCATGTTACTACCGAACATTGCGACTTTCTGGTTGGCTTTGGAAAAGAAAACATCACTTGTTTGGGTAAGAAATAAAAAAAACTTAGATAATGAAAACAATCATGGAAAGAACTAAAAAAACATGTGAGTACTGTCTTGGGTGCCATTTTTGTCCTTCAGATGCTCTCACAACCATTACAGGTCACATATCTTTGAACATAATTAGTGACTGTATCTGCCTGCATGAACAAATTCCACAATGGCTGGTTTTATGAAGGACGACAGTTTCGTCTGAGAGGACGTCAGCAGCACATAAGACTGTGTTCATTGATCCTCTATACTCGGCACACCTCAGACAACTCAGTCCTGTCATCTACACAAATACTCTGATGAATCTCATTGAACTGATTAAGAAGGCTTGCTCTATGCTGGGAACTGCTTTGGAGCTCCTAGAACTGATTGTTCAAAAAGAATGCTGCACAAGTTGGTTCATAAATGGGCAACACTGCACACCATCTACATAAAATAGTGATCAAACAGAGTGCGCACAGTTAGAGGCTTCCTCAGCTCTGCAGCAACAAAGACATGAACAGGAAGTCATTCCTGCCCACAGCAAAAACTCTACACAATGGCTAATTGTTTCTTTATGATGCAAAGGGATTTAGTTTTGTTCTGGATTGAAAATGTGTTATTTAATTCAATGCAACATTTATTGTATAATTAAGCTGTATTTTCCATTCTAATTCGGTATATTCATATATATATAGAAATATAGACTCACTTATATTAAACAGCTTCAATTCAAGTCCAGTTAAATACAGCCCATACAAAATAATTATGGTTCAATTAAAATTTAATTTAAAATCTGATTGAATACAATTCCTTCCAGTTCAGCTCAGTTTTGTCCAATTCAGCAATATCATCTTGATAAAATTATGATTTTATAAAAGTTGTCTCGATATGGACACCAAAGGATCAAATCACACCTCCAGTTACAGTTTTAAACGTGTATTTTTAGTATGAGTTCTTTAGATTTTTAATGAATTAATTTTAATCTATTCTCATTGTAACTCCAGTATGGTTTCTGTTTTGAATGCACATTCCCCACATAAGACGTTTAAACTGCCTTCCTGAATTTTTGTATCTTGTCTTGAATGCCATATGCTAAAGCCTTCCCACATAAATGGAAGGCTTTAAACTTCCCTGTTTATTGAACTGCTCAAATTTCATGTTTATTCACAATTCATGGTTGTGATTAAAGCCACAAATTGAAAGCTGACTGTCAACCCTTATCAGTCTATGCCATACTATTTGGGAGCTAGCGACACAGAATTTGTTTTACATGCTAATGCTCAATTAATGTAACACTTGAGGCACACCCCTGCAAGCACTCTTAAAATTTTCTTTTTTTTTTTAAATTTGCTGACTTTAAGATCAACAAGTAGTTGAGTATTTATCTTGGTACAAAGCTGAGCGGATTGGATATATAATTGTGACTTTTCACCTTTTTCTTAATAGTGCAGCACCTCATAGTCAGAGTTATAGTCATACTTGTTAATGTTGAGTAACACACTAAGAGTAAGAAAACACTAAATTTATTGTGCAAGTGTTTGACAGACAACAAATTTGAATGTAAATTTGAATGTAAATAAAAAGTGTCTTATGTGCATTCATTGAATTTTATTGCAGGAGTCTTTCAGATTTTTTACCTCAGTGGAGAGCAGATTTGGATTAATGTGATGTGATATAATGAAATTTATTCTGATTGTTAATCTTTATATTTTGGCACCATACAATTTCACAGAGACAGAAAGTCAGTCAGTGGGTTTACATGATGAGGTTAGCTCAATTATAGCTATAGTTGGGTTATGCTCCTTATGTCATTATCCTTTGTTATATGGCGGTGAAAGAATCGAATCACTGGCATCAGGCATGTCATACCCCGGTACGATAGGTGGCGCTGTACCCATTTCAACTATCCTAATAGAGCCACTTCCGGTTGACGTCTTCACCACCAACAACAACAAAACCAAGGCATTCGAGAAAGATGGCAAACGAAGAGCAAGATAAAGCTGCGTCCCTCTACATCTGTGATGAGCCGGTTATGGCACAAACGCGATGCACAACGGCGCATTCTCCATCGCGTTGTTTGTTTGTTTCTGACGGCGACGACAACAACAGTAATATCGTCTCCTTTGACTACCGGGTGACGATCGTAGGAGCATGAGCAGAACGCTCGATCTGATTCACTGTCGTCTCCATGCACTTTCAGAGGGCAATTGAATCAAGTTATCTTGGGGTCTTAATTCGATCGCAACTGTCACAGGGGGCCTGGGTTTGAGTCCCTAACCATGGTGCTTGTGGCACATCATCTCCCTCTCACTTTATTCATAGAAAAATAAGATAAATAGATAAAATACATTTATTTTTATTTATACTGTCATCTTTATTCTCTCTACCAATGAATAAAGGTCATTTGAGCCCCTAAAAATCTTGCTTGCTTGTATTTGAAAATATCATAATTAAATGTTTGTCCTAGATTAAAGTGAAATTGGACCCAATTTAACAGAATGTTGCCTTGATATTAATAAAATAGTTCATGAAGATGGACTTCCCGCGTAAAGCATATTTTAAGGCTCTGTTCATTTTTCTTCAACTCCTAATATGGCTGAAAACCAACAAAATCAAGATCTCATCCTGCATTACAAATCACTTCCACTGAAGACAGAGACAGAAGAAAACATTGTAGATACATTAGGCAAATAGCATCATTAAAGCCAGTTAATCTTCACCTGTTGACTTTCTATTTGCAGGGCACTCCATTCATCTTGCAGCTCCTCCCAGGAGCTGGTCAGGTGTCAGACAGGCTAACAAATGGTCTCAACTAATCGTTATTTAATTTAGTACTAGCAGTAACAAAGTGACATGAGGCCTAGATAGAGTCCGGCTAACAATCTACTCTGAGTGTGTTGTGTATATTCTAAACATGGTGGAAGTTTACCCATTAGTCAATGAAAGCATTAATCATACTGTTTTCTTTAAGTTCCCGTCTATTCAAATCACAAAACTGATGTCAGATTTCAGCTTTATGTCTTCGTTTGTCATCTGTGTGTGTTAGACTTTCACATCATGTGTGTGCTTTGGCTTTCTTGTAAACCTTAACGGGAATATTACAAAAACATGGACAACACAAAAATATCTTCATTCCCTTTATTATTAAAAATACACCTGTCACAATATCATATGTTCACTGAGGGATTATCATTACAATGTCAAAAGAAACATCATCACAGGCAGTGATATTTTTATATTTATTATTAGATAAAATTATACAAATTACTGATAAAATACTGATATTATGTGTTAATATCAAAATCACATTTATCATCAGTAATGCTACGATTGCACCATAATATTATCCTAGTCCCAATTTTAAATCTTCTCTGTGCTTGTGATGCAAACTTACATCATAACAGTGTAAAAACAGATGTAACTTTATTCAGGTTCTCGGCCAGTTGAGGCAAAATATTCTGTGTACTTTTGGTCCCTATATTGCAGATATCTGATCTGACCAATTTCAAAATGTTTTTGGGAACAATTTTTTTAACACTTGTTGTTTGTGTACATGTACAGTATGTTCAAACATATCTGTGTAAGTCTAAATGTTAGCAGGTTCACATTTGTATATATGTGCTGTGTACTTATTATATGGCACCGCATCTCACATCATACAATTTTCTATATCTGATGCATTTAAACCATTTTGGGGGTGTAGTGTCAGTATAATGTTTTTTTGTCTATCAAATTTCCATCCATACATTTCCTATACCCGATTAATCTGTCGGTCAGGTCGCGGGGGGGCTGGAGCCTATCCCAGCGGTGAGAGGCAGGGTACACCCTGGACAGGTCGCCAGTCCATCACAGGGCCACACAGAGACAAAGGAGACACACAACCACACAAACCCAGAGAGAACCCACTCATACACGGGGACATGCAAACTTGCAAACCATGCAAACCACACAGAAAGGCCCCAACCGGGAGTTGAACCTGGAACCCTCCTGCTGTGAGCCACCACACCACCGTGCATGTCAAATTTCCAGAGCAGAAAATTTAAACAGTGACAGTCACGCACGATAATACATGTATTATTGTCCAACTATAGCAATAAAAATTTACAAGCTGCTAAATGGGAGGTTGATATCCAGGCATTATTAAACATGTGTGTCTCCACCATTACTTTGATGACTTCATTGATACCATTATGAAATCTGATCATCTTCATTAACTTTAACTTTCACATTTTCATGCTGGGTTAAAATGTGAGATCAATTGTGGTCTTTAATTTGAAATACGACACTGTGCTCATTTGTGTGTTGTGTGTCTGTGTGTGGGAGGGTGTCAGGAAGATAAATGACCTCAGTGTCACATAGGCAGTCAGGAGTCCTCTCATTAACGAACAACACAGAGGAGGAGAGAATTGAATCAAAATTGAGTTTTACTTTTTACGGCATGTCTCCTTCACTTATCCCTTCTGTCTCAGCACAGAGTCAATAAGAATAAACAGAGAATGAGGCTAAAAATTGCTCTTCATTCGGAATTCTGTGCAAATTAATGTATGTGTTGTAGTAAAGCACATCATCCTCAAAAATAGAGCAATATGATACTTAACTAAGGTAACAAGTTTTATCAGATGGAGGACTTTTATCTCTTTCACTTATTTAGATAATTGGGATTACCAATAGGAGGACCTATAAATAATTATGGGCCTAGAGATGGCTGACAAAGATAAGTGGATCCATGAGATAGAGTTCTCATCCACCAAACACACAATCGCCGGCTTCTCCGATTGTCGACATGTCTTTGAGCAAACCCTGTATAAATGCAAAGCATGTCTCCCAACCAAGAACTTTTGAATTTATTTTCATCTAATCTGACACATTAATCATTTTAGCACACAGAATTATAATATTGGAGAATAATTCTGAAATTAGCTAAGTTGAATTGTTGAGTACACTGTCATTGAGGCTGGAGAAAATAAGTTCTCTGTTTTCCAGTTCATCTCAAAGTTTAGATATATATGTCTTGAATTTTGCAGGTCGAGGCTTCTTGAGTAACTCTCAGCCTTTAAATGGCATTGTGTTTGTTCTCTGTCACAAATTTGAAGCTAAAGTGTAAAAGAAAATGTGGCAAACTTGATATTACAAATGATGTCATGTTTTATCTAATGATACTTTTTTTAACATGTGGTTTAGTTTATCATGCTTTATATAGCTACATAACATGACTTGTACATCTGTATCATCAAAACATGCTTCTTTTTCATATGATTCTAGGATGCAGCTTAGTATCCAGCTTTCTGTGATATCATCATCCTAGTAAAAGGTTTCTTCTTGGTCAAAGAAATAATCATCATCAGACTTGTGCAAAAAGAAAAAATTATGTTTTCAGAATTAAGGAAGAGAAAACGATTTGTAACTGGTCTTTTGGACACAACATAGAAGAATGCCCTCATTCAATGCCCATAGCAGCAGAATTCCATTTTTCTGCAGGATCCAAAGCTTTCAGTGAAATGACAATTTATGTTCAAATAAATAATAGACAGCAGTTTCCTAACTTTAAAATCTTACATTTTCAATTTTTTTTCAGGGCTTTGCATTGTTCTCTCATTAAAAAGGGACATACTTAAAGGATTATTAACTCTAGAATCATTCTACTGAGTTTGGTCCTGACATTGGGGGGGTTAGTCTATCAGCATGTTATTGCATTGACTCTCTTCTCAACAAGTTCATTACCACAGTTTAGTCAGCTAATGAGAGGTTTTAATTGGTTGACTAACCCAGCTGACTGGGGACCTGATTGATCATGTTCTTCTTCGATTTCAGTTGAAGTTATCTAAGCTAAAACATTAATTACAAACAGCCCTGTAACACTGGACATATATATCACCCCATCTCTCCAACTGTTTAACACTGACGTAATTGTATTGTAAAAAATGGTCAATGTCTTACTTTTAGTCATTCTATGTTTAATGAAAGCTATGTAATTTCAATCAGTAACATGGACTGCATCACAAAAACCCTCACTTCATTTAAGAGGCACCAAATTCGTATAAATGCATGAAACAATGACACAACAAGCCCACATTAAATAGGCATTTTAGGATTAAAGAGCATCAAACAAATAGTAACAAAAGCTTCATACAGTAATCACACTACAATATAACATATAAAATAAATTAATTCAGTATAGCAGAAACAGAGATAAATGCGTCTGATATCAGACATTAAACCTTCTTTTCAACAGCCACAGTATTGTAACTAGTGTAGTCTGATGCTGGGCACATGAGCAACAGAGCAATTAGAGCAAATGTATTCCCATTATGCAGGTAGGGAGAGCTAACTATGGTTGTGCTTCCCTGTTATTTGTATATGGTAAAAAAAAAAAAGAAAGGTCACCATCACACCCCCTGAATGAAACAGCTTGTGCCACTGACTTTAATTAAAAGTTCTGAAACTGTTCTGTCAATAATGTTACTGACATAAAACTATTGTAGCAGTTCTTCATATTTTAATATACAGTATATTGCCAAAAGTATTGGCTCATCTGACTTTACACGTAACATCCCATTCCTAATCCATAGGGTTTAATATGACCTCGCCCCACCCTTTGCAGCTATAACAGCTTCAACTCTTCTGGCCAAGCTTTCCACAAGGTTTAGGAGTGTGTTTATGGGAATTTTTGACCATTCTTCAAGGCCTGGCTCACAGTCTCTGCTCTAATTCATCCCAAAGGTGTTGTATCGGGTTGAGGTCAAGACTCTGTGCAGGCCAGTCAGGTTCTTCCACACCAAACTGGCTCATCCATGTCTTTATGGACCTTGCTTTGTGCTCTGGTGCGCAGTCATGTTGGAACAGGAAGGGGCCATCCCCAAACTGTTTGCAAAGTTGGGAGCATGAAATAGTCCAAAATCTCTTATTATGCTGAAGCATTCAGAGTTCCACTGGAACTAAGGGTCCAAGCCCAGCTCCTGAAAAACAACCCCACACCATAACCCCCCCTCCACCAAAAATTACACCAAACTTTACACAATGCAGTCAGACAAGTACCGTTCCCCTGGCAACCACCAAACCCAGACTCCTCCATCAGATTTCCAGATGGAGAAGTGTGAGTTGTCATTCCAGAGAACGCGTCTCCACTGCTTTAGAGTCCAGTGGCGGCGTGCTTTACACCACTGCATCTGACGCTTTGCATTGCACCTGGTGATGTATGGCTTGGATGCAGCTCGGCCATGGAAACCATTCCATGAAGCTCTCTACGCACTGTTCTTGAGCTAATCTGAAGGCCACGTGAAGTTTGGAGGTCTGTAGCAATTGACTCTGCAGAAAGTTGGCGACCTCTGCGCACTGTGTGCCCCAGCATCTGCTGACCCTGCATTTTACGTGGCCGACCACTTCATGGCTGAGCTGCTGTCGTTCCCAATCGCTTCCACTTTGTTATAATACCACTGACTGTGGAATATTTAGTAGTGAGGAAATTTCACGACTGGACTTGTTGCACAGGTGGCATCCTATCACGGTACCACACTGGAATTCACTGAGCTCCTGAGAGAGACCCATTCTTTCACAAATATTTGTAGAAGCAGGCTGCATGCCTAGGTGCTTGAATTCATATACCTGTGACCATGGAAGTGACTGGAACACCTGAATTTAATTATTTTGATGGGTGAGTGATTACGTTAATATAGTGTACCTTGTGATATTTTTACTGAGATATTTTTATGTGAAAACATGGATTGTGAAACGTTTGCCTACACTGGTTTGGATGCTGTGTTGCTGGAATGATTTCTGCTGGTACTTTTGGTGCTTTTTTAAATATTTCATGATCCAGAACTATGACAGAGGAAGCATTGTTTACCCCAAATCCAGACAACTTGAACAGAAGATGTTCAATAAATAAGCTTGAGCACTGACACTGACACAATGGGAATATCAGGAATGCAATATTAATTGATCACCGAGACATGACTGTAGCATCAGTTTCTGGGCTCCAAAACCCCACTACACAGCTTGCAGAGAATGCAAGCAGAGTGGGTGATAAGAGTAAAGGAGGAGAGACTGTAGTGCTTGTTAATGAAACCCAGCTTGTATGTCTTATATGTAGGTAATCACTGGAGTTGTAGTGACGAATGGCTTCAGTCTCTGAACATAAATATATACATATTGCGTTTTCCATTTGAATCTGAGCACAGGAGAAGAGGTGAAGACAAAACTGAAGACATTACTGAGAAGTTTACAAAAGGATGACAGAGCTCAAGATAGGGAGGAAAGAGTTGAGTGCTGACTGAAAGCAGTTTCAAACTGGTTCGTGCAAAGACTCATGAGACTGTTGAATTCAAGTCCATCCATCCATCATCTACGCGTCGCGGGGGCAGCAGCTTGAGCAGAGAAACCCAGACGTCCCTGTCCCCGGCCACTTCCTCCAGCTCTTCCGGGGGGACCCCGAAGCGTTCCCAGGCCAGCTGAGAGACATAGTCTCTCCAACGTGTCCTGGGTGTCCCCCGGGGTCTCCTCCCAGTGGGACGTACCCGGAACACCTCCCCAGGGAGGCATCGTGGAGGCATCCTAACCAGATGCCCCAGCCACCTCATCTGACTTGTATTCGCGATCTTGTTCTTTCGGTCACTACCCACAACTCGTGACCATAGGTGAGGATGGGAACGTAGATTGACTTCACCACGACGGGTCGGTGCAGAGCCTGCAACACTGCAGACGCCGCACCGATCCGCCCGTCAATCTCACTCTCCATTCGTCCCTCACTCGTGAACAAGACCCCGAGATACTTGAACTCCTCCACTTGGGGAAGGATCTCATTCCCGACCCGGGGAGAGCATTCCACCCTTTTCCGGCTGAGAACTATAGTCTCGGATTTGGAGGTGCTGATTCTCATCCCAGCCGCTTCACACTCGGCTGCGAATCGCTCCAGTTAGAGCTGAAGGTCACGGCCTGACGACGCTAACAGGACCACATCATCCGCAAAAAGCAGAGACCCGATTCTGAGGTCGCCAAATCGGACCCCTCAACGCCCTGGCTCCGCCTAGAAATTCTGTCCATAAAAGTTAGGAACAGAATCGGTGACAAAGGGCAGCCCTGACGGAGTCCAACTCTCACCGGAAACGTATCCGACTTACTTCCGGCAATGTGGACCAAAGTCTGACACCGGTCATACAGAGACCGAGTGGCCCCTATCAAGGGGTCCGGCACTCCATAATCCCGGAGCACCCCCCACAGGACTCCCCGAGGGACACGGTCGAACGCTTTCTCCAAGTCCACAAAACACATGTAGACTGGTTGGGCGAACTCCCATTCACCCTCCAGGATCCTCCCGAGGGTATAGAGCTGGTCCACTGTTCCACGGCCAGGACGAAAGCCACACTGCACCTCCTGAATCCGAGGCTCGATTATCCGACGGTTCCTCCTCTCCAGTATCCCCGAATAGACCTTACCAGGGAGGCTTACCCTGGTAAGGTCTAAATTCAAGTCCAAATTGTTAATTTGTAAAGTAACTGCGGTTCACTATTGTTGTGTTTGCACTTTGATTGTTGTGTTTACCAAAGTTAGAATGGCTAAGAACAGTGTTAGATTTAACTTACAATGGACAACCAGTTCTGTGGGAAACAGTGACAACAAGACAACATTTCACACAAAGACATGTGGCTAGCCCTCAATGTTACAGCAGACTGCTGAAAGTTAAATTAAAGCAATAATAAAATTGTCAGGGCCACACGATAGGGAGTAGCTGCTTAACTTCTTTGAATACAGAAACCTGTCTTGTGAGCTTTTCCCTGTTAGTTCTAACTAAAATGAATCAGAAAAAAAATGGAGAGCACAGCCAAAGGTATGTAGGAAGCTGGGTTTATCGCTTCTGTTATCTGAGGAAGCTATGAAGACTTGTTGCCTTCAAAATACAAAAGTAGCACCATGTGACACTTATTCAATATATAGAGAGTGTGTTGTGATCATAAAGTAAAAGTATTTTTGAAATGTGATCAATTTTAAGGATTTTCAAAAACGTTAAGTATTTTGTGTGATTTTAACAACCTATTTTAGTATGATAGAGTAATTTGAATTTTTTTAGGTCTTATCAGCCATTAGTTTAAAAATAGATGGTGTGATCCTAAACATGTCACTGAATGAGGAGCATCTCTGTCTCTTATTTTCTGTCCATGTCATCTACTGACAGAATTCATCTGTGTTACCTGCTGATGCTGCTTTTGAGATCATCGGTTCAGTTGTTCCCAGGTTGCAAACAAAATCCCTTTGAGGATTATCAAAGTTATGTTCAATCCAGTTCTATATGTCGAACACATTTGTGAATCAAAGTTAGCGAATTCTTTCTTTACTTTTTAAAGTCAAGGCCCTTGTGTCACTTTAGTACACATTGGTTTGGGCACAGTTCTAAAACATTGCACTTCACACAGTTGTAAATGTTCTCATGTATTCATGCATTGTCCTGGATAAACATGTGAGCAAAATCAGAGATATTCCCCTTCTGGATTCAGACACTGCAAGGCAGACAAATTCATCTTAAAAGGTGTGTATTTTAGATTAAAGCACGGTTTAAACGCTGGTGTGCTCTAACCTATGTGTATTCCATAAAGGGCACACAACATAGGGAGAGCAAGGAACCAGTGGCCTCTCTCAGTCCTATTCCTTCACATTTGTAATGTATTTGTAATTCCCCATCTTTTTGTGTTTAACAAGCAAAATATATTTTGCAGATTGGTGTACTCTTGAAACATTTTGTCATTGAAGCAGGTGTGATCATAAAAAATCTTTAGTTTAAAGTTTTAAGTTTATTTTTCAAGTTTGTGATTATTCCATCTATGTGCACTCTGTGATTTACATAATGATCAGCAATACCACAACAAATCAGAGACTAAAGGTGCGGAGATTGAAACGGTGGATAGTTGTATCCAAATGTATTTGTGTGTCTGTCAGTGTTTAAGTGAAAATGACATGTCTTTCTTTTTTTAGATGTGTAATCCTAACCTACCTGAAGACATAGGCATGGCTATTTTCTGACCTTATCATATATTGTTGTGATAAGCAGATAAGGCTGTACAGAGGATATTGAGAAAACACACTTTGAGTGAATACAAGTGTTTAACGTGTTTAGAAGGAGGACAGTTACCAATGAATAGCTGAACTTGGAAGTCAAAGTTGAACAAACATAATTAAGCTCTGATGTCTGTTGACCCTCAGAGGCAAACCCTGACTCTAGTTTGTCAAAACTATCTTCAATCCATTTAAACCATCTGTTAAAAAATAAAACTTTTAGCCTCCGCTATGAACAATGCATCTGCTTCACAACACTTCCAAGCTATTTGGACCACTTTCTTCTGTGTGGGAATCTGATTCAATATAAATTGATTAGTCCCAGTTGATAAAATGACAAATCAAATTCAACGGGATTGTTGTGCAGTTAGCTGATATGAATGAAAGAAATAAAGATGATATTATTAGGGCTGATTGTGTGCAAATTTTGTAATCAATCACATTTGTGAAAGAAGCTCTGAGACAGAAAGAGACAACCACATGAAAGGGATAGAGGGTGGTGTGGAGGGGCTTGCTATGCCGAAAAATGATTGCATCCATATTTCCAAATTTTCTTGCTCTTTTCTATGAGAATAAATGTTTGCAAATGAGAGGAAATTATTCCACAAAAATGTTAATAACAATACATTTGTCATAAATACAGATGACAGGAGGTTATGTTGGAGCTTAAATAGTCCTTCATGTTTATTCCATACACTTTGCTATAGGAAACTGCTCCAGTGCCAAGTACAAATCTAACCTAAAACACAATTAAAAAAAATCATATGTACAGTGTACAAATCATATGTGCTGTATTCACAGCACTTCACTTTTCCCACATTAACTTATGTTACAGCCTTGTTCCAAAATGAATTCAGTTAATTTTTTCCCTCAAAATTCTACACACAATACCCTATGACTGTCACATGTCATGTTTTGTTAACTATTGTTTTCAGGTCATTTGTTATGTTTTCAGGTTTTCTGTTATGTTCTTAGATTCAGTTCTTGTCATGTTTCTCCCCTGCCATCAGCTTCACTCATGTCACCTGTTTCATTGTCATCAGCTGCACGTCATTCACTAATCACTCCCTCCACAGCATTTAGTCTCTAGGTTTCTTTTCACTCATCGCAGATTCCTCACTAACCCTTCATGCCACCGTCACGAAAGCTAAGTCTGGTTTCCTGTCTCATAGTCATTGTTCAAGTTATTTATTCATAGTCTTGCCACAGCTAAATTATTTTCTTGTTACCCATATTCATAGTCTTGTTTTTCTAGCTAAGTATTTTTGAATACCTCCTCCACAAATCCTGACAGAAGGAATCTGCCAATCATGGACCGAGCAGTTCTCGAGGATCTTCAGAGCCGACTTGCGGCTCTGCATAAATGCTTCGCCGAGGGAGGCGACACGTTCGACCGGTGGTGGCTGTCTGGTCAGGTCCTGGAGGTGTTCCGGTAGGTAGTGAACGCCATCCAGGCCGCCTGGGAGTGCGTGAGAGCCATCCACCACGAGGCACTGGTGGATGTATTCGGCGCTGACTCGGCTGAAGTGTCGCGCACTCTCCACGAGACCCTCACCTCTCCTTTTGCCTCCCCAGCTCTGTCTCTTGTGTTGCCGCCTGCACAGCCCGCTGACTCCGCCGGCCTTCGTCCAGCCGGTCTTCGCCTCGTCCGAGCCGGCCTTCTTCCAGCCGGTCTTCGCCTCGTCCGAGCCGGCCTTCTTCCAGCCGGTCTCCGCCTCGTCCGAGCCGGCCTTCTTCCAGCCGGTCTCCGCCTCGTCCGAGCCGGCCTTCTTCCAGCCGGTCTCCGCCTCGTCCGAGCCGGCCTTCTTCCAGCCGGTCTTCGCCTCGTCCGAGCCGGCCTTCTTCCAGCCGGTCTTCGCCTCGTCCGAGCCGGCCTTCTTCCAGCCGGTCTTCGCCTCGTCCGAGCCGGCCTTCTTCCAGCCGGTCTTCGCCTCGTCCGAGCCGGGCTCCACCTCGTCCGAGCCTACTTGCTCAGTGTAATATACATTAAGATTGTGTAACCATTAGATTTTAAGTTTGATTCTGTCTTTTTTAAGACCAACCAAATTGAACATTCATTCAGATGGTTATGCTATTATTCAATTCAATTTTATTTATATAGCGCTAGGTTACAACAATTGTCATCTCAAGGCACTTAAGTAATATAGTCCAATTCAAGCCAATTGGAATTCAATTCATTGTAATCATAATCCAATTAATTCATATGGAGCCAATTTAAAAAAAAAAAAAAAAAAAAATAATAATAATAATTATATTAAATTATAACTAAGGAAACCAACAGATTGCACCGAAACTTGTCTTCAGTCCAATCTCCCGTCCTGAGCGTGCCTGTGGCGACTGTGGAAAGGAACGACTCCCTTTTAACAGGAAGAAACCTCTGGCAGAACCAGAGGCCATCCGCCTCGACCAGCTGGGGTTTGAGACAGAAAAGAGGGGGAAAAAACACCCTAACGCCATTCAAAGGATACCTGTTGGAACAGGGAAACACAAGTTAATAACCACAATAATGTCACATGTACATAATATCCTTTGAGAAATTAAACAGGGGGAAAAAGAGAGCAAAGTGAGGAAAGGTGTGACAGATGAGGTCCCCCAGCAGTCTAAGCCTATAGCAGCTTAACTATGGGATGTTTCAGGATTACCTGAGCCATCCCTAACTATAAGCTTTATCAAAAAGAAAACTTTTAAGCCTAATCTTAAAAGTGGAAAGGGTGTCTGCTTCCCGGACATCTTATTCCACAAGAGAGGGGCCTGATAACTGAAGGCTCTGCCTCCCATTCTACTTTTAGAAACTCTAGGAACAACAATTAAACCTGCAGTTTGGGAGCGAAGTGCTCTGTTAGGAAAATATCTTACAATGAGATATTTAAGATATGATGGAGCTCGGTCATTAAGAACTTTATATGTGAGAAGAAGAATCTTAAATTCTATTCTCAATTTAACAGGGAGCCAATGAAGAGAAGCTAAAACTGGAGAAACATGATCTCTGCTGTTAGTTCTCATCAGAACTCTGGCTGCAGCATTTTGGATCAGCTGGAGGCTTTTCAGAGAACATGTGGGACAGCCCAATAATAAGGAATTACAGTAGTCCAATCTTGAAGTAACAAATGCATGAACTAGTTTCTCTGCATCACCCTGAGACAGGATGTTCCCGATTTTAGCAATATTACGAAGGTGAAAGAAGGCAGTCCTAGAAACCAGTTTTATACGTGCGTCAAATGATAAATTCTGGTCAAAAATAACTCCAAGGTTCCTCACTGTAGAACTAGAAGCCAAGGAAATACCATCTAGAGTAACTATATTAAGATGCTATTGTATATGCTCCACATCGGCTTTGTGTGAAAACACTCATTTAGCCTATTAGCTAAGTATAGATTTGAAGAGATGCATATTTATTTTCCTCCTACATTTTAGGCCTCTTATGAGGCTCTGCCTCTTATGAAGCCTACGCCAAACTAAATGTCAATGTCAAAACAGACAAAAATCTGTGGATGCTTATTTTGCATCAATGCAAACACACAAACAACCACGCACACAAGATGGTGGGTGGGAAAGGAAATCCCCTCTGCATACTTCTTAGCTTCAGTTATGAGTGTGTGTCTAACATCAAACTCACATAATCAGCAGATTCTGGTCCAAACTTTGGATTTTTCTTTTTCTTTAACATTAATAGACACCTTTTTGATTTTTGAAATAAAATATTGGCATTTTAGTTTGTAGTAATATCTCTGTGTTTCTGCAGCTTTTTTTCATTTGGTTCTAGGATTTGTGATTAAACTTAGAATTAGGTTATACTGTATTAGCAATAGATTTAAGGTCAGGGTTAGGAATTCAATTCTGATGGCTGAGAAAAACAAGGATGTGTGTATTTATTCTTGATTTTGCTATCTTATAAAGACCTTTCATGGTTGACCTTGACCTTGTTGGGAGTAGTCTTTATGGGAACCAAATCCTGGTGAGGCAGAACATAATTTATAGATTTCTGGTTAAGGTTAAGGACAATGTATGAATTGAGGTCAGGTTAAGGTTTGGGTTTGTATGTCTATGACTCAGCAGGTTTGAGTGATCATCCTCTAACAAGAAGGTTAGTGGTTCAAGTCCTGACCCTCTGCATGACAAAATGTTGCCAGTCCATTACAGGGTCAAATTAAACAAACCACCGTGCATGCCAGAAGAGAACCCATGCAGGTACAGGGGGAACATGCAAACCCCACAAAGTAAGGCCCCAGAAGAGATTTGAACCAGGAACATTCTTGCTGTGAGACAACAGTGCTAATCACTATTCCACTGTGCAGTTTATGTTAGCATGAATAAGCCAACAATAAACCCAACCCAAAAAATTAATTATTGTGTTTTCAAAATGCTTCTCCTCAATAATATTTCTTACCTAAGCACATACTGTGTTCACTTTTCTTAAATGTACAAGTGCTCTAAGTATTTTATTTCTATCATGCATCATCTCACAGTCAATTTGTGCTATAAGTTGTTCAATCTATTGATAAGACAAGATAAGATAAGATAAACCTTTATTTGTCCCACAACAGGGAAATTCACATTGTTACAACATCAAATACAGTACAGGAGGCAAATAGAAATAGTGAAAGCCATAAGGATACTATGATTAATACAAGGGATATCAACAATAGAAAAATAAGTTTAGCAGTATGTATATTTACAATATGTATATAAACAGTATGTATATGGTGTGGTGCTTAGCACCATTGCGTCACAAGAAAGGGGGTTCCCCATGCGACCCTGAGTTGGATTAAATGGATATAGGAAATGGATGGATGGATGGATATAAACAGTATGTGTATGGACATGGGGGGAGGATGCCGATCAGACCTGGCAGGCCCAAACGTATTGTGAGGGTCTGCTGGCAGAATCCCCTGTCAGAAAGAGCTTTAACTCTCACCTCCGGCAGAGCTTCAACCATATCCCGGGGGAGATGGGGGACACTGAGTCCGAATGGGCCATGTCCGTGCCTCCATTGTCGAGGCGGCTGAACGGAGCTGTGGCCGTAAGGTGGTCGGTGCCTGTCGTGGCAGCAACTGGTTGAAGAAGCTGAAGAAGGAGTCCTAACAGGCTTTTTTGGCCAGTGGGACTCGCAGCGTCGGTAGTTGGTGAGGTGAAAACTTGGGCCTGGGAGGAGTTAGGTGAGGCCGTGGAGAACGACTTCCGGACAGCCTCGAAGAGATTCTGGTCCACCATCCTGTGTATGGTGGGGACAGGGCTCTGCTGACCTCAACTAGGGATGTTGTTAGTCAGTGGGGGGAATACTTCGAGGACCTCCTCAATCCTACCAACACGCGTTCAGAGGAAGCAGAGTTGGAGAGCTCAGAGATGGGGCCTCCCATTTCTGGGGCTGAGGTTGCCGAGGTGGTCAAAAAGCTACTCGTGGCAAGGCCCCAGTGGTGGATGAGGTCTGCCCAGAGTTTCTCAGGGCTCTGGATGTTGTAGGGCTGTCTTGGCTGACACGCCTCTGCAGCATCGCGTGGAGGACTGGCAGATCGGGGTGGTGGTCCCCCTCTTTAAAAAGGGGGACTGGAGGGTGTGTTCCAACTACAGGAGGATCACACTCCTCAGCCTCCCTGGTAAGGTCAATTTGGAGGTACTGGAGAGGAGAATCTCGGATTCAGGAGGAGCAGTGTGGTTTTCGTCCTGGCCGTGGAACAGTGGACCAGCTCTATACCCTCAGCAGGATCCTGGAGGGTGAATGGGAGTACGCCCAATCAGTCTACATATGTTTTGTGGACTTGGAGAAAGCATTTGACCGTGTACCTCGGGGAGTCCTGTGGGGGGTGCTCCGGGAGTATGGAATGCCGGACCCCTTGATAGGGGCTGTTTGGGCTCTGTATGACCGGTGTCAGACTTTGGTCCGCATTGCCGGCAATAAGCCGGATGTGTTTCCGGTGAGGGTTGGACTCCGTCAGGGCTGCCCTTCGTCACCGATTCTGTTCATAATTTTTATGGACCTCTAGGCACAGCCAGGGCGTTGAGGGGGTCCGATTTGGCAACCTCAGAATCGGGTCTCTGCTTTTTACAGATGATGTGGTTCTGTTAGCGTCATCGGGCCGTGGTCTTCAGCTCCCACTGGAGCGATTCGCAGTCAAGTGTAAGGCGGCTGGGATAAGAATCAGTACCTCCAAATCCGAGACCATGGTCCTCAGCCGGAAAAGGGAGGAATGCTCTCTGCGGGTCGAGAATGAGATCCTTCCCCAAGTGGAGGAGTTTATTTCAGTATTTCAGGGTCTTGTTCACCAGTGAGGGAAGAGGAGCTGAGCCAGAAGGTGAAGCTCTTGATTTACCGGTCAGTCTACGTTCCTACCCGCACCTATGGTCACGAGTTGTGGGTAGTGACCGAAAGAACGAGATCGCAGATACAAGCGGCCGAAATGGGCGTCCTCCGCAGGGTGTCTGGGCCTCCCTTAGAGATAGGGTGAGAAGCTCAGTCATCCGGGAGGGGCTCGGAGTAGAACTGCTGCTCCTCCGCTTTTTTTTTTCCATCTAAATTTTCTCCTCTTTTCAGTCATGCTTTGTCCTTCTACTTGAATGCTCTCGCAAAGGCTTTTGTCACAACTTGGTCTCTCAGATCGCCAAAGGATTGTCGTCTAGCAGTGTCTACACTTAAGACAATCCAGACTCTTTTCATGTGTCGTTCCACGATGGTGGAATGACCTACCAAGTGCTACCAAAACAGGGGCGTCGATCTTCAAGAAACTCTTGAAGACCCAGCTCTTCAGAGAGCATCTCCTATCCCAGCACTTGCCCTGCACTTCCCTACCCCCTCTACTGCACTTTCTCTTTCTGTACTTCCTTCTATGCCTGCACTCTATCTCTACACTGTCACCCCTGTCACCTATGTAGCTTATTGTTTTCTTTGATGTTAGCTGTAATGTTATATCCTCATTTGTAAGTCGCTTTGGATAAAAGCGTCTGCTAAATGCATAAACATAAACATTCTATCCACATAATTTCATCTTCAGTCACCTTTTGTTTCTTCTTCTCACCACGCCTTGACGTCTGCTCATCCTTTCTTTGTCATTCCTTCAGCTTTTTCATACTTCTCTTTTAGCTTTTTTGTGACACCTTTTGTCTATCTTTTCCTCCCTTTTTCAGTGACTCTTCTCTTCATCTCAACTGGTCTTCTGTTTCGCTGACAGATTTTTATTCATTCTACTGATTCCATTTCTCATTTTCTTTCATGATTTCCCTCCTTTTTAAATGTTACGCACCAAGACTTTCCGAACCTTTTGAGTTTCACATTGTTCACACTACGCAGGGTGTTTCTCTTGTGTTTAAGACATTTCAACTTGCAGCGTGCTCATACCACACGGCTGATCTGCTACAGGAGCTTACACGATTCAAAGTTTTTCCCCAGACTGAAGCCCCAACTTATTTGACTGATATCAGCAGTTACAGCTTTTATGTAGTCAAATCTCTCTACAATTACAATACATCAGCTCTGCTTCCTTCCAAGCAACAATCTGAGGTTCTGAAACGGGACTTCATTGGATTATTAAACACAGTAAGCTCGCTGAATGCAACTGTATTCATCAGTGGACCTGTAGAGGAGGAGAGGAAAGATTCAGCATTTTGTTGGCACTGAATAAATGGCTTTTATTGGCATGTGGTGACCACTCAGTGCATTTAATAATGATTTTAACATTTTTTGGGAACGAGGCATCTTTTTAAGGCAAATGGATTTAATTTAAACAAGTCATGGGTGAAACTGTTCACCTCCAACATATTTATTTATTTCCTACGTCATCCATCTGTGCTCGGTGCCAAGGCTGAGATAAACAAGCAGTTATCTCATAGAGAGGAACAAATAAAACAGAAACCTCGAGGAGGACATCAGCAGCAGGTTCAGCATATGTACTGTGTCCACCGAAAACCGGTTTAAACACCATGACACTATTTCAACCCATTAACAGTAAAGACCTGGAGGACATCTTACGTCACCTGAAGTCCTCCTCTTGCTGTTTAGACATCCTACCAACAGGTTTTTTCAAAGGGGTCTCAAAGACTTTGGAGTCAGACCTGTTACTGATTGTGAACCTGTTCTTAACGTCAGGTGTGTTTCCAGAGCCACTAAAAACAGCTGTAATTAAACCCCTGCTGAAAAAGGACAATCTTGATAAGACGCAAATGAACAACTACAGGCCCATCTCAAATCTCCCATTTTTAAGTAAGATCATTGAAAAAGCGGTTTTTCAACAGCTTAATTACTTTTTAACACAAAATAACTGTTATGATACCTTCCAGTCAGGCCTTAGACAGCACCACAGCACTGAGACTGCTCTGACCAAAGTGTTTAATGACATATGTCTGAATACAGACAGTGGAAATTTGTCAGTTATAGTTCTATTGGATCTCTTTTGATACAGTTGACCAAAATATATTACTCAAATGACTGGAGAAACAGGCGGGTCTTTCTAGAATTGTACTAAACTGGTTCAAATCATACTTAGAGAACAGGAAGTACTTTGTGTCAATAGGTAACTTTACATCTGAGCAGACAAGAATCACATGTGGAGTTCCCCAAGGTTCCATCCTGGGACCTCTTCTGTTTAACATCTACACGCTCCCACTGGCACAGGTTATAAAAAACAATAAAACGCGCTTAATGACTGGATCTGCCACAACTTTCTCCGGTTAAACAAAAATAAAACTGAGGTAATTGTCTTTGGAGCCAAAGAGAAATGATTACAGGTCACCACAGAGCTTCAATCAATACACCTAAAAACTACCAACCAGGCCAGAAATCTGGGTGTAGTGATGGACTCAGACCTAAATTTGGACAAACACATTAAGGCAATAACAAAGTCAGCCTACTATCACCTTAAGAATATATCAAGGCTAAAAGATCTGATGTCTCAGCAGGACCTGGAAAAACTAGTCCATGCATTCATCTTTAGTAGGCTTGATTATTGTAATAGCATCTTTACAGGTCTGCCTAAAAAGTCAGTTAGACAACTGTAGCTCATCTAGAACTCAGCTGCTCGAGTCCTCACTAAGACCAAAAAAGTGGAGCACATCAGTCCAGCTCTGAAGTCTTTACACTAGCTGCCTGTCCATCAGAGGATAGACTTTAAAGTTCTGATGCTGGTCTATAAAGCTCTGAATGGTCAAGGACCAAAATACATCAGTGACCTCCTGACCCACTATGAACCTTCCAGACCCCTCAGGTCATCTGGATCCGGTTTTTTATCAGTTCCCAGAGTCAAAACCAGACATGGAGAAGCTGCATTCAGCTTCTATGCTCCACATGTCTGGAACAAACTCCCAGAAAGCCTCAGATCAGCTGAAACACTCAGTGTATTTAAGTCCAGGTTGAAGAATAAAGCTCCAAATAAGCTTGAGTTTCAAAACGTAATCATATTTTAACTACTGAGTTTATATTGCTCTGATTTTATCTATTGTTCTTATTTCTTTCTTTTTGTTTACATTTTAAATCATGCTTTTTATTTCTTCTGTTTTAATGTCTCTGTAAAGCACTTTGAATCACCTTGTTGTTGAATTGTGCTATACAAATAAACTTGCCTTGCCTTACATTACCCACAACACAAGCCGCCTCTGGGTACTCAGTCTGTTCTGTTCACCTGCTTGTGAAGTAGAAAGTGTTTCATTCTCTCTGAGTTAAGACATCTCACACAGGGAACATCAGGAACTGGCTGCTCTCACCAACATTTACCCAAATTCTGCTGAATTTCCTGAATAGACTGTAGTTTCTGCATCATGATTGCCCTCATATTGCTATATGTTTGCATATTTGCCTTTTCTGTGTTTACCCTTGACCTTGTGTCACCTGACCTGTAGCTGTTCACGTACAGCTCACTCACAACTTCTCCCGTGCAGACTGTTCCAGAATATTAAACATGTTAGATTTCATTCCTGGACTGGAACGAGCCTCACAGATCTGATCTGAAGAGCTTTCGCACACAGCGATCTGTTCGAGCTGCCGATTTGCCTCAGATCTGGGGCAATTTGCCTGAGACTTCCAACATTTGTCTGGGACATGACAATCAACCTTAAATTCTCGTGGCGTCAATGAGGCTCTAGGCTCTTCTTCCTTTTCACCTCCTCCTTTTCAGTCCTGCTCTTCTATCTCCCCTGTCTCTCTTTTTTCCTCTCACACTTTGTCCTTCTTTCAGTATTCCTTTATTGTTTGTCTGCTCCTTTTTTTCTCGTCTACCTTTTCTTTCCTCTTTTTGTCTTATTTCCCTCAGCAACCCTTCTTTTTTAGTTCATATTCCTTTAATCTCTTTTCTCTTGTTCTTTGTCTTGCTTCTTCTCACCCCTTTTCCTCCTCATGCATCCTCTCTCACGTTTGGATTTGTCCCTCTCTTCCTTTTATAATTTTCCAAACATTTGTACAACATTGTGCTTCTCTCTCTTTCATTACCTCTTTAGGTTCCTCACCCCACCTACTCTATGTGTCTGACACTTCACTGTGATAAATGTGATAACCTTTGACTTCCTGGAAACAAGATTTAATTGGCCGTGATTATTCTAAAATGCAAATTATCCACATATAACCAAATATACACAATCAAACATGGAAAAAAAAAGTCTAAAAAGTTCACTTTTAATAACCGCTGCGGCTGTGAATGTAATAAAGGCTTACCAAAACTCAGTCAGCACACACACATGCGCACGCATCTCTGTCATGAGTTATTAGATCATGTCTGCTCTCTAATGATGCTTGTGTGTCTCATGTTTCTTCCTGGATAAAACTAATAGGAAACTGTACCTGCCACAACACTTTAATGCCGTTAAAGCAGCGTAGGAGAAGCTCATCCAGTCCTTATTTTCATTTAGCTGGGGATGAGTGGTGGGGGGCTGGAAGTGGAGGAGGTGGGGTAGACCTCATAATCAAGGATTATTATCAGATAGCCAATGTGTGTAGTTCAGATAACCAGGGAGGAGCGGTGGGTTGGGGGGGTCTTAATGTTGTGACAACAGAGTAGGAGTGAATTAGATGAGGCCCTAACCTCCAGGCTGATAATATCGCTCATAATTGAATGCCATTCAGTTGTATAGACACTAGTTAAACAACCTGCACAGTAAAAAGAGAAGCAAACAGAAAAGAAGACCATTTTAATGTATAAGTAAAATAATATTCCCAATTTTTCACTGTTACAGTAATAAAGCTTTATCTAAAATGTCTCCAATGATACCAATAGGGCTGAATGGTGCAATCTGCTTTACATTTTAACTGATCAATCCTTGTCAACAAAGTACCTTATTTTCAGATATAGACTAAACAATTTTCATCTAAAGATATTTATTTATTTAGCAGGGTCAGGCTATTCATAGTTTTAGGAAATTTAAGTTCACGCTTTAAGAGCTGATCTGGCAAGCTGCTGAGTCACCTGACTTGATTTTGATCATCATCATAGCAGGAAGTAAACAAACATATA
Source organism: Leuresthes tenuis (assembly GCF_036924035.1). Classification (NCBI taxonomy): domain Eukaryota; kingdom Metazoa; phylum Chordata; class Actinopteri; order Atheriniformes; family Atherinopsidae; genus Leuresthes; species Leuresthes tenuis. Next base: position 32,898,975 of record NW_027325374.1, on the reverse strand, counting down.
TGTGGGATACACACATGAAGCTCTGAACTCTGCAACTTTGCCATGCAGGTAAGACATACAGTTCCATATCTATATATTATTCATATCTAATCATTTTTTGTGTTTTTATTCTACATATTTCATATCAATAGTAGCACCCACCTGTACTGTGCTACATGATGCAACATCAAGGTGCATGCTATTTGCATTGTACTGTGTTGTTAATGGTGTTAAAACAAAATTACACCAGTTTATATGATATCTCTTGCATTTCCCTAAGTATATCTTCAATTACTTAATGGACCTAACAAGACAAAGACTGAGGAGGTTAGGATATTTATTACATAGGAGAACAACTATGTTGTATACTTAAACAACATTCAACTGATGTCATACTTTAACATCTGAATTATTTTCATCCCCTCACAACATTTTCAAAATTTTAAAGTGATTTAGCCCTGAACAATATTACTTTGTTGGGGTTAGAAGTCAAATCTACTTGGATGGGGTTCAAACAATTACACTTAAGAAAAAGACACATTCTTGTGCCATAAAGTCATTTCCCAACAGAGAAGCAGTTTACATTTAGTTATGTGATGACAATGATGACTTTGACCTCTCACTACATGATAATGTTGAGATTCAACGCATTTGATTTGTCCAACCCCGGTTTAAGATGCATCCCTCACATGTTCTCAATCATCCTTTGACTAGTCTATTTCAGTCTCACAAACATATGATTAGGGTATTAAAAAAATCAGCAAACTGGGTTAGGGTTAGAATTGAGATACAAGGTTAGGTTTGCATGTTACAAAAGAATGTTAGAGTCAGAAAAATATGTTGCTGCTCAATACTGCCACTGCTTCAGACATCCTTACAAATGTACCCATTACATTTTGTGGTGAAACTAACCTCAACATGCAATTTTTAAAAATATACCCCACTATCAACTTGTAGATCATACACATTTCATTATTTGTGGCATTTTGGTGTAAACATATCCAATGTTAGCATTGAGAAAGCCACAGATGCTGCTGTTAACTGCCGCATCCACAAACCCCCACACATCACTTTATCACAACTGGCTTTTTCTGTGACAATTAAGTAACTTTTGGTCTTGTGTAAATCCTATTCTGCATGCCAAGAAAAACAAATCACCCTGCACCTGCCTCTTGTCATTAAGGAACAACGATTATAACATTTATTGGATCTCAGTGCCACCGGAGGACAGACTGAAAACCACTACGCTGGTATTAAGGAGAACTTGATCCAGCTGCCTTTACACTCTACAGCAGGTTTTAATTGGTGGGAACAGGAGAGAAGAGTGTGGCAAAAACATCATTATGGGCTTAAACTACCACAACAGGGTATTGCTGAGATTTAATTACACCAGGCCATTGTTTAATTTTCCTCTCAATGCTTCAATTAAGCAAAAAATGGAATGTAAGGGTTCAGGTTTCAGACTCATTTTGGTAGGAAAGGGGAGAAGTTCCCCAGTGAAGTTCATATAACATCACACAGCAGAGATCAAATGGATTTGTCATCATTTGACTAATGACTGGAGAGAGGAATAAACCCTATTAGAAAATCATCAAGAACCGCTCTGTCTCTGCTGATCGTCTTTTCATGTGTTGTGTTTCTGCTGTAGAGAGGCCTCGGAGCTGATCATGATGTATTTACACTTATATTGAATGGTGCAGATGATCTGATCTGAGGTTGATGAGGACCAAACATAGAAAAATTTCTCCCTCTCTTCAGAATAAAGAAATGTACAAAAAACTTCTTGAACTGATCCCCTTATCAGTTTTGTTGTTATTCAATCTGCATTCCTTTGTCTTGCAAATAACAAACTACAATATGTATCTAAAGAAAGATTTAGACTTAACATCCATTTAGGCAGTAATAAAAAAAACTTTTGATCTCAGTGATATACAGGCTAAACATTTGGTGAAGATAGGATTTGCAAAACTCAGCACATGTTGTCACTTAACAAGGGTTATATTCAGACCAAAGCCTGACCAAATCAGAGGATGTTTATTCTCTTTGGATCTGCCTGCATATGTGAAGAAATAATCTCAGAGATTAAGCTGAACAAATACAGATCCTCTCTCAGGTGATGGGGTGCAGCTCCAGTCATTTCACTGAGACAATGCAAAGCAATAAGTTACCTTGTCATAGCCAGGAACGGTAATTTCACTAGGTTTTGGACAGACAGATGTACTTTTTGCATGATTTCTGGTGAGACTGGGTTGAGGTGTTAATCTTTAATGTATAGCCTTTCTTTTTTCTTTCAGTTTTCATATAGAATTCCTCAATCATCACTACACAAACAAAATTATTTGGGTTTGTGGATTTTTGTGGACTTTCTTTTGTTTTCCAGGTCTTTGTTTATCTAGGTTTCCGAGGTGGTTCCTTGTCACGTCCCCATCTCCGAGGTGGTTCCTCGTCATGTCCACATCTCCAGGATGTCACGTCCATGTTGCTGAAGAGATCCCAAGGAGAGACACTACTCCTCACATCCACGTTTCCAAAGTTTTCCTAGGGTGGGATGCTCCTCATCATGTCCCCTGTGCCTGTCACAAAGGGAGTCCTGGAGGTCTTGCCTCCTCCAGTACCAGTCCCCATCTCCAAGGAAGCCCAGGTGGGGGCTCACCTCAACCAGTTCCTGCTCTTGTCTCTGAAGGTACACATGTTGACAGGTGTACTAGTTACATGATTTCTGGTGAGACTGGGCTGGGGTGTTTTGTCTCTGAAGGGGCCCAGGTGGTCTCACCCATGTCAGTCTTTGCTCCTGTCTTATCTATAGTTCTGTTCCCACCGACGTCCAACTGCTCACTACAAAGCTCAAGCTCCACCCAACGTCTGACCACCCACCAGAGAGGCTCATGCTCTGCCTGAGATCCGTCCGCCCTGCAGAGAGGCCACAGCTCTTCCATTGCTGGCTATGCGGCCACCCGCCAGGCCGCCCTCCAGAGAGATTGCCTGCCCTACTGCCAAGCTTCATGTCCAGCCCCTGGTGGGGTCCTTGTCTTGCCTGAGATGAGACCTGAGATGACATTTGTTGTGATTTGGCGCTATATAAATAAAACTGAATTGAAATTAATTTAACTAAACTGCTCCCCCAGCGAAAGAACAGTGTAGTTCTTTAATCTTATCTGGCTGAAGCTGAAATTTGAAATTTGAAATAGAATCAGAAACAGAGGGTACAGAACAGAAGATGTGTTGGTCTGGAGTCTATCCATGCAAGACAGAATGGATTGTCTTTATTCCCAGCTTTGGCACTGTGGGTTTTTCTGTTGATATCATGTGGTCACAAAACACGTTCTCCATTTATAAATTAATATATATGGTGAGACTATGGACATCTAAGGACTGTCTTATTTTCCAACTTGTTCATTCTGAGAGAAAGTTATAGAAGTAATTTTAAGTAAAAAAAACGAAAATCTTTGTGGTTTATTGGTTTTGTTCTAAAATATTCATAGTCAGGGCTGAGGCGTGCCTGCATGTCTGACTGCTGTGGAAAATGTCCTGCTGGATCAATATACTTTGGTCATTATTTATCAACAATCAATATCTTGTGGCTTTATAACAGACTTGTTTTAGCTTTGGTAAAACCAATCCTGTAGTTCTCTCTTGGATTCCAGCAAACACAATCTTTGAGACTGGAAACAAGTAGTATATCCCAGTTTAGTAAAGAGAGCAATCTTTTACACATTATGTTTATTGCATTAATGTAATGTAAAAAAAAGTAATTTTATTGTTTTAGGTAAAGTTTTTTGGTTGTGTCAGGACAAATAGCATTTTACCCATCCACTCAGTCAGTTTGTGTGTTCAGCTGGAATGGTGTGAACAGATCCGGTCAGGGAAAATGGCTTTAGTTATGGCAGCTTCAATGTGACAAGACCATAAGGACAGTCCCTGCCCCCAACTGTTCGGTGGTTTACAGTGTGAAGAATTAAAAGGTTAGCCTTCACTCCTATGTTGTTACACACATAACTTTTGGCCATTATCAGAGATTATCCAGCTAACACTGCCATGCAGCAGATGCCCACTGTTGCCCCTTGCTTCAGTCTAAATACATAGTTATGAACCCAACTTTTTAATCTGAGCTAGAGATAAAACTGATTACAAAGTTTCTTATATGACCCAAGGCAGGAGAACATACAAGCATAAATCAAATGGGACAATGGAATGGAGAGAAAAAAATATGAATAAAACTTTTACTATGGCCTTTACTTCTTTGCAGACATCAAACCCAAGGCATTTAATGTTTTCTAATGTAAACTGAATTTTAGTTGTTAACAGACAATACATTTTTCTTTTCAGTTCTTAAACAAAATCCAAAAAGAGTTGGACTGGTGGCAATTTAGGGCTGGTAATTAGATTGAAAAAAAAATGATGCTATTTTAAACAGGTAATGTCAACTGGTGACTGTAATAAAGTAGCATCCAGAAAAGGTTGAGTCTTTGATGAAAGATGGGTAGAGAAAATTGAGAGAAAATTATAGACTTTTTTAAAAGCATAAGTTGGACACCCGTGACCTCTGATCCCTCAGACGACGTTGCATCAAGAACCATCATTCATCAACAGCTGATAGAAGCACATGGACAAAGGATTACTGTGGAAACCTTTGTCAAGCACTACAATACAGAGTTCCATTCACAAGCTTTACTGTGCAGAAAAGAAGCCTGATGTTAACCTCGTCCACTTCTCTGGGCTCGGAGGCGTCTGGGATGGACCGTCACACGGTGGAAACGTGTGCTGTGGTCAGACCCATCAGTATTCCACATCTTTGTTGGAAGAAATGGAGCAAAGAGCAAAAGGAGCATCCAGACTGCTGCACACCTTAAGACGTGTTTGCAGGAAGAATGGGACAAAATAACAGCTGGACCTCTTCATCAATTGGTATCCTCAATGTCAGAACATCTTTAAGTGTTGGGAGAAGGAAACATTACAAAGTGGGAAAAGATTCACTGTCACAACATGTGTTTCAGCCTGAAATATCAAATAGATGCATATTAACAAATGAAAAGAATCTTATGAGGTTAGACATGAAATATGCTGAGTTTATTCTGTGAAATGAAACCGTAAAAATAGTTTTCTGTTTTGTTTTCCTATTTGTTTGTTTGTTTGTTTTTGCATTTATGATATCATCGCAATTGTTTCTTATTTGGGGTTATACATGTATTATTTAAAATATGCCTGAGTGTTCCATCCATATGGTACAAGCTCAGAAGACTCTGTTTCTACTGCTATTTCTGATTTTTTTTGTCTCTTCCACCTGGCTACTTCTTTCTTTCTCTGAAGTTTCCTTCACCAGGGGTCTACACAACAAAAACTACAGACATCGTCATTTTGGTTGATGTGTTGTCACTCCTGTCTTGTCCCTTCTGAAGAACAAAGACACCCAGAGATGGATAAGCACAGTGTGTCTGAGATAGAGACGACAAGACTTTCCTCATCAGTTAGCAGTTGAGATTCTAATTATCTAACTGAGACAAAGAGAACTACATAGACAGAAAAAATAGCAACATTTCTTGAAGCTGGCTGCTGAAATAAGATATACTGTGAGATAGGCATTGTACTTTGGTGATAAACATTCCACTTCTTTTTCCACTTAATACAGGCACAAATGGACGCACTCTAACCCTGTGAAGTCAGTGCCATTTAAAATGGTTCACTTTGTCTGTTAAGGTCATGGATTTCTTAATATCTGTTGAAATTTAAAACCCATGCAACTTTATAGAAATTAATCTGGTGAAAGTTTTCAGCTCTAAGCTTATGCGATGCAAGTACTTTAGATATACTATGCAGGTTTATGTAAGACATCTGTTTTAGGATTCTGTTTTTGTTGATTTTTGTAGGTTGGTTTATTGATTTTGTATATGGATTTCCCACCTCTAGGGACAAAGACACATTATATTCAATTCTTAAGTGTCTTTCTACTGTGCAGAGTTAAATCACCTATTTATACAGAGCAATTGCTACTTCTACCCAGAATCTACCAAAAATCTGGAGTTATATATTGAGTAAATTCAGTTAATTCTAAAAACAAACTGTCATGTAATGTTCAATTGGGTAGAAGTATAATTACTTCTACCCAATTGAAACAAAGTTAGATTTCATCTGTCTGCCCACAATATTGCTTTTGTTAGACTCAGTGATTTGTAGTAAAACAATTGAGAATGCCGAAGTCACTGAAATAATCTTTAGGGAATGCTCAGTGTAACACTTCCCAGCCACCTTTCTCCTTTCCCTGCCTCTGTGTCTGTTGGCCGCTGAGCGGGTTCCTGCTGCAGCTGAAAACTTCAGACCAGGCCATTACGGTTGACATGTCGTCACCCCTGTCTTGTCCCATCCAGACAAACAAAGACAGAGGGTCCTGTTGAACAGCTCTGTGTTGATGAGATTCCGACAGTCCCGTCTGTCTCAGCAGGGCTTCAGGATGCAGCAGAAAGCTATAACTACATTCACTCCTATTCAGGAGAGGCCCGTTGATAGAAAACCTGTTAATGTTCAACTACAGACAGGAACTGATGCAGTGCTTCTGCCAGGAAATGAGACACCCCTTCACACCCCATTTTATACATTGGTTTATGCATCATCTTTTAATTCATATCAAACCATTTCAAATATCTTAACCAAGCATCAGTGTTATATATTTTATTCTATAATATTTTGGCGATGATAACTATTAATGAGTCAATTGAGTCTGTGTTGAGTTAACCAATGCAGTTAACCTCCTGTTAATGTATGATTATTGTTTCCCAGGGGTACTTCGCAAGAATGAAGTGGAAAGCTTATCTGAACTTCACTTGAGATCTGCAATTAGCCCACTTGGTGCATTAAAACAATGTGTCAGTAAAACAGAGTAGGCTGAAAAATGAGACATAAATGTTTGAAAAAGATATCTACGTGTAACAGATAAAAGTAATCTATGTACATTAGAGTAGTAAATAATTTTGTGAAAGGATCAAATGGTAACCTAATAAAAATATATGCTTCTATTTTTGTTAAATTACTTTGAAATGTATTCAGTTACTGACTGCAAACTATATGACAATTTTTCATTATCATTTGAAACAAATTGGTTTACAAGAAATTGTCATCTAATATGAATGCTCTGGGACTGCTTCAAACAACTAGCCAAATTATCTTCACAAAACACAAGTGGCTCAAACAACAGGTTAAATGGAGGACTCTGCTAATGTAGCGACAGAGAAACACTCAAAATGTTCAATGCAAATAACGGGCAACAAAAACTCAATGTTCCACAAATTGTCTTTATAACAAAAACAAATATTAGAAAAAGTTGTAACCACTGGCAGATAAAGCACCCTTCAGTCAGAATATAGATAACCTGAATATTAAATACTAAAATATAATTTACATAAAGTGATCTGACACAGTTCACATTCAGCGCACACCCTGTCCTCCCACTGACATCCAGCACTGACTGAGAGCCATCCATCTCTGAGGCGGCAGTCAGTGTTACTTCAGCCGGCCTCTTCTCAGCTTGCACTTCCACATGTTCTGTGACCTCCTGTTGCTTCCTCTGTCAAGTAATCTGTCCATCCCCTCCTACTCACCTTGTTTTGGTCCAGACAAAAAATTCTAACAGCTGAAGTTTATTTAATACATTTACAGTGACTAGTGAGTGTGTTTGAGTGTGTGTGTCTATCTGCGAGTGCATGGATGTTTCCAGCCACCATGTACTCTTTTGGCCCCCTGCTGTTTCTTTTTTCACTGCCCCCTCAGAGTTGCCCTTCTTCAGGCATTAGAGAGTGAATCAGAATAGGTAAGTAAATCTCTCTCAATTGGTTGCTCTTCTGCCTCCAAACCATTTTATCTACATGTATGTGCATGTCCCAGGCTTTCAAAATGTTTTCCAATTTTTTCTAAATTCAGTTGGCTAAGGAGAAGGTTTCCATGGTTTGCCTTGTGACAGTTAATTCCAAAATGATTTGCTTGCTGTCATTTGTTGACATCAAAACCTGAATAAATTCCTTTAGCTCTATTTTGCCAGGAGCCATCAAAAGGTACTCTTTATCCTTAAATGTAGAAAGATTCCGTCAGTGTTCTGTCACACATGCACAATATCATATCATCCATCTTATGGTGTCTTTATGTTTCTGACAGGAAGTGACAAGAATGATGACATAGCAGAAAGCAGTGTCCATGTCAGCCTGTGGTTTTCTGTTGCATCAGGAACTGGGTGCAGAAGTAAAACAAATGAAATGCTGTGCTGTTGTGCCAGTTTTATCTAATAAAAAATCTCTTTAATAATATCAATATAAAGTGGATTGAAACAATCCTGTTTCATGACTTGCTGCAGTCACACTGAGACCTGGGCACTTAGTATACAACAACTAAAAGAAAAATTCCATTCATCCATCCATTTTCCATCGGTCGGGTCGCGGAGAGGCTGGAGCCTATCCCAGCGGTCTAAAAGAAAAATTCTGCAGTTGTTTTAGAAATAGTTTAACCAACCATTTATAGCATTAAAAAACTAAACTCCGCTCTGAAGAACACAGCCAAAGATGTATTCTTTCCTAAAGAAACACAAGTAAAGTTTGTCAACCTCAAAACATCTGAATGGTTTTTAGGTATACCAACCTTTGTACCCTGCGGCTGAAATACTCCACTTCAGAACAGGACGGCACAATATTATTTTGCTTTACATTACCATACCACACATCAGTAACTACATACAAACATACTCTTGCCATAATAAGTGAAGTGAAAAAATTAAAAAGAGACACTGCTTTACAATAAAAACAAGCTCTGGGGTAGGTGCAGCAAAGAAACCAAAGACAACTCTGCCCGAAGAAGTGAGATAAAGTGTTTGAGCAAGACACGGGACAAGAATAGACATTGCAAATTATTTATTCTAATCTAAAAATGTTTGGACAGTTTGAACAAATTTCAAACCAGAAGGGAAGTTAACAGTCTTTCAAAATGTTCTCTGCTGTCTTCCAGTACATGACACTGTAATATATCAACATGCATTATTTTGCACATGTATTGATGTCACACATAGGCCACATTCAAATCCTTCAAAAATGTAATTTAAAAATTTTGTGGGCATGTCTGTTCATCACATGTCATACTATACAAATATATGCTGTCTTATCCTTGTAAGGTCCTCCTTTTGTTAACACAATCCCATGATTCCAGGCATAACCAAAGAGCAAAACATTTTGTCAGATTCTCTACTGATGCTTTAAAAGACATGATAAAAAGTGAGGCACACAGGCTTTGACATGAATCACACCATGATGACATTATTTTATATGAAACTCAACTTAAAAGAATGAAAGAAAGAAAAATCGAAAACTGAAAAAAATCCCACATACACACACTGTTCAAGATCCTTTGATTTACAAAAGAGGTTATGGACAAAGTGACAGAATGACAAACATAAACTGCATGTTCAATTATGACACTAGACGGACAAATACAAGATAGCCATGTGCAGCAATGTGCAAAACAGTACAATTCTCAAAAATCTGCTGCACAATCAGACATATATTTCCTCCTGGTTTGCAAATCATTACATTCTGTTTTTAGTAATATGTTACACACCATCCAAGCTTGTTTGGAAAGAGTGTTGTATGAAGAGCAGATCCTTCAGGAGACCAAGCAACTTCCTACAAACTTCTGTTAGTTTGGAAGACCTGGAAAGCATAAGGCACATACATGTGCATTATCAACATTGTCAGAGGAAAGGATAGAAACTAACAGGAGAAACAAAGAAGCTGAATTTCCTGGAGGATTAAAAGCCAAACATATCCTCTGAAATTAGCTACTGATTGTGAGAGAAGAGATAAGGATCCTTAAATATGATGACCCATCGCTGAGCACAAACAAACAAAAAGGGTTGGACAGATTCAATGTGCTTCAGAAACTTTACAGTAATGTCATCTCATTAAATCTGCATATGCATTAGTTGTAACAAGGATCATTTTTACAGGCAAAAGGCCTGAGACCAGCAAAGAATGAATTAAGTTAAGTTTCAGTTAAGTTTGAATTTGAATTTAATTATGTGAGCATAGAGAAAAAGTTGCAAAACGTAAAGATCCTGCTACATAGCTACATTTGTGTTGTTAAAAGAAGACCATGTATGTGAGGTATGAGGGGCTGGAAAAAAAGACAAAATGAACATGGACTCACAATTTGTCATCTGCATGCTTTGCTTCCAGAGACTGGAGCATCTTAAAAGCATTTTTGGATTATGTTAAGGGGAAGTGTGCCCCACCATCAGACAGTGTGGAATGGAGGTCATAATTCATAATCATCATGATTAGAAGAGCCCATGGCTCCCACTCTACATGCTCTCTTCACTGCTATTCTCTTCTTTCATTGGTGTTCCTGAGCTGAGAGGCACTACAACCCAGTGAAAATGACACCACTATGTTATTAAGCTTTGTGTTGTATTATACTCATCCATACCTCCTTCATTTCCCTCTCCATCTGACTCGTTTCTCTTCATGCACAGCCCTCCTCCTTTTCTGCTATAGATCCCCTTTCTCCCTCCCAACTCTATGTTGAGTCTCTCCATCTCTCCATTAATATCTTTTATTCAGGGAAACATGGATAAGTTCTACAGCATCAGTCTGTAGTTTTTAACTTCCTCTGATGATGGTAGAATGGTAGGACAGCTAAAAACATTGCTCTGGATCGACCTTTGTGTGGCCAAGCTGATGTTCAGAGGATTATCCTGTAAAATGTACAGAAAGTTTTCAGGTTAGAACCTGTAAGAGGGATATGGGGAAAATGCAGTGATTTGCAAATCTCATATGCCTAACATTAATTCACAATAGAACATAGATAACGTGTAAATTCATGAAAGTGAGACACTTTATTATTTCATTAATAATATTCACTCATCCTGAATTTGATGGCAGCAACATGTCTCGCAAAAGAAACAAAAAATGAGGCACGGCCTCTCTCAGATGGGCAGAAGTTCAAAAATCTACAAAAAACTGTGTCTAAAAACTGTGGGGTGATTTCAGGAAAATGTTCCTCAGTGTAAAACTGTGAAGACTCTGAATATTCCATCATTAAAAGATTCAGGGAATCTGGAGACATCTCTGTGCTGAAGGGACACATCAGTCCTGGATGTCTGTGACCTTCAGGCCCTCAGGCAGCACACCTGATTCTGTCCTGGAAATCACTGCCTGGGCTCAGGAACACTTCCAGGAATCACTGTCTGTGAACACAGCTCACCGTAACATCCACAGATGCAGGTTAAAGCTCCATCAGGCAGAGAAGAATGTGAACATGATCCAGAAACACTGCTGTCTTCTCTGGACCAAAGCTCATTTAGAATGACTGAGACAAAGTGGAAAACTGTTCTGTGACATCCAAAATCTGAAATTGTTTTTTGAAACCATGTACATATCATCCTCCAGACTAAAGAGGAGAAGGACTGTCCAGCTTCTTATCAGCACTCAGTAAAAAAAAGCGTGCATTTCCAGCCTCTTTCACATATACCTTTTACAGCTGGGACTGATGCACCTTCACTGCACATCATGTCATGTGTGAAAATACAGAGAAGGAATGAGGGGTTGAAATTGATCCCCCACAGATATGCCTCTGAGCTGGTCAGGAAGGTAATAACAGAGGCAAAACGGGTGCACCTCATTGGTATTGCATATACATAAAAATAAGTACAAGCTAAATTATGTCTCAGGCAGCCTTGTCCATATGAAATGTATTTTTAATCAAATTAAATTAAAGTCAGGGTACAAGACTTTTATCATTGTTTATCATCATCTCTGTTAAATGAATGTTTGCACTGTTATCGCTGACTTGTGCAATAATTGGGGTCTCAAACCATTTCAGCCTGAGGAGGTCTTGAACAGAGAGCATTGAGTTGCCGTGTCCCGCATATATCTTCCTAATTCAGGTAGTTCTGTCTTTTCTGTTCACTGTGCAGCTGTCAAGGACATGTGTGTCCATACTGTTATTCCTGTTGACTTCCATATAATACAGAGGAATGTGAGTGTAGGAGTGGCCCTATTCTGCACATCAGTAAGGTTACACCGACACACATTTTCTGCATCTCTCTCCACTTTACACTTTTCCCGCCTCACAGGTTTCTTCCTTTCTCCACGCTCTCACTCTCAGGCAGCCTTTGTTCTCCCTCTGTCTTCCTGATGTCCTCTTCATCTATGGTTTCTGCCTCGCTGGCTTTTTTGCTGACAGACTCCAGCTGGATGTCAGGGCTGGGAGAAAGGTGGGATCCTCAGTGTGTAGGCTGGCCTTTAGAGTCCCCCTGTATTGGGAAAGCCCACACTACACTCCCACACACTTTCCCCACACAGCCAGGGATTCCAATCTCTACAAAGAACACTTGCTTGTAAAAATAATTTATTTGTTGAATGAATCATATAATGGATTGATCAATCATTTTTTTCCTGCTGTTTTAAAGAGTAAGAAGTATAGGAAATGTTATTCTTAAACTTAATTTTTCATTTGTTTCTATGTTAATGCTATTGCCAAGAAATCTGATGCAAATTTAAAATTCTCACCCAGTGTGTGACATGCAAACCCTTTGCAGGGCAGCTCAACAAATATTCGATTCGCCAGATTTTTATTCCTGGCTGCAGAGAGCAAGCTAGGAAAAGTTTACACACATTCATATTATTATGGCACTGCTTGATTTTATACAAAAGTCTTTAAACTTCCATGTGGTTTCCTGGAATCAGCTTTGTAATGTGAACAAATAAAGATGGTTATGTTAATTTACGGATAAATCAGACTTTCACATCCTAATCTAATCAATATATAAAAGATCTTTTTTTTTTCTTCAATCTACAGACACGGGTATTTTGTGAAGTTATTCGGAATAAAAAGCTCAACTATATCTAATTCACAAAATGACCACTAGTACTACTAATAATAATGATAGTAATAGTAATAATGATAATGATAATGGTCTGAGAAGGCCAGGCTGATGTACTTGCCTCAGTTGGCACAACAGGAATATTAGAATGGAAAAGTGGGAGCTGCTCATTTTCACTGTACAGGGCACGATATAAGTGGTCCAAGACACATGCCACGTACACAGGTATTTAAGAAGTGTTGTGTTATTTTTGTTATATATCAGTGTCAGGTTAGACTGAAAAGTGAGGTAATAGTGTATTAATGGCTAGCTTTAGTTACATATGCACACTTTGCAAAAATTGGAGTCCTCCCTTGGCACGTGCTGAACTTTTGATATTGTTTTGCATTTATTATGATAATCTGATGCAAGAAGGTCGCAAATAATCAGATGGTAGAGTGATTTGCCCACCAATCAGAGGGTAGGCAGTTTAGTCCCCAGTCCATGTTTATTGACAGATTTGAGAAAAACATGGCACTGCTTGTACAGTGAAGCGCTATCAAGGTAATATCAGGTCTAGGAGTATGAAGGGAGCACAAACTGTATGGAATGAGCTCCACCTAGTGGTATTTTAAAGACTATCTCAGTGTAATCTGGCAATCCACAAAAATGAAAGGTACTATCAAGCAAGTGGCAAGTGATTGTCACTGACAGGAATATCTGGATGAACATTTTCATGCTGACAATAAGACTTCCGCATCTTGAGCCATGTGCTTATTTCAGCCAACTCTCCATGCTGTTCCCACATCACTGCTTCTGAAACAAGATGAAAGCAAAAACAAAGCAAAGTCAAGAAAACTGACATTCTCCTTTAAATCATACACTCCTCTGTTATCTATATAAATCTCTAACATTAATTAGGAAAAAATCTTTTTTCTTCCATTGTTCCCTGTCCACTCTTATGTCAAGTGATTCACCATGACAATGTTAGTAAGAAAACAGATGAGTCCAACGTGATGAGCAGACTTCATTCACCTAAGTATCATATACCATTGGACTGTTTCTGCAAAGGAGTTAACAGTCATATTCACTACTGGCAGAATCTGATTCCATGTTATAATGCCCGAGTGGCCTTGGAGGCAATAAGGAGAATTCCAAGATTGATGATCCAGACACATTTATTTTTCTTACCAATCATTTCCAACACCTACATCAACACAGACATTTTCAGACTGACTACTTATATACCTCCTGGGCTAGATAGTGAGCTGGACTATACCATTTAAGCTGGGTAAAATCAGAGACACACACATTCCTATATCTACAGCAATATTTACATAACTCATCACTAGAAAATATGTATAATCTTAAAAACCATCAACACACCCACAGTAAACCTAATAAATACATACATATATTTTACACCTGTTAAATACATATTTACACACAATGGAACTCCCCTCTATCTATTTCCCACTTATCCTACTCCCTCCCAGATCTAATAAGGTGTGCATGCCCCCCGGGGAATTCTTTTGTCCGAACACCTCCGGAGACAGGACGATAAGCAGAGGTAAGTTTATGTTAATCCACAATCAGTACAACTAATACGCGTTGTGTTAGTCTCTATTCCCTTCTACCGCTATCGGTTTATCAATACACGTTGTCTCATTCACAGGTGAACTACGAGGTGCGTCAGCCCCGTGTCCCTCCCCGTGATGTGATTATTTCCGGCCTGTAAAATACCGCACTCAATAAATACAAACATTTTCACCCGTGTGTTCCTTCTGTGCAGTCTGTGAACGACTGAATTGTTCAAGAGTCTTTTAAGTAACACTCATCTGGTGAACTAGTGACGGCGTGTCGTCACATTCCATCTGAACCGGTCCATGGTTCCAGCCCACTTTCATTTTTGCAGTTGTAATCAGTTGTTTCTGTCCATATCTGTCCATGTAACTGTCAATATCAGTACTGGTGTACACTCAAATATTAACTTCCACAATGGGAACATTTTTGGTGATCCCCTTGCAATAGTCTACAGTTAAAAAAAAAAAGACACCCAAAGTAACTTTTGAAACAGCTTGAAAAAGAAATTAGGCGTGCACACGACTCATTAAACACACACAGAGCACTACATTTAGCTGCACGTCATCACACAATCTGTTCCTTCTAACTTCTTTTTTTTTTTCTTCCCCTTGTCCTGTTCAGCATTATGGCAGCAGAATTGTAGTCTGAATACCTTTGATGCCAAACAGATTTGCTTTGCCAAGGGAAGTTTTATAAATGTAAAGCTCCCCTTGATGCCCATTTATTTATTTCTGTTTACAATATATAACATGTAATAGAACTGAACCGGAAACGGAAACAAACGGAACAAAAATAGAAACAAAAACCAGACAACCAGCTGCTACACCTGTAAAAAACAAAACAGACAACAATCCATGGTCTCTGAGGAAAAATCTGAGAGCAGGTCAGTGGGCTCGCCGCTGGTAGTCTCTTAACCTGAGGGTTGGGGCATCGGCTGGTCGTCCACCAGAGACTGCGGCAAGCCGCTTTCAGAGACACTGCTTGGCTCCTTGGACATGTGAACCGGCTGGGCCTCATAGTCAATTAATCCAAAAGCAGTCTTACACCCAGTCAGAAGGTAGATTACCTTTGCATGATTTTCGACTCACTGTCGATGAGAGCCTTCCTTTCTCGGAAAAGAGTGGAGAATATTTTGCAACTCATAGATTGCTTCCAGATAGGCAGAGTATTGAGGTACGGCCTCTTTCTCAGGCTGCTGGGTATGCTGACGGCAGCATCCATGGTGATCCCCCTGGGTCTCCTTTCCTTACGGCCCCTTCAAATCTGGGTCAACACACTTCACTTGGATCCCCACTTCCTGAGCCTCAGGGCCTTACACCTCCCAGGTGTACAGAACAGCGTGGCAGATGTTCTATCCCGCCAAGGGCTGCCAGAGGGCGACGGGAGACTCCACCCAGAGGTGGTGGAGATGATTTGGAGCCGATATGGCAGAGCAAAGGTGCTGCTGAAACTTTTACAAGGGGCACCATGGCGCCTCCCAAGGAGACTGGACCTTTTCTCTCAGCTGGGGGTAAGTGCATGGCATCCGAATGCGGATCGCCTTCAGCTTTGGGTCTGGCCATTGGGAGCCAGGACCCACTCCTGGCATCCTGTGATCGGTCAGTGATCCACACAGTGTTAAGTTCCAGGGCTCCCTCTACTAGGTCACTCTATGCTAATCTGTGGAAGCTTTACTCCCAGTGTGAGTGAGGTGCCGGAGAACTGCTCAGTGGCCATCATTTTGTGTTTCCTGCAGGCATATGTGCATCAACCTTAAAGGTATGTGCGACCATTTCAGCAGGACATGCCAGAGTGAACAACCAGACAGTGGGGTCACACTATCTGGTTAGTCAGTTGTTGAGGGGTGCACAGAGGTGTAGGCTGTCAAGAATCACTGCGGTACCATCATGGGACTTGACATTAGTTTTGAGGTCAGTGTGTCAGCCCCCATTCAAACCCATAGGAGAGGCAGAACTCAGATGGCTGTCTGCAAAGATGGAATTTCTGCTGGCAATCACATTGGCAAAGTGAGTGAGTGAACTCCACGCCCTGTTAGTGAGCCAGATGTGTATGCGTTGGTATCAGGATGGGTTGGGGGCTACTGTCCTACCCAATCCCTTCCTACCAAAGAGGGTGCCTCCCTCACATGTAAACCAAGCAGTTGAGTTGGCAGCATTGAGTCCACCAAGCTCGTCACAGCAAGAAACAGAGTTGTCAGAGCAGCTTTGCCTTGTTCGGGCACTCAAGGCACATGTGGGGGCTACAGCAATTTTTAGTAAATCTGACAAACTGTTTGTTTGCTATGGGGGTTGTAGGAAAGATCAACCTCTGTCGAAACGGAGGCTTTCCAAGTGGATTGTCGATGTGATTTTACATGCTCACAGTTCACAGGGCCGACCTGCGCCTAGTAACGTGTGGTGCCACTCTACCCGGAGTGTGTCCACATCATGGGCAGCCTTAAAGGGGGTCTCTCTGCAGGACATCTGTACTGCAGTAACCTGGGAATCCTCATGTACTTTTACTCTCTATTATCATGTCAGTGTGGCTGCTCTACCTGCTGTGGCAACGACTGTTCTATTAACAGCTTCCATGCCTTAATGCGGTAGGCATTCCTCGTGACCTTGTTGGCATGAGTCATCCAGTGCTAAAGCACCGCCCTCTGGTGGTCAGGAAGAATGAAATAGAACAAGAGTTATGAAGGTAACTACTGTTCTATGAATTCTGGATGACCGTCAAAGCTATAGGTCACTCGGAATCTGGGTGAGAAGATTCTGCAGGAACAGATTGCATGATGATGTGGGGATCTTATACTGAGGCTTGCACCCTACGTCATCACATGGTCACAGGTGACTTTGTTGTTATAATAACTCGACCTGCACATATGTGAGATGGAGATATCCAGTGCTAAAGCACCGCCCCCTGGCGGTCATCCAGAATTCATAGAACCAAGAGTTAGAAACATAGAAACGAGAGTTATGAATGTAATTTCTTTATTAGGGAGAAATGAGGATGCATTTGCTAACGCTACAACAATTATAAACACACATTATCCAGAGTACTGTAGGAAAAGGAATACAAGTATTGACATGGATAATTGCTGTTTTACAGCAGACAACCCAACTACATATAAGAATAATATATATAAAAAGTGTATAAGTTAAACGTCTGTCCATCTCTAACTCTAACTCACCATCACTGAGAACAAGATCCAGAGATACTTAAACTCCTCCATCTGAGACAGAGACTCATACCCAACCAAAATATAACATTTCACGTGTGTCCAGTTAAGAACCATGGCCTCGGATTTAGAAGAGCTCACTTTCATCCTGGTCTCTATAAACTCAGCTGCGAACTGCTCCAGAGTGCATTAAAGGTCATGGCTTGAATGAAGAAGCCAACAGAACCATATCATCTGTGAAAAGTAGAGATGTGACCCTGAGGTTCCCAAACCAAACTTTCTGGTCCCTCTTCCATGGATGTCGGAACCATTTTCTGAGAGGGGGTTGGAGTTTTTGTTGGGAGGGGTGGGGGAAGCATGCACACTTATCAATGGTTAAGGATTTGATTTGAAGTTATTTTCTAATAGCATGCATAACTAAATCAAGCCATTTAAGGAACATAACAGCATTATTTGTATCCTTGAATGTGTTGTTTAGTAGCGATACTTAACATACCCAGGCATAGGACAGCACATAAAATACACCACCAATGAAAAAAAGAAAAGTCTGCCCTCATGACTCAGGGTTTTCATGCATTTCCAAAAGAGGACCTTCTCTCACCTACTGATTAAAATTCTAAGCAGGGTCAAGACATCACTTTAATCCATAAGGTCACTCAGTGGGGTTACATGGCACTGTAAAAATCGGATTAATGGCTAAATTGTGTTCGGAGATCATGACGGCACTTTTGTTTTTCTATCTATGAGCCATCTGTAAATCACTACAGTCTGGTGTCTTACAACAGAGAAGATAACACTTGGCAATGTGCTTGTGCCAAACCTAGAGGGACATGTGTGCACAAAAATCTAAGTAAGTGGCACTTATTCCAGACAAACTGGGACATGTTCAAAACTGAGGCAGCCAGTACAACACCAGAAAAGCACCAAGACACTGGCTTTTTGCCACCGGATGATACTTTGGAGCAGCTTGTAAAATACTTGTATAGTAATAAAAAAAAAAAATCCCAGCTGACTTGCCAGATGACCAAAGCCAAAGGTCCTGACTGATCAGCTGACAGAGTTGAAAGGTCTTCAGTTGGTTGAATAATTATGACTACATTTTTTAACCAAAAATATATATTTTTTATTTATATTTATATTATTTATATATTTTCATATTTAATTCAATTCAATTGAATTCAGTTTTATTTATATAGCGCCAAATTACAACAAATGTCATCTCAAAGCACTTAAATAATATAGTCCACTTCATTAATCATAATCCAATGAAATACAATTAATTAATTTAAAAATAATCCAATTCATTCATATAGAGCCTATTCAAAAGCAATATCCTAGCTAAGGAAACCAACAGATTGCACCGAAACTTGTCCTCTGTCCAATCTCCCGTCCTGAGCGTGCCTGAGGCGACTGTGGAAAGGAACGACTCCCTTTTAACAGGAAGAAACCTCTGGCAGAACCAGAACCAGGAAGGGTGGCCATCCGCCTCGACCAGCTGGGGTTTGAGAAGACAGAAAAGAGGGGGGAAAAACACCATAACGCCATTCAAAGGATATCTGTTGGAACAGGGAAACACAAGTTAATAACCACAATAATGTCACATGTACATAATGTAATTTGAGAAATTAAACAGGGGGAAAAAGAGAGCAAAGCAAGGAAAGGTGTGACAGATGAGGTCCCTCAGCAGTCTAAGCCTATAGCAGTTTAACTATGGGATGTTTCAGGATTACCTGAGGATTATGATGGAGCTCGGTCATTAAGAGCTTTATATGTGAGGAGAAGAATCCTAAATTCTATTCTGAATTTAACAGGGAGCCAATGAAGAGAAGCTAAAACTGGAAAAACATGATCTCTGCTGTTAGTTCTCATCAGAACTCTGGCTGCAGCATTTTGGATCAGCTGGAGGCTTTCCAGAGAATATGTGGGACAGCCCAATAATAATAATTATAAGAATTACAGTAGTCTAATCTTGAAATAACAACTGCATGAACTAGTTTCTCTGCACCACCATGTCCCTGAGACAGGATGTTCCTGATTTTGGCAATCTTACAAAGGTGAAATAAGACAGTCCGAGAAACCAGTTTTATATGTGCGTCAAATTATAAATTCTGGTCAAAAATAACTCCAAGGTTCCTCACTGTAGAACTAAAAGCCACGGAAATACCATCTAGTGTAACTATACAACAAGACAATTTCTCCCTGAAGTGCTCAGGTCCAAAGAGAACAACTTCAGTTTTGGCTGAATTTAAAAAGAATCGGTCCAAGCACAGAACCCTGAGGAACTCCATGACTTACTGTGGTATGTGAGGAAGATTCTTCATTTACAAGAACAAACTGGAATCTATCAGATAAATATGACTTAAACCAGCCTAATGCAGTACCTTTAATCCCAATAACATGTTCAAGTCTCTGTAACAGAATGCTGTGATCGATCGTATCAAATGCAGCTCTGAGATCCAACAGGACAAGCACAGAAACAAGTCCACTATCAGAGGTTAAGAGGAGATCATTGGTAACTTTCACCAGTGCCGTTTCTGTGCTATGATGCACTCTGAATCCTGACTGAAACTCTTCAAACAGATCATTTCTATGTAAATGATCACAAAGTTGAACTGCAACTATTTTTTCAAGAACTTTAGACAAAAAAGGGAGATTGGATATAGGTCGATAATTAGCCAACACTTCTGAATCAAGAGTAGGTTTTTTAAGTAAAGGTTTAATTACAGCAACCTTAAAAGTCTGAGGTACATATCCTGTAAACAAATACAGATTGATCAAATTAAATTTGGAAGTGTCAGTTAAGGGGAAAACCTCCTTGAACAGTCTTTTTGGGATTGGGTCTAAAATACAAATTGATGGTTTAGAAGAGACTATTGCTGTTGTTAGCTCTGGGAGATCAACTGGGCAGAAACCGTCTAAATACAAATCAGGTTCTAAAGATACTTCTAAAGCTGCTCTACTTGATGATACATCAGTGATAACAGTGGGAACGATTCCATTAATCTTCTCTCTGATAGAAACAATTTTATTGATAAAGAATCTCATGAAATCATCACTGCTGAGAGTTAAAGGAATACATGGCTCAACAGAGCTCGGACTCTTTGTCAGCCTGGCAACAGTGCTGAAAAGAAACCTGGAATTATTCTTATTCTCTTCTATCAATGATTAATAATAAGCAGTTCTGGCTTTACGAAGGCCTTTCTTATACCTTATTAAACTATCTTTCCAGACTAATTGAGACTCTTCTAAATTAGAGGAACACCACTGTCTCTCCAGCTTTCTTGCAGTCTGCTTTAATGCACACAGCTGTGAATTATACCAAGGAGCCAACCTCTTCTGACTGATTACCTTCCTTTTCAGAGGGGCAACAGTGTCCAGTGTTGTACGCATTGAAACTAAAGTGTTGTCAACAAGAGAGTCAAGTATTGCTGGAGTAAAATGTAGGTAACCGTCCTCTGTCATATCTGCACATGGCAGTGAAGAAAAGGATGATAAAATCAACTCTTTAAATCTGGTTACAGCATTCTCTGATAGACACCTTCTATATTTAACTTTCTTCTCAGAAGCCGTAGAGTCAAGTAATGTAAATTCAAAAGTTATCAAAAAATGGTCAGACAAGACAGGATTATGAGGGAACACTGTTAACTGTTCACTCTCAATGCCATAAGTCAGCACAAGGTCAAGGGTGTGATTAAGGCAGTGAGTAGGTCTGTGAACAATTTGAGAAAATCCAATAGAGTCTAATATAGAATTAAAACTCAGAATAAGGGCCAGGTGGACGATACACAACAACAAACACAAGAGGTTTTTGTGATTTCCACTTTGGGTGGGAAAAACTGAGAATCAGAGATTCAAAAGAGCTAAAACTAATCTTGGGTCTAGGACTGATTAGGAACCCTGATCTGAAGATAGCTGCCACTCCTCCTCCTCTACCTGTGGTTGGAGGAACGTGAACATTTAAATAGTCAGAGGGAGTTGATTCATTAATGCTAACATGATCCTCCTGCTGCAGCCAGGTTTCTGTAAGACAAAATATATCAATATGATGATCACAAATCAAATCATTCACTAACAGAGACTTCGAAGGGAGAGATCTAATATTCAGCAAACCACATTTAATAGTTTGATGTTTTTGTTCAGTTAAAGTTTTTGTTTTAAATTTTTTTTTGTACAAAAGGATTTGCTCCTTTTGTGTTTTTTTGCTCTCATTTCTAGATATGAGAGACACCCCTTCCAAAGTGGGATGGATGCCGTCTCTCCTCATCAGACCAGGTTTTCTCCAGAAAGATTGCCAATTATCTATGTAGCCCACGTTGTTTGCTGGACACCATCTAGACAACCAGCGATTGAATGAGGACATGCGGCTAAACATGTCATCACTGGTCAGATTTGGCAGGGGTCCAGAGAAAACTACGGAGTCCGACATTGTTTTAGCAAAATTACACACCGATGCAACAGTAATTTTAGTGACCTTCGATTGGCGTAACCGGGTCTCATTACCGCTGACGTGAATAACTATTTTACCGTATTTCCGTTTATCCTTAGCCAGCAGTTTTAAACAGGATTCTATGTCGCCCGCTCTGGCCCCTGGAATGCATTTGACTATGGTCGCTGGTGTCTCTAATGCCACGTTTCTGACTATAGAGCTGCCAATTACCAGGGTTTTCTCCTCAGCGGGTGTGTTGCTGAGTGGGAAAAATCTATTTGAAACGTGAACAGGTTGATGGTGAACCACGGGCTTGACTTTAGGACAGCACAATGAATGCTGATCCAATTACACATATTATCAAGAATGACACAGCGGTTGGGGCTGCACAGTGGTGTGGTGGTTTGCACCGTCGCCTCACAGCGAGAGGATTCTAGGTTAGATCCCCACCTGGGGCCTTTCTGTGTAAAGTTTGCATGTTCTCCCCGTGTATGCGTGGGTTCTCTCCGGGTTCTCCGGCTTTCTCCCACCGTCCAAAAACATGCATGTTAATTGGTGACTCTAAAATTGTCCTTTGGTGTGAGTGTGAGTGTGCATGGTTGTTTGTCTCGTTTGTCTCTGTGTGGCCCTGTGATGGACTGGCGACCTGTCCAGGCTGTACCCTGCCTCTTGCCTGATGACCGCTGGGATAGGCTCCAGCCCCCACGCGACCCGACCGACAGATTAAGCAGGTATAGAAAATGGATGGATGGACACGAGTGAACAAGGGTGATACTTCACCCAGGAATCAACAGTGTGTAAGTCAGAAGATGAGAGAAATGGCAAGGCTGATTCACAATGCCAGGAAATACACAAAAAAAATGGAAGAACTCGTAGATCCAAAGAACTACATGGTGACTGTGAGACCTTTTCAATTTACATGTGGATTTGATAGTGAAAAAAGCTCGTTCAAGATTCCATCACTAGTTAACAAACTTGGAAATTCTCTAGTTAAAGTTAGCAAACTCCTAAAGGCACAGGGTTTAATGTCGAACAACTCAGAACTTACAGGCAAAAAAGGCCAATGAGTTTTGAGATGTCCATCAGGAGAAGTGGAATGAGTTAATCTCTGCTACTGCCCTAAGAAACATCAGAGAGCCTAAGTGGAACGCACCTACTCTGATGCCTTTTACGGAAGACGTCCAAAAGCTGCGTGCACATCTGAATCAAGTTCAAGATGAATGTTGCAATTCTCTCTCTGAAAGCCCCTCCACACAAGCTTGGACATAGTTGACAAAAGGCATCGCTTGCCCAGATCATTCTGTTTAATCGTCGTAGAGAAGGAGAAGTTGCAAGCATGCCTTTGGAGGCCTTTTTATCGAGAGATACTTCTGACAAGCACCAAGATGTTGACTGGGCATTCACTCAAGTGGAGAAAAAAAGGATTGTCACCAGAGGAAAATGAGGACGGCCAGTTCCAATTCTTATAACTCCTAAAATTCCGTCTGCTTTAGAACTCCTTGTTAAACAGAGGGAAGCCTGTGGCGTTCTAAAAGACAACTTGTATTTGTTTGCACGACCAGAAGCCATGACACATTTCCGAGGTTCAGACTGCCTCTGTGACTTTGCAAGAGCCTGTGGTGCCAAGTGTTCGAGATCACTGACAAAGTTCTGATGGCCCTTGAAAATGGAAGACTGGCAGAGTTTCATGGCAAGAACTTGGATGAAATTCAGATAGACCCAGAAGGTATGTGTTTCTGCCCTGTGTTTTGTGTATCATCTGCGGTGTTGCCAAATTGATATTTTCCTGTCCAAAAATTAGTTAGAAACTGCCACAACAAAAACTAAGTAACAAAATATTTCAAGAAACTATAGTCCAACAAAAGCCAACCAGAGTTGTCTTTTTTAATAATCTGAACTAGCCATCACAGCAACATGAAATTCAGTCACATCACATGCCTCACCCTCCCCTAACATGATTGCAGACCAGATTGAGGCTTCATGATAATCATGTGTAGCTTTTTTTACATTCAGAAGATACTAACTACAATCAATGTGCACACACAAATATATATTTTTTATTCATTATTATTATTATTACTAATTTTTTTTATTACTATTCTTATAATTGAGAATAGACTGATGGCCGGAACTCTGACCATCTACACATCTATCAATGTTGGCAGACTGCAAAAGCCAATCAGTGATAGAGACAAGTGTTAACCCTTGCTGCCTCAATCCTCTGACTCTTCATTGTTCTGATCTAAACATAAAATATTCTCAACTTTGATGGCAAAGATGACAACAACAATGTTGTGGAGGAGGAAAACTCTTCTACTATTGGTAAGAGTTTAGAAAAGTTACTATACAATATAAGTTACTTTATAGTAACTTTTTGTTGTTATTGGTAGCTTTCTTTCACTTTTGTATAACCTGGCTTGAATGTACAGTTCTTCATAACCAAAATTCTTTTGGAAAGATGAAGGTTCTTACAGAATGTGCTAAGAATTCGAATGTATTTCTAAAATTGAGTTTTCGTTTAACAAATCTTTAGTTAGCTTTTTTTCTCAAGTGTAACACAAGATCTGAATGTTGCATTCACTGTTAATGTTACTATTAAAAACATGTTGCTCTAATTTTCATAGAACCATCAGAAGTGCAAACCCTTCCTCAAGATAGGAACGAAATTACACCACCACCACCATCCAGGAAACGTAGCCACCACCCTCATTCTCATCAGATGATGATCAGGAGGAGATGCCATTGGAAGTCAGCACCATAAGATCTTCCTCCAAAGGTAAACCAATCATTTTCTCCGGGTGAGAGGCGGATTACACCCTGAAAGATAACCAGCACATCACAGCTACTCCTCATTTGAGCATCATGCCTTTGTTTTTAGCAGCCCTCCTATTTTTTGTATAACGGTCTATAGATCATCCCAGTATTCCACTTCTTTTATCAGTGAATTCTCTGAATTCCTATCAATCATTCACACCACCTACAACAGGATTTTAATAACAGGTGATTTTAATCTACACGTTGACAACCCCAGTATCCAGAGAATTTTTAAACTGCTTGGATTTTAAACACCATGTAGCACAGAGGACACACCCTGGACCTGGTCATAACCTTTGGCCTGTCCATAGATGTGTCCTGTGTTGTGGACCTGGCTGTGTCTGACCACTACTGTTTTTTAACTTCACCAGTTTTAATCAGTGGGAGGACCCGGTGAGAACTGTGAGGAAAATGATGAGTAACTGTTAAAAGGAAGTTTGTTTGACTACATTGTGGTTTGTGTTATTGATATAGTTCCTCCTCCTTTTTTGCCTCCCCTAGTAGAAAATAGAAAGTTAAAATTTGGTGGGGAAGCCTCAGTGAGAACATCAGGTGCATCGGTGCCAAACCATGTCTCTGTAAGGAGAATACTGTCCAGGTTTTTCTCTAAAATTAAATTATTTATGATAAAATATTTGTTTAAAAGAGAACGCACATTCAGCACAGCCATTTTGATGTCAGTACTGAACGTGCGCTCATCATGGCATTTTAAGGGAATATTAAAAACACTTTTGAGTCTCAAAACATTAACATTAATGATTATACAGCTTCTGAGAAGAATTCTACATATAGAAGGTGTCTGTCAGAGAATGCTGTAACCAGATTTAAAGAGTTGATTTCATCATCCTTTTCTTCACTGCCATGTGCAGATATGACAGAGGACGGCTACCTACATTTTACTCCAGTAGAACTTGACTCTCTTGTTGACAGCACTATAGCTTCAATGTGTATAACACTGGACAATGTTGCCCCTCTGAAAAGGAAGGTAATCAGTCAGAAGAGGTTGGCTCCTTGGTATAATTCACAGCTGCTTTAAAGCAGACTGCAAGAAAGCTGGAGAGACAGTGGCGTTCCTCTAATTTAGAAGAGTCTCAATTAGTCTGGAAAGATAGTTTAATAACGTATAAGAAAGCACTTCGTAAAGCTAGAACTGCTTATTACTCATTATTGATAGAAGGGAATAAGAATAATCCCAGGTTTCTTTTCAGCACTGTTGCCAGGCTGACAAAGAGTCCGAGCTCTGTTGAGCCATGTATTCCTTTAGCTCTCAGCAGTGATGATTTCATGAGATCCTTCATCAATAAAATTGTTTCTATCAGAGAGAAGATTAATGGAATCCTTCCCATTATTATCACTGATGTATCATCAAGTAGAGCAGCTTTAGAAGTATCTTTGGAACCTGAATTGTATTTAGACAGCTTCTGTCCAGTTGATCTTTCTGAGCTAACAACAGCAATAGTCTCTTCTAAACCATCAACTTGTATGTTAGACCCAATCCCAACCAGACTGTTCAAGGAGGTTTTCCCCTTAATTGACACTTCCATATCGGATTTGATCAATCGGTCTTTGTTGACAGGATATGTACCTCAGACTTTTAAGGTTGCTGTAATTAAACCTTTACTTAAAAAACCTACTCTTGATTCAGAAGTGTTGGCTAATTATCGACCTATATCCAATCTCCCTTTTTTGTCCAAAGTTCTTGAAAAAATAATTGCAGCTCAACTTTGTGATCATTTACATAGAAATAATCTGTTTGAAGAGTTTCAGTCAGGATTCAGAGTGCATCATAGCACAGAAACGGCACTGGTGAAAGTTACCAATGATCTCCTGTTAGCTTCTGATAGCGGACTTGTTTCTGTGCTAGTCCTGTTGGATCTCAGTGCTGCATTTGATACGATCGATCACACCATTCTGTTACAGAGACTTGAACATGTTATTGGGATTAAAGGAACTGCATTAGGCTGGTTTAAGTCATATTTATCTGATAGATTCCAGTTTGTTCTTGTAAATGAAGAATCTTCCTCACACGTTGGAGTAAGTCATGGAGTTCCTCAGGGTTCTGTGCTTGGACCGATTCTTTTTACTTTATACATGCTTCCATTAGGTAACATTATTAGACAGCATGGCATAAATTTCCATTGTTATGCTGATGATACTCAGCTGTACTTATCTATGAAACCAGATGAAACCTACAGGTTGGTCAGACTACAAGCCTGTCTTAAAGACATAAAGACCTGGATGACTCAGAACTGTCTGCTTTTAAATTCAGACAAAACTGAAGTTGTTCTCTTTGGACCTGAGCGCTTCAGGGAGAAATTGTCTAGTTATATAGTTACTCTAGATGGTATTTCCTTGGCTTCTAGTTCTACAGTGAGGAACCTTGGAGTTATTTTTGACCAGAATTTATCATTTGACGCACATATAAAACAGGTTTCTAGGACTGCCTTCTTTCACCTTCGTAATATTGCTAAAATCAGGAACATCCTGTCTCAGGGTGATGCAGAGAAACTAGTTCATGCATTTGTTACTTCAACACTGGACTACTGTAATTCCTTATTATTGGGCTGTCCCACATATTCTCTGAAAAGCCTCCAGCTGATCCAAAATGCTGCAGCCAGAGTTCTGATGAGAACTAACAGGAGAGATCATGTTTCTCCAGTTTTAGCTTCTCTTCATTGGCTCCCTGTTAAATTCAGAATAGAATGTAAGATTCTTCTTCTCACTTATAAAGTTCTTAATGACCGAGCTCCATCATATCTTAAAGATTTAATTGTAAGATATTTTCCTAACAGAGCACTTCGCTCCCAAACTGCAGGTTTACTTGTTGTTCCCAGAGTTTCTAAAAGTAGAATGGGAGGTAGAGCCTTCAGTTATCAGGCCCCTCTCTGTGGAATAAGCTGCCAGTAAATGTCCGGGAAGCAGACACCCTTTCCACTTTTAAGATTAGGCTTAAAACTTTCCTTTTTGATAAAGCTTATAGTTAGGGATGGCTCAGGTAATCCTGAAACATCCCATAGTTAAGCTGCTATAGGCTTAGACTGCTGGGGGACCTCATCTGTCACACCTTTCCTCACTTTGCTCTCTTTTTCCCCCTGATTAATTTCAAAATTGATATTATGTACATGTGACATTATTGTGGTTATTAACCTATGTTTCCCTGTTCCAACAGATATCCTTTGAATGGCGTTATGGTGTTTTTCCCCCCTCTTTTCCCTCTTTTCTGTCTTCTCAAACCCCAGCTGGTCGAGGCGGCTGGCCACCCTTCCTGAGTCTGGTTCTGCCAGAGGTTTCTTCCTGTTAAAAGGGAGTCGTTCCTTTCCACAGTTGCCTCAGGCACGCTCAGGACGGGAGATCGGACTGAAGACACGTTTCGGTGCAATCTGTTGGTTTCCTTAGCTAGGATATAAATTTTTTGAATTGGCTCTATAAGAATTAATTGGATCATGATTACAATGAATTGAATTCCAATTGGCTTGAATTGGACTATATTACTTAAGTGCCTTGAGATGACAATTGTTGTAATCTGGCGCTATATAAATAAAAAATTGAAAACATTTCTGGGTTTTAACTGTCTGTGTGAAGTGATAGTGTGAATGTCCTGATATATATATATATATATATATATATATTTTCATTTATTTCTGAGAGAGAGCGTAAATAAATAATAATTAATGTAAATAATTCAATGTAATTGTACTATGATTGAATTGTATTTCGGTATGTATTGCTTACCATTTTTTTAATGTTTTGTTTGAATCAATCTTGATATAGATTTTCCTTTTTTCCAATATATGTAGATATAGATATTATTTTTTTCTGATATATAACTTCTTTCTATTGTGTTTTATCTTATATATGGATGTATAATGTATTATTTCTTCATATTTCAATTTATTAATATAGCTGAGTAGTACACAAGCTGCTTCTGCTTCTCTATCATATATTAGTATTTTTTAAATATATGTGTTTGTATTATATTATATATCGTGTATCTTTTGCAAAATACCTGTCATACATAACATATATCACATACTAGAATATTCTATTACTACTCTGAAAATTAAAATACTCTGAATCATGTGTCCGGTATCATGCCTACATGTATGACGTTTGCAGAAAAAAACCCGTGAAAATCAGTTTTGTATTGAGTGTGTTATGACTAATTAAATGCGTTGACACTTCTTTGCGCCTGCCAGACAGATTACATTGAGTGGAGCGGGTGACCGGTCCAAGACGGCGGCCCCATGGCTCGTCAGCACCAATAGGCAGTAGCGGTCGATGCAGTGTTTATTCTTTATATGTCTATGGTGCAGGAGACCTCACAGCGCAGGTCTGCAGCCAGACTCCATACAGTAGCCTATGTCTCGGCTACTGTATGTCTTCAGGCAGGCTGCATATCACATCAAAAGCATAGATCTATGCATTATTTATGAAAGAGATAAATGTAATTCAGACAAATTTAGTTTCAGTTCAGATTCTTTTTAAAGTGTAATGCAGGGGCAAAAACCACACTACCTCCTCTCTAACACCCTGAATTGCTTTGTGTTTTGCTTGCATTTGTATTTAGTGAAAAATAAATAATAGATATTATACAAAATAATATCATAAATTTACTTTTTTTTTTTAGAATTTTTCTAAATAAGAAAAGAGTCCAAAATGTCAGAGCCCACCTGTTTATTCCCTATAGAAGTAATGGCTGCCATCTCCTCTGGTCCTTTACCTGACATCAGACCCATATCATCAATGATGGTGGAAATGTGCTGTTTTTTTCTTTTCAGACAGTCATCTTTAGAACATGCAAACTCCAGAAAGGCCCCAGCCAGGATTCCCTCATCCATTTTATTTACACCTTCTCCAAATTTCAGACACAGCTGGGATCTCTTGTCACACTCTGAACTGGATTGCCTCTTTGAAGGAGTTTTAGAATCCTTTTTGTCTTTTTTTTTTTGTCCACTGATAGCTCACTTGTTGGGGCCTGTCAGTCAGTAGGTGCAACAGCTAGTTAGGTTATTAATATTAAGCACGTTTTAAAAAGCCAAATTGTTCAGCTATAAAATTAAACTAAATTACAAAGCTGAATAAACATCCTCCAAGTGTGGTCATTGCATCATTTTCGACACAAGTTGTGAATAAAAAGGGGGGAGGGGGCAAAATTGCAAAATTATTTAAGGACTCCTCCAGCAATTAACTAACATAACTAATCTTGACAGTGATCAGAAAATTAACATATACCACTGAGTGTATTCAAAATTAAGTAAATAAAAAATAAATAAATAACAGTGGCCTGCTTTAACACCCAGTGAACAGCAGGAAAACTTTCATTTAAAACTGTTAATGTCAGATTCTTCCCCAAGCACCAGTGCCTGAATGCAAAAGTCATACTATTTTCATACATCTCAGTGGGTTGAGCCTTGCAATACAAAGGGAATGCAACAGTCCTAAAACTATATGCACTGGGTGTTGACAGTGAGCAGCTAACTACCAGCAACCAGTATGACTGAATGTGTTTGATGGTGGAGGAGAGTGTCAAAAAAGAGCAGAACAGAACACAAATGGTCATGGTAATATCAAAATACAGGACATATACTGAGAGACAGTTAAATATCAGGCTACTCACACAAAATTACACACCCGTTGCTATCAGCATATCAATCAAACATTTCTTAAGATTCATCACATTCATTAAATATACAGAGCACAAAACAATTCAGTTCTATACTTCAACAAACGTCCATTCTGCAAAGAGAGGCTGAACCAGCGAGAAGCACAAACAAGTGTCCCAATCAAAGGAGGAATCATTTCAGCTTCGTGTGTGTCAGAGCAAAATCTGAAATCAAGATAACTGCCACATAACTGCTCAAGAGAGCAAAAAACAATGAAACCTCAACACCTACTAATTCAATGAGGTGAAACACTAAGGTAACACTGAATGCACACAATGACTGAAACAGCAGGGGAAGCTTATCTACAGCTGTCCTGTCCAGTGTTGACTCACAGACTTTGCATTGAGCTAAAAAAAAAACTCATAAAAACCTTTATTTGCAGTTAAAGGCCATTAATTAACTGACTGAATTAAAGAAGATCTTCTCATTAAAGTGATTTTATATGCACTTTTCATTTTCTAAATCAAGGTGGTTTTTTTACCATGCCCTTTTTTCATGAATCTATTTTTGCATATTCTTTATATGTATGTTCTGTTTGTTTTACTCCCAGCAACTTACCACAGCAACAAAATGCCATGTGTGTAATATGGAGAGGGTATTTCAGATTATCTGAAGCCAAAGGAAGAGTGCTTTTATCCTTTTTCAATGCTAATAGTTTTGATCCTGCACCTGTTCTCTTGGTCACTGGGATGTCACAAGTAACCCAACCTTTTTTGTTTTGGAACAAAGATAACATCGCTTGATTGCCTGTATTATAAGCCCTCCATGTTGCCTAAGAGTAATTACCGCACTATGCTCATGCTTCCAAGAGAATATATAGCTAAACAACCGCAAACAAAAAAACAAATGTGTTGTCACTGTATTCTTGTGTGTACAGTTTGGACATTTTAAAATATGAAAACCTTTTAGATGGCATGCATGCTGTTGCAAACTGGAGATTTAAAAATGTAAATTCTCTGAGAGCGTTTCAGAGGATACATGAGAGTGTTTCAGAGGAACCCTCCTTCAGGAGGTTTCGAGTTTTTTTTTTTAAATCACATTACTGCAAATGTGCTAACAATCAATGTGAACAGCTTGGACAATTTTAAATGTCAATAGTAATATCTATGACTGATACAACAGCTGGTGTATCTAAGTAATCATGCCATCTCAATACGTCATTTTAAGGCCATCGTGACGCTAAAGCAATCTTCCATCCAGACTAAAAGGGGTGAATTTCTGAGCTTGTTGGGATCCAATCTCAGCCACATAAAGAGCTCCAGTCTTCAAATCCAGGTCAACCAGGTGGGGCTTCACCTCATCAGCAAGCTGGATCACACTGACCACTCTACACTGGCCTATCAAACCCACTGGTGGTGCATCCAGCAGTGAAATCTGATTGGTGTTGAGCTGTACTACAACAAAGTATTTCTTGTCTGGGGTCAGGCGGACAGAGTAGGGTGCATCCTCTGTAAAGCAGCTCCCCCATGTTCCCAGCCAGTCCCCAGTGATGGAGTTAAAGACCTGGATCCTTTTGTTGCCCCTGTCAGCCACCCACACTCTCTGAGCGTTATCTACGGTCACACTGTGGGGGATGTAGAACTGAGCCAGGCCATGTCCTCTCTCTGCATGCATCCACAACACCTTCTGCTCTTTGGACAGTTTGATGAGGCGGTTGTTCATTCCCCCATCACCATCCACAATGTACATCTCCCCAGAGTCATGGATGAAGATCTCAGCTGGCTGATCAAACTGTAGAGGGTCCAACTCAGCGCCTGCTTTCCCTGGTGTACCAAGCACCTGACACATAAAAGAAAATGTTCAGCAACACGCAACAGAATTCTAATCCTCTTTAGTAAATCATACCAAATACTTGAAAACTAAGGTTGTAGAGACAACTTTTTCCAGCACTATGACCAAATCCCAGAAGAAGCAGTCACCTTCAGAAGCTTCCCTGACAGTGAGTACTGTTTGATGCAATGGCCATACGGACCATTCCCCACATCTGTGATCCACACAGTTGGGTTTTTTGAGGCAGCATGTGCTAAAAATATCCCATGAGGCATCTCCAGGGTGGTTGTGTTCCAGGATACGAGGAAATCTCCATCTGTGGTGAACACCAGCACCTTGGGCACATTGTAACCTAAAGCAAAGCAAACACTGTTGCAGATGAGCAAACACTAGAAAATAGACAAGAAAATATCAAACTGAATTTAATCCATAAATAAGTGTCTATAGAAATATGAATATAGTGATCTGTTAAATATTGGATCAATTTTATTCGGATCAACAGCTTTAACAGACAAAGGCAGAAAATTAGATAGGAATTTATAACAATGCAGTGATAAATCAGACTGAGTAGTAAGTCTTTCTCTCATTAAAAATATAATATATTGCATTAGTAGACAGCAGTAATAAGTCAATTGCATCGTTTTTGTTTTTTTTTTAGTTTACAGTTTTAATGATAGTAAGTCATTCAAATCAAATCTGGTCACATTCTATGTTCCTCACTGTATGGAGTCCTGATGTGCAGAAAGAAACCAACAATGAGCGTATTCCATTAACATGCGTGGGTCATAAAGCTCCATTTCTGTCTTGACTTTAATACAAAGACAACTTGATCCATGTGTTTATTTGACATGAGGCTACTTGTGTTTTTATTTACATCTTGAAAGAGGGTGCTTTTCTGTTCTTCAATGAACAAAGCTTAAATACTGAAAGAATATGGACTTCAGTACAAGAATTTGCAATCAACATGATACAAAGTCAAGCTGTTAGATACTAAAGGCCCTTAGAACATATTTTTTATTACTTGGATCAAGGGCTTAACTAATCTACAAAGTATATGTAACAAATAATAACGCTGAAAAGGTGTTGTTCAGTCTAGACATCTGGGACAACAGCCCTAAATGTTATTAAAACTTTCTAATAATAGTGCAGAAAAATGAGAAAAATATGTAGAAAACAAAAACAGGTCACTCTAATTGTTTATTAAAGTGACTGTTACTAAAGTATGAAGGTAGAGTTTTGGTTTCTTGTGTCAAAATCAAACAGCAATCTTCATACTAGCTTGTACGAGCACATTTTGTGCTCAGCTTAGTGTAGAGCAGGGCTCTTTGCACAGCGGCTCTCAAAAACATCGAGTAGTTCTCAGTGTTTTTGTCATGTGGCACAACATTTATGAAAACAAGTATGTCCAAGGCACAAAATAACTGCTAACAATTTAAAAAATGACAAAAGTTGAATGAGATTTTAGGTTACAGTGATTTTTTTTGTTTGTTTCATGTTGAAAATAACAGCCTAAGCAAAACATGATGCACTCGCATGCAAGACTATTCATCCTCTTTTTCCAGTTTCTTTGCCTTACAAGCTGCAATTTCAATGGCATTTGGAGGGGTTTTCGATGTAAATACCATATATTCAAAAAATGTCCAATTTGGTGAAGTGAAATGGGAAAATAAAATTATTTTAAGAAATTTCTGAAATTTAAAAAAAAAAAAAGTAAACTTGTACATGCATATCTTTTCATCTCCTTTGCTATGAAGGTCCTAGATAAGATATGGTGCTATAAGTATTGTCAAAAGTCCCATAAGTAGTGTGCAATCTAAGTGTCACATGATCTCTACGCCTGTCCTGAAAGGCCCAAGAGTCTGTAACACCACTAATAAAGAAGCATCACCAAGCAAGTGATACCATGAAGACCAAGGAGCTATCCAACAATTCAGAAACAAAGTTGTGAAGAAGTCCAAATTAGGTTTGGGTAATACAAAGATATCAGAAACTTTGGAACATCCAAGGAGCACCTGTAAGTCCATCATCACAAAATGGAAAGAATATGGCACCACAACAAACCTGCCTAGAAAGAGACGTCCACCAAAACTCAGACAATGATGGCATTAATCAGAGAGGCAGCAAAGAGACCAAAGACAACCCAGAAGGAGAACTCCATTTGTCCAGATACCTTATTGGTCTGAATAGGGACCACTATAAGCTGTACAGTCCACAAAGCTGGGCTTAACTGGAGAGTGGCAAGAAAAAAAACACTGTTTACAGAATAGTTAATCAAAAGGCATATGGGAGACTTCCTAAACAGATAGAAGAAGGTTCTCTAGTAAAATGTAACTTTCTGGCTAACAAGGAAAACACCATGTCTGATGCAAACCCAACACCTCTCATCAAGAACACCATTCCCACAGTGAAGCATGGTGGTGGCAGCATCATGCTGTGGGGATGTTTTTCATCAGTGAGGAAGATAACTGTCTTCCAGATAGAAGATGCACTTTATTTCATTCTTTATAAGCTTGCCTTGTAGCCCACTAGACTCAAATCTATCAGGAAGTACAGATTTTTCATTTTTTTCAGATACAAGGGGCTAACACATAATCTCTACAAGAAGGAATAGAGGAGATTCTACTTCTTGAAAAAGTCTGTGGTGGACAGTGAAATCTGCTGTGCAGCCAGCTGTTGGGGCAGCAGCATCAGGGGCTCAAAGAAAAGACTGTACCGGGAACTGCTCTCAAGCCCCTGGAACTAACCGTGATGGGCATTGCTGCACATTCTCTACATAACATATTAATTAAACAATGTGTTCAGTCAGAGGGCATCACTGACTAACGGTCTCTAATTCATCTGAATCGTGTGTGTGTGTCTTAAGTCAAATACACAAAGGACTCATTTGACTTAAATACTTTGTGTTTTTTAAAAACAAACAGTTTCTCCATAACTGACTGTTTCATCTTAACAACTGCATGTGTCTGTCTGACGTGTCACGTGTTGTTCGTCTGAGGTTGTTTTTACATACAGAGAGAGAGAGATACATAGCGTTATTTACCTCTCTGTGCCACGTACACCACACCTGCATACTGGTTGACAGCCACGCCAAACACCTCTCCGGTAAAGAGCTCAGGGTTCTTGGGCCAGTTCAGGTCCAGTTTATACAGGGGTCTGCCCAGCAGCTGGTACTCATGTCTGACGCCAGAGCTGATTGGGTGCTGGCTGCTGATGGTACCGTACAGCACCATCATGAGCAGTACTAATGAGGCCATACTAGAAGCTATCAAACACGTTTGGCCTCTCTTGTTCATCAACATCAGTGGTTCAGCTATTAGCTATTACTGCGTATACAATTCTGGGTCACTTACTTTGGCCAAAATTGCCAATATACCTCTAAAGCCGCGGAGAAGGACCGATCTCATCTAACGCGAGGACTACCTAACTTATTTTGACTCGTACATTTGCAAATTACACTTTCTCTCGAGTCCTCGGTGAAAACAAAAAAAAATGTGCCAAGTTGGTATGTATAAGTTACAATTCCGTTAAAGATACGGCAATAAAATAATTAACAAAATACGAAGCCTGAGTTCAGACCTTACATACAATCAATTTTAATTAAATAACCATAATAATTCTTATAGTTATAAGAATTAAGTGCTGCTTAGTAATATTTCATTTAGATAAAGTGTAAGACATTCAAGACTATCTTTTTTAAGGTTTTTATTTTTAGGGCAAGTCCTTTTATTTTCCGGTTGTTTGACGCAGCTTCCGATATGGGGCGCTGTTAAATATAAACTGAGCATGCGTGAATAGTAGCACGTCTCCATCCATGAGCGGTTGTTACGTCATTACGTGTCGTTGTATCTTTGGCTATGGGTTAAAGGCGACTGTGCTTCCTTACCAGTTATTCTTTTTCTCGCTGTTTTTTTCAATATTTTTGTTGCCCAGTGCGAATGACAGTCCGCGAGGTACAGAGACATATTTCATGTAGATTAGACCATCGAAGAATTGACTCCATGGAGGTCTCAGACAGCCCGCTCAACCTCGTAAGTTCCCCTGTGATGTTGCAATAACAGGCTAACATTACTATAGCTTGCATAGATAAGCTATATTAGCTAGCTCCTTTACTGAGTTAAGGGCTAATAGCTTTGTTGGTCTTTGTTGAACTTTGTTCTGTTCTTGTTGTATGATATAGACTAAAATGTAACGCAAAGATTGGGCACACTGGTGTTTTCCTTTGCCAACCAGACTTACTTGTCCTGTCATTATAATTCGTGTTAATAGCTGTTGATGATACTGAGTATACATGTTTAAGATGATCGTTGGTTTACATTGAGTCATATGGCTACTCTGCTCCCAGCCTCAACTTCACTTTGTCAATATATGCATCCTCAACATGTTTTAACCTTTATCTGTTGTTGTGATTGTTGTCAGATAAGGACAAAAGCAGCTTATCTCTTAAATGAAACCAGATGATCCCAGATCATTTTCCAAAACTGCATTTATTTTCTGTTTTGATTTTCTTTTAGTCTGAGATGCAGCTGCTCTAGTTGTACTTCAAGTATCGTTTTTTTTTTAGGTAATTAACATATTCATTTTGTCTGTCATTTGTTGATCTGAGGATACTAAAAGAAATTCCTGTCTATACACCTATTGCAATTTTCATAGCCAAAATGTAAATGAAAGAATTCACCATTTTGTAACATTCCTTTATGAAAGTTTACATTGTGTGGTCATAAAACATTTGCTATTAAATAACTCCCCATAATTGCACCAAGTTACAGGATGTTCTGCCAATCTTACTTGAAGATCAAAATAAAGTGGTCCAAGTTTCAAACAAATTCCAGCTATGTATATGTTGGCATGACAGAGGCCAGATTAGTTGGCAAGCTAGTTGTCACATGCACCACTAGATCACTTTACTTTTTTTAAATGTTCTGATGCAAGAATTGGGGTCATGGGATCGTGTCTATTTTTCTTTAGGCTCATCAGCAGTGCAGGAAGGCAGAGCGTTTGGTAGCTGCTGGAAACTATGAAGAAGCCATCTCCTGCCATGGAAAAGCAGCAGGTGGGCTCTGTGATACTACCACAGTATTTGTGGCACACGTTAAACTTGAAGCATATGACTATTTTGTTGAAAGTGTCATTGTTGAATAATGACAATGTACATGAACTATGATTACAGATAATTTAATCAGTAATGCCAGTACATTTTCTCATATGCAAAGCATGATATCCTACAGGGAACACACCGACGCAAACACTTAAAGGAATCAACTGTTGCCCAAAATTACATGTATTATCGGCATTGAAGACCGAAACATGTTATGGATCAAATTGCAATGTCAAAACTGTCAAAACAAAGCAGGGTCAAACCTGCTGTCCAGTGCACTTGGACTCTTTTCTGTACTTCGACGCGGAGTGCAAGAGCTGCTCACAGGAGAGCAAGTGTTGTCATCTTCACCACCCTGTGAGCATTTAAAAAATATATTTTTGTCTTCATTTCAGATGGTTAATGTGACATATTTTCTGACACGCGTGTGCATGCACATTAGGGCTGTAGCGATACACTAATCTCACGATACGATACACGGCATTCAGGCACTGATTCGATACGATTTAATACACATCATTCTCTGAAAGATTTTAAAGGGACAGTGTGATTTGACATGAATCGTCGTTGATTGGACTGCTGGTCCGTCCTTTGAACCGGAAGGACAAGAAAGCCAGACAAACGGAAACAAATAAACGTGTCTTCAGCGTACGCAGACTCATGTTTATGTTGTGAATATTACGTCATCAACCTGCTTGTTTTACTTGCTAAATACCATAAACACAAATCCAAATTATCTAATCACACCATCAAAACCACTGAGCTATGCACTTTATATAACATTTTTTTAATCATCTAATTTATCACTGTTTTGTATAATGTAACACCACCCCCCCCCCCCCCCCCCCCGGCATTGTTTTGTATTATGCTAATGTTCTGTGTTTTCACTAATTGTAACGTGTGACTTTTCAATAAAGTTTGCTTAAAATAATAATAATAAATCAATACTCGCGGCTGAAAAATCTATACTTTATCGGGAAATAAAATATCGATATATATCGCAGTATTGGAACTCTACCGTGTGTAATTCAGAGAGCAGAGGAGAACTGTAAACACGCAGCCATGCAGAGACATGCCAACATATAAATAACGGGTGTCTACTGAGGGACAGCCCCCCCAGATCACATTTTGTAGTGTAAAGACGTTTATAAAATGTGCTATAACTTATGAAAATTATAAAAAAATGTTATTACAAAAAAACACACAGTAATAACATGGATAAACATTTTAGTCAACAAACAAAACCAAAGTCAAATGTTAAAATTAAATCTTAAACAATCTTTTGTCCGTCTCTCCTTTGGGTTTTGCTTTTCTCTGCCTGTTCATTCCTACCATCTCTCCTCGGTTTGCATTCTGCTCGTCTTTCTCGATAATTGAGGGTAAAAGAAAAGCTGCCTTGGCTTAGACGATCTTTCTGTCCACCTTGTCACCTGGTCTATCCTACTCTCTTTTTCTGTTGACTTGTCTCTTTCTTCCTTTTCCCCCGTGTGCTGTCAACCAAAAGGCAAACATCAAAATACAAATAATATATCATCTAATAATATAATCGTAGATGTATAAAATGATCCTTATCAATTAATCAAATTGTTCTAACTTAATATAAGGTTGTTGTGAAACATATTGTAAGATTATGTTGTTTCTATGGGGGTAAATCCCTATCTTTAGATGTTGTTTCACTGAAATTCACAAGCGAGGAGAAAAAAAATCCATAAGGAGAAAAGTCAGAGACACAATGTGAATGTGATGAGAAGGTATGAAACGCGAGCAGAGCAGATTTGTTCTGAGCATGAAAACAAGCATTTCTTCTCTGGAATCTAAAACGTGAGCTCGTGATTAAAGATAAGGATTTACCCCCATACTACTCTCTGAACTGAACCTGGGGCTTACTTTTAAAAAAGCTTGTGCGTCCTTTATATACGAATGGAGAAACTCTTGTGTTCCAGCAGATGATTTGAAAAATTAATGACAAATAGCTAAATAAACAAAAAAAAAAATAGCTCATTAGAACAAAGCTAACGACTAACTCAAAAATCTCAAGGTGCTGTAAAAAGTATATGGGAAAAAAGCAACATTGTCATCCTAAACAAGTCTTAGTACGGGTTACACATCAAGGTGGAATCAAACAACCAGTTAGGTCTATGTACACATTATCTAATGAAAAAAAATGCTCTTATTCTCTAATCATTACATCACAAAATGCTTCACAATAAAATCCTCAAACATAAAGTTAACTAAAACCAAGTTTAAAAAGCTGAGTTTTAAGCTGCTTTCTTAAAGAAATCACAGAGGCCACAGATCTTGTGCTCAGCAGGAGAGAGTTGAAGAGTCTGGCTGCCGCTGAAGCAAAAAGTTCTGTCTCCTTTAGTTCTTAGCCTTGTATGATGAACAGCCAGCAGGCCCTGTTCACATGACCTCAGGGACCTGCTGGGGACAAATGGAGAGAAATGTTCTCTGATGTATGCTGGTGCTTGTCCATGCAGAGCTCTGAAAGTCCAAACCAGTATCTTAAAGTGGGCTCTGGAGTTGAAGGGGAGCCAGTGCAGCTAAATTGGTAATGGTGTGACATGTGAATACATCGAAGTCTTGTAGCAACGTTCTGAACAACCTGCAGATGTTCCAAGGAGTTTTTTCTCGGGCTAGTGGACAAAGAATTGCAATAATCTAGACATGGCACTGTAAAGAATTGGATTGATGGCTAAATTACAGCTATTAAGTTCATGTATACACCTTAGTCTGACTAAAAATTGACCAGATCGGGTTCCTCGCAGTTGGATTAAGACCCCGAGATAGTCACACTAAACGTGCTTGTATACGGTGAATTGGACTGGGAATTGGACTTTGCGTTCTGCACATGCTCAAGATTTTTCCCGGGGTCATGACCCGGAAGTCGAAGGAGACTGTAATGAAGTTCAGCTGGAACTGAACAGAATTGTACTGTTGGAAGCACAGAATGTTTGGTTAAATGAACAATTCTCTGGAAATGAGGGATGATTGAATTTCCAGTCTAAGTTTCTTACCTTTTCTGTTCCAGAGTGTTCGGGCTAAAAGAGTCCCTCTGTACCAGAACACCCTTTTAAAGTTCCGTGTGTGTCTCAATTAAGGAAGGGGGATAACATGTTTGGGATATAGTTAGTAAGATTTTCGAGTGCAAGGCATATTATGCAGTGTTAAAACCTTTTTGATAGTCAAATGTTTGTTACTGAGATATTTGTTTGTTATGATTTGGTGTATTTTCTTGTTGTAGGGGGGGGCTTTGTAACAAGATGCTGGTTAGGCTGCTACGATCCTGGGCTACATGCCCTGCACAGGGTGGTAATGCACGGGTTCCTGTCATTTGGATGTCTGGTGGTGAATAAAAACCGTCTTTCCTCCATAATCATCGCAACCAAGAGCGCCGTTGTGCATCGCGTTTGTGCCATAACCAGCTCATCGCAAACGAAATGCAGAGGGACGTAGCTTCATCTTGCTCTTCATTTGCCAGTTTTCTTGAATACCTGAGTTTGTTGTTGTTGTTGGTGGTGAAGAGGTCAACCGGAAGTGGCTCTATTAGCAAAAGTTGAAATAGGTACAGCGCCACCTATCGTACCGGGGTATGACATGCTTTGTGCCAATGATTCCATTTATTCACTGCCATGTATACTTGGATAATTGCCCTTGTCCAAATGAGCAAAGTCCAACTATAGCTATAATCAAATTAATCTCATCATGTAGACCAACTGACTGAGTCCACCATGAACTCCTCTGGATACCAAAGTATTCTAGAGTCAGATGTGAGGCCATCTGTCCCCCAGCTAAAGCTGGGCTGAAACTGGCTCATCAACAGGACAAAGATCCCAAACACAGCAGCAGATCTACAGCAGAATGTGGGAAAAAGAAAAGAATCAAGGTGCTGCAATGGTCCAGTCAGAGTCCAGACCTCAGCCTGACTGAAATGCTGTGGTGGGACCTTAGGAGAGCTGTGCAGAAACCAATGCTGCAAACCTCAAAGAGCTGAAGCAGCGCTGGAGAGAAGAGGGCCGAGATTCCTCCAGAACCATGAGAGAGACTGATAACGTCCCACAGGAAACCATCACTGCAGCTCACTGCTGCTGAAGCTGCTGCTGCAAGCTGCTGGATCAGGGCTTCACTTACTTTTTCAGCAGGTTGTCAATAATAATAATGATAATAAAAAGTAGTAAATAGTAGCACACTGTAATAGGTGTTGTTCATCTGAGGTTGCTTTTACCCCAATTCAAGATCTAGGACCTGATCTTGGACCTGAGACTGTATACTGTGGCCCATTCCAAATGTTCGGCGCACAATGTTAATACATGCTACATGTTTCACACAACTAATTACCTACGTGTATATCCTTGTATGAATTGTATTGCAGTTATTGCTCCCTTTGCTGTCTCTCTCCCAGATCTTCTGACCGAAGCGATGAAGACAACAGAATGTGAGCAGGTGAGATCCTCCATGCTGTGTGTGTGAGAGCTGAAATGGTGAAACTATTCATGTTAACTCGAACCCCTGTGTGCCATCTTATTTGAACTGTTTTTGCTAGCTTTAGCAGTACATGTTAACAGACCCAAAACAAATATTAAAAAAGGACCATGCTTTCTGTGGCTACATAATCCACACGGTGTAAATTTGCATCTATCAGCATGCAGTTCAAACATAAAAACAGCACTGATTAGGTATAACACCAGTTCAGACAGTATCTACATAACTGTTTTTAGGAGAGGCTTCAGAGGGTGTTGTTTTTTGTTTGTTTTTTTTGTTGCTTGCTTTTGCACCATTTTCAAAAAGAAAAGAAAAAGTTAAGTTGCTTCTTTCATTGCTGTTGTGAAGTTAGTGTTTTCCTTCCTGAAGCCTACCCAAAGGAAGGGAGTAAAGAAATAATTTATTTGCCCTTTTATGTCTGAGTTTGCTCGAACACTTTTTGTGTCACTATACTGTACTTATTTGTTTAAAAAATCTGCTTCAACTATCTTTACCACTTGGATTAGATTTGTAAAGCTAAGAATGATTATATGTTACACCATTACCTTTTCGAACGTCGATGCATTTACCATAAGGCATCGCCCCAAACATTTGGGCATAAAACACTGACTCTAATCATCATTGCCCCAAGGAAATGAAAAAAGTTTATCCATTGCTTCTTTTTCTGAGTAAGGACATTAAAAGGTCAATCCACTAAAGAAAATTATGTTGTTGCAGTATAACAATGACTGATTAATTTTTAACATACCATAATTAAGTAGATTGCAAGAACAAGCACTCATAAATAACATTTTATTATCAAGAGTCATTCTGTATGACCAGAAACAGCATTTTGTACTAAACTTTAATGCAGCCAAGCTGAAGAAGCCTCTGTCTGAGGACATTGGTCAGCTGTTGAACAGCTCGTGCAACATATCCAGTTTCTTGTTATTTAAAGACCATTTGAAAAATCAGTCTTTATTATTGGTGCATAGATCATTAAAATCGTATTCGGAGTAGAAAGTAATAAACCAATTCAACTCTGTGGAGTATTCTGAGTTGCACTATATAGAAAACTATACATCTCAACTGAAATTCATTACTTCCTATCAGTTTGTGCTGCCTTTTGTGACACACAAACTCCTGCTTTATGTTGAACACCTGGCCTTCTTCAATCAGTACAGCACGAAACGGCTTCAGAGATAACAAAGACTCTTTTTGGTACGAGGTAGAAATATGAGGAGGAGATGTGCATGTAAGTAAGGCTTTGGATGACAGTATGAGCCAAAAATATTTAATGTTTTGTTGATTTCCATTAGTTTCTTCATTTCAGGCCTGCAACATTTTTCTAAAAAGTTGGGATGAGGGCTATTTAGTTTTAGTAATGACTGGAAAATGTCAATTTTTTTAATATCTGCTGTAGCTCAAGAGGAAGAGCAGTCGTCTACCAATTGGAAGGTCAGTGGTTTGACTCCCAGCTTCCCCAGGCCACATGTTGAAGTGCAAGACACTGAGCCCCAGGTTGCCTACTGATGCGGCCATCGGTGTATGAATGAAACAGTGACTGTGTAGCCATTGTGCTGCTCTACACTGTAAAGACTACGATCCGCTGTATGAGTGGGTGTATGTGTGTGTGTAAGCACTTTGAGTGGTCAGCTAGACTAGAAAAGTACAGTCCATTTCAAACAGGTGATTTTTAAACCTGATTTGGTCAGCATTTCATGAATATATTGAATATATTGAGATTCATATATTTCATGAATATATGAAAGTATTTTAGAAGCAAAGATGGGCGAAGGATCTCTTATCAACAGCTGTGTGAGAAAAACAATGTTCCTCAAAGAAAGATTGAAAGGGATTTGCATATTTCTCTGATCCATCCTTCATCAACAGCTGATAGAAGCACATGGACAAGGGATTACTGTGGAAACCTTTGTCCAGCACCACAATACAGAGTTCCATTCACAAGCTTTACTGTGCAGAGAAGAAGCCTGATGTTAACCTCGTCCACTTCTCTGGGCTCGGAGGCGTCTGGGATGGACCGTCACACGGTGGAAACGTGTGCTGTGGTCAGACCCATCAGGATTCCACATCTTTGTTGGAAGAAATGGAGCAAAGAGCAAAAGCAGCATCCAGCCTGCTGTCAGCAGCCAGTCCCTGCAGCCAGGCTCTGTGATGGTATGGGGTTGGATCAGGGGGCAAAGCTCATTTCCACTTCTGTGACGGCAGCATTAATGCAGAAAAGCTCACTGAGATTTTACAGCAACATATGCTGCCTTCAAGGCCACATCTTTTCCTGGGACGTCCCAGCATTGTTCAAGCAGACCATGGAAAACCACATTCTGCCACAGTCCAAAGGCCTGGCTGAGGAAGAAGAGGTACGGGTGCTGGACTGGCTGCCTGCAGTCCTGACCTGTCCCCAGCAGAGAAACAACCACCCCCCCGCACTGCTGCACACCTTAAGACCTGTTTAAGGAGGAATGGGACAAA
Source organism: Leuresthes tenuis (assembly GCF_036924035.1). Lineage (NCBI taxonomy): Eukaryota > Metazoa > Chordata > Actinopteri > Atheriniformes > Atherinopsidae > Leuresthes > Leuresthes tenuis. The sequence continues at coordinate 32,854,707 of NW_027325374.1, read as the reverse complement.
ATAACAGCTGGAACTCTGCATCACCTGGTTTCCTCAGAGTCAGAACGGCTTTAAGTGTTGGCAGAAGGAAACTAAGTGGGAAAAGATTGACTGTCACAACATTTTTCAAAATGCATTTTAGACCTGAAGTGCAAATAAATTTGTAAATTAACAAATTAAATTTAGCCTGAGACCAAACAAAAGTATCTTGGGTTCATAGTGTCTGCAATGAAATAAGTGTTAAGCGTATAAAGGAGTCACTGTTGATGGCTGATCTAGGATTGTATGTTGCACTCATTTTCTTCTTAACATGTTTGTTTTTAGAAGTAGTTCCAATAAGACGCTGCAGTTGTGCTTTGATGAACTTTCCATTTCAGTGCACGGTTTTGTGTTTGCCTTTGCTTCTACGTCTACTTACTACGTCCTTTACTTTAGTTCCCCAAATTCCTTCAGTCCTTTTGGTTGTTGGCTATCAAATAATATCATCCAGATATCCATCCAGGAACCTCTGAGCATTATTTAATTCTAGCCTCAGTTTTGATGCTCAAGTCAAACATGTTGTTTAGTCTTGTTTTTTCCAGCTTAAGACAGTCAGGTTTTTTCTTTCAAATGCTGACTTACAAAGAAGTTCTGCATGCTTTTGTCTGTTCTCATCTGGACTACTGTAATTCACTACATTCATGTAGCAGGGGGGGCTTCTTCTGTTGTCTCCAATTTATTCAAAACTGCAGCCAGACTTATTACTGGACAAAAAATGACCATATCATCCCTGTGCTAGCCTCCCTGCACTGATCCCTCTTAAGTTTCAGGTTTAAGGGGCGGCTGTAGCTCAGGAGGAAGAGCAGTCGCCCACCAATCGGAAGGTGGGTGGTTCGACTCTGGCTTCCCCAGAATACATGTCGAAGCGTCCTTGGGCAAGACACTGAACCCCACGTAGTTAAGAATCTTCCACATTCATGGCATGTAGAGAAGCGCTTTGAGTGGTCAGTTAGAAAAGCGCTATACAAGTACAAGTCCATTTACCATTACCATTTCATCTTGATTTGAACATGTTACTGCTCACCTTCAAAGCCCTTCTGTGACCTTGTCCCGTTAAACATCTCAAACCTGGTACATGCCCTCTGAGATTCACAGACTGGACTTTTTCCCCCATCTTATGAAACTTTTTGCCTTCAAATTCCTCTTTAAAATGTTCCTCTTTGAGAAAACCTGTGGCAACATACTTTCTATGTTTGTGTTTTGACTGACTCGCATGATGCCCTCTTGACAGGTGTTATTATTATTGTTGTTGAATAGTTTCAGCTGGATCTTTCTACTTTACTCCTACAACAGTCAGTGTGTTTCAATGAAAGAAGAAAAGAAATTGTGTTAGTTTAACTAAAACCATAATTGTCAAATACATGTTAATTCCACTGAAACCATACAAATCCAACTTCTCAAAGTCAGACTAACAGACCCAGATAATGAATTACTCCTACATTAAAAATGTACAGCATCTATGAACTGTACAGAGCTGCCAGTTTCATAGGTTTCCATTTTTTTCTTCTTTTTTTTTGGTGTGTGATGTCATAGGTCAACCATGTAAAATCTGAATATTAACCACATGAAGGAGGGCACGTTGCTTCCTTTAGTAGTGGAGTCAGATACTTGGATCAATGTATCACTTCTCCTCCTGTATTCGCTCACTGGGACAATCAGAAATGAAATGAAATGTAAAAATAACCAAAGGGAGATACATGTAGCGCTATAACCTCAGCTCAGCCTAACCGCGTGTTGGTCCAGTGTGTCTGTTGATGCTTGTTGATGTTCTGTTTCTGTAGGCCCGTCTGTCTATGGAGCTGCAGCGAGATAGTCATATCAAACAGCAGCGACTGATCCAAGAGCGCTGGAAGAGAGAAGTTCGACGTGAGGCAACAAAGACACGACCTGGCCTGGTACATCATGCTGGTGGGCCACAGCTCCTCGCCAAAACTCACAACACCAGCCAGCCCCAAGCCCACGGTTTAACTGGCCTCTCTGAAGAAAGTGGAAGAGTCGAGAGAGAATATGATACGTTACTCTACCAGCTTCAGATACGGCAGACTGGAAGCTGCCAGCCTTTGACTCCACCATGTGCTGGATCCAAAACCACCAAAGATGACAAAACTCGCCTAGAGGAGCAACAGACAACCATTGAAGACCTGCGGCGCTTGGTTGACCACCTGATGAATGAAAACCAGCGACTGATTGCGGAGAATGAGCGGCTTTGTCTAGAAAACGCACAGCTGCACTCTGAAGCAGATGTGGAGCATTCAGAGCTCTGGGTGCTCCCACAAGCAGCTACCGCTATGGGATCTGGGAGTGGGCTGGAGAGGAAGAGCACAGGAAAGGGCAAGGAAATTGCAATCCCTCAGCTGCCACCACTGGAAATGCCGGCTCAAGAAGATCTCTGTCTGGATGATCTGCCTCCTCTGGAATTGCCAGAGGATATCCAGAATGAACTGCAGGAGCTCCTGGATAAGGATAAGCTGTGATGAAATGACACAGAGACACACACACACACACACCACCATCAACACAGCGGTTCAAACAAAGGGTCCTCAGTCCAGATGATAACATTTTGGAAACTCAAAACCAGGCTGTGACTGATGAGATATTTGCTCAGGTCAAAAATGGACAGACTTATCACCACAAACTGTGCACTAATAAAATCTGTCCACCAGACAGTCCTGCCTCAACTGGTGCAAGACTAATCACTGAGGAAGGAACATGTCAGATCTAATCAGGTAGATGTACTAAAGCGTCAACCACCAATACAAAACAAATCAAGATAAAGGAGCAGTTCACCTGGAAATAATGTTGTTTGGAACATCAGTGAACTTTACACCGATCAGCTAATTCTCCCTTGTGCCACCAAACCAGCACGGACATTAGGGTCCTTGTCATTTTCTACAAGCCACAACATTGTATTCTAACCAGATAATCTAACTAGAGCAGTTTAATGTGCCTCTGTGGTGAATGTCATTGTTTTGAGCACCGTATTAGCTGGCAGGTAAAAAGACTGATGCTGTGAAGAGTATTAGCAAAGTTAATTTAACAAGCTTTCAGCTGTTTCAAGATCTTCCACGGTACAGTATTATCACATCACTAAAAGTGATTTTTGTTTTTCCTCCACAACATCTGAGGAGAAACCATAATATGTGGCAGATGGCTAATAGCTGGATGCACATGTTTGATTTATTTATTTTTTTTGGCCACTAAGAAAAAAAATAGTATTTGATATTTTTTGGATATAGCCATTAATTAGCTAAATCAACACAAGACATAATTTCAGCAATCAGAAGGTCAATTGTAGTTCAAATAAGCAAAATTGCACTGACGGCACAATATTTCAATTCAGTTTCATTCAGATTGCTTCACATCACAGCAAATGTTAGCTCAAGCCACTGGAAAGATCCACGGTGCCATTCACTGTGGGTTTGGGTTTGTTTTTTTCAAATGATGTATTACACAGAGAAGGACAGACAGAGCTTGTGGAACATCAGAACACTTGCTATGCTGCATCTTCTGTGGTTTGGTGCTGTGTGAGAACATGTTTCCAACATCCTCTCTCATCATGGAGAATGCTAAAATGAAGCTTCAAATTCAGTTGATGTTAGCTTGAGTTACGTCAGGATGCATTGATGTTGGTGGATAATGATTGGCTGCTACATGAACTGCTTTGTTAAAGTCAGTTATCAGCCTCTTCATCACAACCCATGAATGATGTCACCGATATACTACGACCCTAACTCGGATGTGGATGGTGCAGCGTTAATCAGCCACAGGAAAGCAAATGGAAAAACCACATTGCTGCATTTTTGATATTCTGTAGCAGACTTGGATTAAAGGCTTCAATTATCATTTGTGTGTGCAGTGAGTTTTTATGTGGCGATGATTGAGACAACGTGGCAGTGAGAGAATAAGCTATTTATTCTTCATACATTGCAGATTGATATTTTTGTGCAGCAACAGCAAGACATGAACACATACCAGCATTTAAAACCTACATGGTGCCACACCACAGTCTGCTGTGGTGACATTTAGCATCTCATCCAAACACTGTTGCATCTGACCAGTAAATTAAAGGAATGACTACCTGAAGCTAAGAGAAACGGATTCAGAAATCTTAAGCAGTTTTGGATGTTTAAAGTTGGTCGGCAGACATTAACTTCAAATTGATGCACTCACAAAACCGATAATCTGGTTCTGTTAAATCTGAACATATCATTTTTATTCAGAAAGGTTTTGTCAGTTTGTAAGAAAAAGCTTGGATTTACTAACAATTGTTACAGTAAATGTTATAAAATAAATGCTGGATCAATACACCCAGTATGTACATTGATTTGTAGTTGTCTGATTGAATCCATTCACTTGTTCTCTACTCACTGAGATGAGTTCGATCACTGATACTATTTTTTTCCACAAGAGCCACATTGGCAGAGCAAAATCAAGGGAAGACCCACTTTTACGACAATATAGCAAGTCCTTTTTGCAAATGTGCATTTCTACATATAAATTGGACATCCCACAAAAAAAGAAACAGACAAATACATTTTCAATTAAGACCATATGTACCTTAATAGTGGGATGAGCGGAAGCTGGTCCTTGACTTTCTTCATGTGGTATTTGTGGTTCGATGTTGCAGCCACAGACAGGCATTCATGAGCCTGGGTCAGTCAGTTTCTCTGTTTCCTCTTGACAGTGTTCATGGTTGAAAATGTTGACTCACAGGTGTATGTGCTCATGAAGAAAGACTCGCTTTCTGGTTTCAAACTGGGAAAGTCTGCTTCAGAGACCAAACTCCAGAGGTGGCCAGCACCTGCTCTGAGTTCTCCTTGGAGAATGCTATTTGTTTGCAGCTCTATTATTTCACTCTTCAGAGCGGCACGACTACCAGGGCAGAGCTGTGTGATGGCTGCAGTGAGAGAGGAAGGGGTTTCAATACAATTGAAAATCTCCTCATGTTCAGTCACATCACTGAATCTGGACTCAAACTCACCCTTCAGTTCCTCCAAAACTTCAACAAATCCTCTGCAGCTGAAGGGCTGCTGCACAGATGGGTCACCTGTGGTTGTTGCTCTGAGTTTTGCGAAGTGGATGAGTTCTCTGTCAGGCATCCACAGAGCAGTTATCTTGTTTTGGAATGCTCTGATTGTCCTCAGCATGTCACTTGGAAGCTTGTCTCTCCCTTGGAGCTGCAACTTGAGAGCATTCAGGTGACAGGTAATGTCAGTAAGGAGGCCCAGCTGTGTGATCCAGCGTGGGAAGGAGGCTCAGGAACCGCTCCAGCTTTCCACGGGACAACCATCTCACTTCACTGTGTAACACTGAATCGCTGTACTCTGTGTCGTAGTCTTGAATTAACTGTCTGAACTGTCTGTGGTTTAGTGCTCTTGAAACAATGTAATTGACCACATGCCCAACCCTTTGCATCACATTTTTGAATTCATTGTTTCTGAGCTTTGCTACCAGTGCCTCCTGATGGATGGAAGCTGATGAATTTGGGAATTTCATCTCTTTTTTTTTATGAGGCCACAAGACCCTTTTCTTTGCCTCGCATGCTTGGGGCACCATCAGTACACACACTTGCAAGTTTGGACCAGCTGAGATAATTTTCCTAAAAAAAATACCAAAAGTACATTCAGAATATCCTCACCTCTTGTTTGGCCATGGAGTGGTAGTAAGCGCAACATTTCCTCTCGAAAAGAGTTTTCTTTTGGGAACCTCACCCAAATGCACAGCTGAGCAACATCGGTGACGTCTGTGCTTTGGTTCATTGCGATGTAGCGCGCAGATCAGCCAACAACTGGTCATACGCGTCCTTTCCGATGTCTTCCATCCGCCTCATTATTGTTGAATCAGATAACTGTAATCATTTCATTTGTTTAGGGGTGGCGTCCTTGTTATCAAAGTCTGTGAACAGTATTTCTGCTTAAACAAAAAATCAGTCTTTTACTATTCTGAGTCTGAGAACGGTTTTTTTGGGTCGCGCCAAAATCCAAGCAATCCAAAAGATGCCTCTGTTAAACGACTGCGGTCACGCCATCTGCGCTTTGGAAAGCCACGGTCGCGTTACCTACTCTTGAAAATCGAGTGCCCGTCTACTTCGCGTCGTACGGCAAAGCGTGTGAGCCCTATAATGCAAGATGTACATGGTCAGATAAAAACATTCATTAAAAAAAAAAAAAAAATCAAATTGTTTTCAGCAAACTCCACCAGATTCTTGTTCTACATGTCCCCAGCTACCTCTGTGGAGATGTTCAAGTTCTTTCACTGTACCATTTTCTGATTATCTGATGCTGAAATCATCGGTGATATCCCCTCATCTCGATCTATCACTCTCCTTCTTTCCTTTTGCACAATATGGTTTCATTTCACCATTTTTGCTTTTTACTCGCTTGATGTCCTTCTGTTTTTACTCTTCGTGCGTGTGACCATATTCGTTATAGGAGATCCAGTTAGAGATGTGTTGGCAATAGATATTTTACATGTCGAAAAAAATCCGGTGTTTGGGCAGATCAATACGTTTTTAATATTAATACCATGTGGGTGCTCTGCAGTAAAATTTTGCTTCCATTGTCCTTTGACATGCATTATCATGCATATCGTGTAAAAGTAGACAGTTACTGGATTTTGCTCAAACCTGGAGACGAGTTGGACCACATGTCACTTGACACATATACAGTTGATGGTCGTTTGTACGTTGGATTGAGGCATTTAGTATGAATGCTTGCAAGGGTACATGAATGAAAGGCTTAGTGTTAAAGTATTACAAGTATTAAAAGTGAGAATTAATACACACACACACCCCTCCCACCCCTGCACACTCATCATCAAGTAAGGCTAGTCATGGGCGCAAAGAGGGACAAAAATAAATATGAAAACAAGTTTGCACCAAGTGTCACATTTCATGGGTGTATTTAACTGCTTGAGTGGTTTGCTTTTAGAACTGATTTGTGAGTGGCTCATTTGGCCTGATGCCTTCAGTTTTGAGCTTAACCTCTTAAACAGTTTATACATTCATTTCATACAGAATTTATGTTGTTTTTAACAGTTATAAATGAGTTTGGTTAATGTTGTGATTTATACTTGGAATGTCACATTTTGTGGTTATGTTGTTAATTCAGATTTTAACAAATTTAACAGTGGTTAATGAAATGTACAGACAATGGTTTAAGATGTAAACAAATTGTTTTAATACATTTCTCTGAATGATTGTAAAGTGTTTTGTCTCAATTTTATATGTATGTTTTTGCCTCATAAAGGTACAAAATAGCATTTCGCTCCAGCTGTACCTCATTAGGTACAAATTCAGTGCATTTTTAATCAGAACATTTTTATACTAGGACGTAAAGGTAAATTTTTGTCACTAGGGGTGCAGAAATGTTCCGTTAGAGGTACAAACAAGCAGGTACAAAAATGTGCTAATTTTAAAGGTACAGTGCTCGTACCATGATAGGGCTCATACCACTAGAGCGACAAAGCATTTGTACCCTTTTAAGTACAGTCCTGTACTTTGATTTCTCTGTGTGTGGTTTGATCATCAGCCATCTTGGTCTCTGGTTTGTTTTTTCTCTTTCCACGCTGCATGGCTGCATCCTCAACTGACTGATCCCACCACTGCCCCCATATGAGAGGGACCGAGCTGGTCATGCATGAAGACACAGGTGGTTTCAAAAGGAACGGGTTATATTTACCAAAAGAAAATGTTCAAACTAACATCAGGGCCCTTAAAAGAGGTCAAATGAACAAAATCAAACTAAAGCCATCAAAGTAACTTAACACAAAAAAAACCTTTAAGAATCTAACTGACCTCACTAACAGGAAACAAAGGAGAAGTTAATCACTGGTTGATCAGACCAATCTTCAACATAAGAGGGGTACCAGATACTACCAAATACCGCTGTGCGGCTGGAGGTGCAAAGGTAATGATCAGTTCTTACTAGGTCCAGGTGGGAATCCAGAATGGAAGGGGAGGATACTGGCTGTGGTGCTGTGGTTCTGAGTCAGCGGCAGGGCAAGCCAGCAGGTAGTGGAAACAGGAATCCAACAATGCATGCTAAGTCCTTAGCATGGGAATCCAGAGTGAGGAGAATAAATGACAGAAGACAAGAAGAAAAAACAAGAAGGCAAGGTAAGTACTACAAAGTAACTGTATGGACCACAGGAGTTAGCCTAATGTGATGGGCAGAGCTCCCCCTCCCTCCCTCCTCTATCTGTTTTGCCACACCCCCCTAATCAGTCAGTGCGGTTACATAGGTATGACATGCTTTGTGCCAGTGATTCGATTCATTCACCGCCATGTATCCAAGGATAATTACCCTCAGATAAGGAGCATACTATATAACTATAGCTAAAATCGAGTTAACCTCATCATGTAAACCCACTGAGTGATTCCCAACAGGTGAGGCTGGATCACTTCCTGGTTCTCTTTAAATGTAGGTTTTGCCCCAGGCTTTCCCAGCTCCACACTTGTCCCAGGAATGACTACGTCTAGTCAAGGTATGCTTTTGACATGTGCCTCTCAAAACAGGAACGGGGAAGTGATGTCGGCTTCTGGTGCTGTTGCTTAGCTTTAGGCGCTGCTGTTTTTGCCCCTTTACAAATATATTTGTGTACTTCTGGTTACCTTGTTTTATTTAGTATTTTGAGTTTGAATTGTTAGTTAATTTGTTTTCTCCCTAGTCAAGTTAGTGTTTTTTTATTTTTATTTTTTAAACCAATTTAGGTTAATCCTTTTCTGGGGTCCTCTCAATGCTAGTACGGGTGAGCTGGTCATAGGTTTATAGGTGATGTCTCACTAGGTGGAGGGCTTCCTCATTCTTATTTTATTTTGCATGCTTAATATTTGTGTTTTATTATTATTATTTTTTTCTGTTTTGCAGTGTGTGATTTTTTTTTTTATTTTTCCCCCCCTTTCTGGTACCTGGTGGTGGCCTCTTTCCACTTCACTCCTCCACTCCTGTAGGCCTCCCTGATACAGTCACCTTGTGCTGGTAAAGCACGTCAGTGTAGCGACATCTTTTTCTTTTTTTTTTTTAGCATATAGAGTATATTTTGTAATAAAAGTCTTATTTTTAAGCTGAGACCTCCTGTTATTTAATCAATGTGAAACTTACCTGTAAATAAAAACTGAACCTTATTTAAAACTAGAAATTCACCCCTCTGCTTCCTTTTTACTTAAAATATAAGAACCTGTATTCAGTGTGTCATTCTCAGGGTGAAAGTCCCAGAGTGGCGTTGTTGCATTGTCAGGGGCGTACAGCTGCCCTGGTCACACTAATTACCACTGAAGCGAGACAGTCTGGTGAAGGCTGGTCACTCCTGCAGCTCCTTAAATCTTGATGAGGACAAACGAGGAACAGCTGTGAAGGCAGGAGCAATCCAGACTCTGCCCCGGACCTCCTGGAAACCTGCAGGATTTTGCACAAAACTACAATAAAAAAATCCAGGATAATTGAGCAAGCCCACTTTTGACCTAGTCTGCTCGGCGCATCCTGGCTTAATTTGCTTGGACAAAACTTAATTTTGTTTGGACAATAGTGGACCGGCTTAGTGCATAAGTAGTCCAAAACTGTACACTCCACTGGAACTGTCATAATTAGGCTACAATTAAAGGACTAAAGGAGTTACTTTTCAAGTTCACTAATCAACTGTTGTACACTTTACTTTAAAAGTGGCAAGTAGAGGTGCATGTTACTCAGGAAATGTATAGTATGATTAAGTGCAAAGTCTTTTTTTTCATGTTACCTTTTGAGCTATTTTATCTTTCTATCCTTCATAAAGAACAAACTTGTCTGGCCATAAATGAACCTGGCAGCTAGTTAAAATTAAGCAGGCTGGGAAGTGACTTTAAAGTAGAACAGTGAACATATGACGTGAATAGATTAGGTGTCTGCTGACATGTTGAATGTCTGTATGACTGTAGCAGTTTAAAAAAAAAAAAAAGCCCATAGAACTGGCACAGGGGGTGGCTCACCAAGCCAGGATATGACCCCAGCGGAGGAGCTGGCAGTCCATTTAAATAAAGGGAGGCCAGTGATGGAGGAGATCCAGGGAGGGACAGTCCGCTTCATACAAGGTACACATTGCAGTACTTCTGCAAATGGAACACAATCAAATAAAACATATTATACTGTCTGACTTTGGATTTCCTTGCAGCGTCTGGGAACACTCTTACACTTTTGGAGCCACCAGAAGATGATATGGTTAGTACATTGTATCGATATCACAGGCTTGGTATATTCTGTGAAATGTAGAAATGTAGTTGGATCTTGAGATTAAATGGTAGACACTCAGGAAACTGAACCTGGAAATCCAGAAACTAGAAGGTAGTGAGTATTTCTCCTTTCTTAGGCCTACAATATTATTCAGGCACTGAAACTGAGATTTCAGAAGGACATCTCGATTTGAGCCCTTGTTTTGTTGTGTGCATGGTTGTAGATCCTTATGCATGTGCAATCCACTGCACCAATGATGTCAGGGAAAGCTCTAACAAAAAATGGTGAGTATCCAACTGTGACTGATCGAATTAGAAACTAATAGTTGCACATTGAAATTGAGGTTACCTGCAATCTTGGAAAAACTCCTCCTTAATGTAGAGGGGTCTTTTGTGGCCAGGGAAGGTGATGAATATGTTGCTGAATGACTTCAGTGCCAGACAAACACGTCTTATTGTGCCGCAAATGGTTCCTCTATTGAGGTTTTCTTCATCCCCAACAGAATACAGGAAGCTCCCACTTACAAACCATCTCAATGTAACACAGACCATCTGTGGTACAGTGAGAGCATGGCTTCGCATTGTTGGGTGCTGTATTTTTGGACCCAGCAGCCTACATAAATATCTTAGTCCATCACCTGAGAATCTGTATCTCTCAATGAGATAGTCACCTCCAAAGGCCAATGGGTCTGACCTGTCCTGGAAGACTCTTTCATGCCTAAATGCTCGTCTGTGGATTAGGGCTTCCTCATCCAGTACATCCTCCAAAAAGGGGCAAGCCATTGTGAAGAGGAAACGGGTGAATGGGAGGAATAACTTATATATACTATATTGCCCTCGTCACAGATTTCATTGAAAACACCTTTGCAACTTCATCAGCTGTGTTTTGTAATCTCAATTACTGCAAAAAAAACTTATTTATGAAACCTCTGACAGCAATTTGACAAGCAGTGTTCATTAGCATAGCAATATAGCACTTGGCCCGAGTAATAATAATATCACTTGAATCAATATAAAAAGACTGTTGCAATTACAACAGCCAACAGATTTAAATGATATGTAATATTTGAATGTAGGATACTTAAAATGATGCAACATACTTAGACAGACCATGGACATGCTGTAAAACACATTAATTCTTCACAGGATTGACGGTGGAAATACTGGTGAATCACTAGGATTAATCTTAGCCTGGCTGTTAGCCTGATCTGGAGCAGGCTTGCTGCTTGAGGCTAAACTCAGCTAGGATAACCAACATATCCAAGCTTAATCCCTTATCTTGGTTTTGTGCAATACCTCTCTAAACTAATTGTTAATGTAAACATTACAGACAAGCTTTCTGAGATTGGGATTCTCAATGATACTCTTCAGGGTTTGATTCAGAGATCCTAAACATCATATTGTTGTGGAAAAATATCCAGGTCAGGGCCAGTTTTAACACTAAACTTAACACACACATTTATCAAAAATGACCCATTATAATAACAGTGGTAGCAAAAACAGAGTTTCTTTGAAGTGTTTGTTGGAGTCAGAAAAACAGCCAAAGAGCGTCAAAAATCCAATGCAGTGGAGTTTATTCAGAAAAAAAGGAGTAAACTTTATCCTAAAAGACTGATTTTACAGTTGCGTCGTACAGCTTTCACATACTCAATTTCTGGTTAAGCCCTGCTTTTAAAGCTTTGCGGTGAGACGTATTGCATCACTTCCTGTTACCTTGTTTATGTTTTGTGGAATTTCTTGCTCCTCTTGGACGATTAAAAACCTCTCAATTTCTCCATATAAGTTACATATTTCTGCATAATTAACTCTATTGCATACTTGTTATTTTCTAGCGCTCACTCTTACTGATCTTTAGTCTTTATTTTTCACTTTTTAGCGGTGTGTCTGGTTCTCTAGCTTAGCATGGCTACCAGTTCTCTTCCTCTATCTCCTGCTTTCACCTGCTCCTTGTGTCAGATGTTTAGTTACTCCTCTGCCTCCTTTAGCGATAATGGTACATGTAACAATTTTATTTATACAGGTAAAATCTCATTGAGACCCAGGGTCTCATTTGCAAGAGAGACCTGTTTTAGGGAGGCAGCAGCAAAACACAAAGTTACAGATTAACTGAACGTACAAGAGACAAAAACAAAACAGGAACATATGATAATTAGTAATAATAAAATTAAAGAAAAAAGGAACTAGTTAAGTACAGTACATGTGCAGACCCCCACTGACTGTCTCACCAGCCTTCCTATAAGTAATTTGAAGTCCTCTAATGAAATAAAACTGGACAGCTTCAGCTTCTGTTGGAGCCTGTTCCATGTTATAGGCGCAGCATAGGAGAACGCCTTTTTGCCAAGTTCAGTATGGACTGAGGGGATGGCAAATGTGATGAAATCCAGGGACCGGAGGCTATGATCAGACTGTTTCCGTGTCAAGTATGTGGACAAATAGGAGGGGAGTAGTCCAATGATGGATTTGTAGATAAATAGATACCAGTGGGTGGTTCTTCGCATGGAAAGTGAAGACCAGTCAGTGAGAGAGTACAAAGTGCAGTGATGTGTAAGGGGTTTACAACCAGTTCTGAATCTCAAAGATCCGTGATATGCAGCATCCAGTAGATGAAGGGAGTGAGCAGAGGCATTCATATAAACAACATCACCATAATCCAGGAGTGGCAAGAAAGTGGCTGCAACAATACATTTTCTTGCATTAAAAGAAAAACAGGCTCCATTTCTGAAGAAAAACCCCAGTTTTAATTTAAATTTCTTCAGTAATTGGTCAATATGGCATTTAAAAGAAAGGCTATCGTCCAATGTTATGCCAAGGTATTTATAAGTGGCCACAGACTCAATATGGGTACCCTGAGCAGACATAATACAGGGTAAAACAGCAGGCACCTTCTTTTTATTTGAAAAGAACATAGACTTAGTTTTACCTGCATTTAGAACTAGCCTGAGATGAGACAATTGTGCCTGAATGGTGTCAAAAGCAGACTGCAGTTCTTTGAACACCTGGGCGACAGAAGATGCGCAACAATAGACAACAGTATCATCAGCATAAAGATGTACAGATGCATTTATGTTTTGGCCTACCCCATTCACATAAATAATAAAAAGAGTGGGTCCTAAGACGGAACCTTGCGGCACACCATTTAAAGTGTTTAGGAACCCGGAGCTAAGACCATCGGACTGCACACACTGCTTGCGGCCGGAAAGGTAGTTGGAGACCCAGCCAACAGCATGGTCTGACATTCCAATGGTAGACAGTCGCTGACATAAAATACTCTGATCGACTGTATCAAATGCCTTTGAAAGATCAATAAAAAGGGCAGTGCAGTATTTCTTGGCATCCATGGCTTCCACAATATCATTTATCACCTTAATGGCAGCAGTTGCTGTACTATGCCGCTTCCTAAAACCTGACTGAAAGGGAGATAAAATATTGTTCAGGCTCAGGTAGTCCTTGACCTGGTCATTCACCAGCCTTTCAAGAACTTTTGTTAAAATCGAGAGCTTGGAGATGGGTCTATAATTATTCAATAAAGTGGGGTCACCCCCTTTCAGGTGAGGGAGGACATGAGCAGTTTTCCACACATCAGGAATGACGTTGCTCTGGATAGAAAGATTAAAAATGTGAGATACAGGCTGAGCTATAATACGTGCGGCCAAACGTAAAAAGTAAGAGGGAAGATTATCGGTTCCTGCTGATTTTCGAGGGTCTAGGTCTTTTAAGGCTGTAAGAACCTCTTTAACAGAGAAGGGGGTGAAAGAGAAATTTTGGTTACCTGTGGCTGGGCTGACAAGGGGGAGAGTGGGTGAGTTACCATCACATGAGGAGTTAAACAAGGAGCTGGAGGCTATAAAATGTTTGTTACTAGTTTAGCATCTCAGATTTATCTGATATAGGGGTGGAATCGACAACAATGTTAGGCGGCAGCTCTGAAGAGCAAGTATTGGCTGAGAGGGATTTTATGGTATGCCAGAATTTCCTAGGATCGTTTAAGTTGTCGGTGGTCTGCGATAAGTAATACTCCCGTTTAGCTTCCCTAATAGCGGTAGTGCAGCTATTCCGAGCTTGGCGAAAAAGTAGCCAATCAGCCGTAAGGCCCGACTTCCTTGCATTGGCCCAGAGCTGATTTCTCTTATGTAGGAGATTAGTCAGTTCAGCAGTGAACCAGGGGTTCTCTCGTCCCTTCACCCTGAACCGACGAAGAGGAGCATGTTTGTCCATAAAATAGCTAAAACTGTCATGAAAATATTCCCAAGCAAGATTTAAATCATCAATTAATAAAATACTGTCCCAGTTAAAATGGGAAAGATCATGAAGGAAAGCTTGTTCAACAAAGTGCTTAAGACTTCTTTTAAGAACAATACCAGGCTTAGTGCGAGGGATTTTAATGTCTCTAACTGCACCGATCACACAATGATCACTCAGATCATTAGCAAAAACTGCTGTGGCAGAATATTTATGTGGCATGTTAGTTATCAAAAGATCGATAAGAGGAGATTTGCTTAGGCATTTGGGGTTAAGACGAGTGGGGCTTTCAATAATTTGAGTGAGGTTAAGAGCCAGACACTGGGCCTTAAAAGGATCAGATACTTGTAAAAGCCAGTCCCAATTAAAATCACCTACCAGAACAATTTCCTTGAATTTCAGTTGAGCTAACAGCTGCATTAAAGAGGTTAATGCCTCTGCATTAGCGGAAGGGGGCCTATAGCAACCAACAAGAGTTAGGTGTTGACCACCAGACAAGACAATACTTAAAGCTAAGAATTCAAACTGTTTAACAAAAGACTTGGAAAGCAAGACCCGTGTGGCAAGACTGGATCTGACATAGATCGCCACGCCACCGGCCTTTTTAGGACTATCAGAGCGGAAAATATTGAAACCCTCAATTGATACATCTTTGTCCAAAACAGATTTTGAGAGCCAGGTCTCAGAGATGACAATTACATCTGCACCGGTCGACTCAACCCAAATTTTTAGCATATCCACTTTCATGTTAGAAAGCAGACTGCGAGCATTTACATGTATGACATGCAAACCAGACATATTTTTAAAATCAGATGGCTTGCTACATGTAACTGGGGGACCAGGATTTGGGTGAATACCAGTCAGCAGAAGAAGCATAAAGACAAAACATTTCCGCTTAATGCTCAATACAGTCGAACCCTCACAAGAATAAATATTACCTCGTATGGCACCTGTGTGGTTCATCAGAGAAAACGCATTAGGAAAACAACAAATATCCAACTCACACGGACATGGGAGCGAGGCAGATCGAGCAACATCTACGTCCAGTGGCCAGTTTGCTGGCTCAGGTCTTAGTGAAGAAGTTGCACCGCTTTTGATGGTCAGTCGCGGGCATAAAGAGTCTGTCGCAGCCCTCCCACCACCATGGCTCTGTCTGAATTTCTGCTCAGACTTTTCAAACTGCTAATAACTCAGCTAGCAGAAATGATGACACTCTTGAGTATAAAAATGTGGACACTTACACTTCAACACCGATACACAACATATGTGAAAGAACGATACACGATGCTGCGTACACTTGTTTGAGGTAGAACGATGCGGTGAAACTTTCCTCCGAGCTGCAAGTTGTGAATCACAGCATCACGAATGTTATACAAGAACCTGCTAGCCAGCAGCTAGGATTGTTATCCATCCAAAATCATCCTCAGGCCTCTGTTAAGGTTTTCGGGTAGGCAGGATCCAGAAAGGTTTTGCAACAAAGTTTCTACAAAGCACATAATCTCGATCTCGGATCAAAGCCAACAATGAATTTTTACAGATCTGTCAAAACAGTAGTCGCCGTGAGTTGTGCAGTTAGCACGGAGCGGAGCAGCTCAGGCACAGTGCCGCCGCTTCAGGTTCAAGAAATTTCTTTTTGTAGTTTTGGAGGCGAGGTTATCTGAACTGGAAGCTCGGCTCTGCACCACTGAAAACCACCCAATAGCTAGCGAGGTCCCTTTAGTTGGTGCGGAGCCAATCCAACTTTATTTGTTAAGCACTTTAAAAGAACCACAGTAGACCAAAGTGCTACAAAGGATCAATGAAAAAAAAAGATAAATAAAAGGTTCACAAGAATTTGCAACAAAATAAGATAAATTAAATTAAATTAAATTAAATAAATTAAATTAAATAAATTAAATTAACGTTTCACATAGTGTTAAAAGCCAAGGAAAAAAGATGCGTTTTAAGAAGAGATTTAAAAAGAGACAGAAAAGCTGTCTGATATGCAGAGGTAGATTGTTCCAAAGTTTTGGAGCTGCAACTGCGAAAGCAGATCCTCTCTGAGCTTCCTCTTAGTTTTTGGCACAATCATGAACAGCTGATCAGCTGACCTGAGAGTGTGGGAGGGTGCATAAGGGTGACGAAGCTCAGAGAGGTAGGGCAGGACAAGGCCAATGAGGGATTTGAAAACAAAATAATTTTAAAATGGATCCTGGACTGTATGGGCAGCCAGTGGAGAGAGGCTAACATGGAGAAAATGTACTCATATTTACGTGTGCCAGTTAAAAGACGTGCAGCTGTATTTTGAACCATCTGAAGACAAGCGATGGAGGACGCACTAACCCCCCACATAGTGTTTTACAGCAGTCCATCCAGTTGAGTAGTAACAAAGGCTTGGATTACTGGGTCAAAAAGCTGCCTCGGAAGTATTGGCTTTATTTTGGTCAACTTCCTCAACTGGAAAAAGCTCAGTTTAATTACTAACCAGATGTGGTTGTCGAGTTTAAGATCAGTCCACTTCAAACCCCAGGTTAGTGATGGTGGGTTTGACCACCGGGGCCAGGAAACCCAGATCTACAAAGGGGGTCCCAGTGGTGCCACCAAAAACCATCACTTCTGTCTTTTTATTATCAAAGTCTAAAAAGTTCAGAGTCATCCATGCATTTATTGTCAAGACTGCTCCAAACGTGTTACCAAAATGTCATGGTCCACTGTGTCAAAAGCAGCAGTTAAATCTAAAAGCACGAGAATAACACAGTCATCAGAGTCAGTAGCTAAAAAGATGTTATTAAAATGTCTTTAAAGTGCAGCTTTGGTGCTGTGCAGGGTTTTAAAACAAGACTGGAAAACCTAGAGAATGCAATACTCTTCAAGAAAAGTCATTAGTTGACAGTGGACTACATTTTTGAGGATTTTTTTAATTTAAAGTTTTTTTAATTTAAATCTCCAAACTTTTAAATAAAGTTTGGAAATTGGCAAGAAGGGAAGTTTTTTTAATCAGTGGTTGAACATGCTTAAAACCCTAACCCTATAATGGGGAAAACCTCTTTAAATAGTCCAGGAGGGACAGCATCATCTGGAGAACCTGAGGGCTTAAAACAAACAACAATCTCCTATAAAAAGGACAGAGTCACTGGCTCAAACTGGTTAAAAACAGCAGAGCAGGGAACAGAGATTGAAGGGTCGTAAGCAGGAGGTTAGATAAGCGCTCAAGTAAAAGAGACCTTATTCATAAAAAAGTGCAGAAAGTTCTCACAAACAGTAGTGGAGAGCTGCATACAGACAGTGCGGGGCATTACGAACCGAGTTTATGGTCTTAAACAGAACACTGGGCTTGTGACAGTTTAACAGTACAATGTCAAATAAATATTTTCATTTAGCATCTTTGTTTGCTGGTAATAACTCCAGCAATCTGTTAGCGTTTGAAAAGAAACCTACAGTTTGTCCTTCTTCCACTTGCGCTCAGCTCTATGGCACTCGTGTCTGACAGTTTGAGTCGTGTCATTTAGCCAGGATTCAGGTTTACTTTCAGGCTGCCTGGTTTTTTAAATGGAGCCACAGTGTCCAAAACAGTTTGGCAAGTGGAGTGAAACCATGAGCTTGTCTGTACTGCACACAGACTCTGGGAAAACACAGTTCTGATTAAAAGCAGCTGAGAAATGAACAGCAGTGGAAGGGTTAATGATGCCATAGCAATGAGCATCAACAGCGCCAGATTTAACCGTATTACAGTCAAGAGCAACCTCAAATAAAAGATGTGGTCAGAAAATCCAGAAAACAATGCGTCACAAATCTCAAGGTTAAAAACAGGCAAATCATGTGATAAAATGAGATCAAGTCTGTGTTCACGTTCTTGTGTGGTTCCATACACAGACTGCACAAGATTAAAGGACTCATTGAAGTCATTTTTGTTTTGCATTTTTCTTCTCTTGTCTGTAGTTTTCTGCTTTCATCCAGCTACAGCTCCTTTAAAAAATACAAGGTCAAGATCAAGCTTTCTTTATTTGTCTCCATTGGATTAATTTGTCTTAGATAAAAGAGCAGTGTTGCAGTGCAATACAAAAAAGAAAACACCAAGAACATATGTATAGACACACTCAAAAACTCATAAATAATGCACTTAAAACAATCTGACACAATGTGCAAGATTTGCCCCTGATTCAGCATTCTCACAACTAAATTCACATCATTCAGTTGTGTGACAGTATTGGACCCTGTCAACCAGCGCTCTCACCATTTACAAAGAATGAAGAGGGATGGTAATTTAAAAATAAATGGTATGAGAACAACCCATGGCTAAAATACTCCCCAAGTCTTGACACCATGTTTTATTTCAGCAGCTGTCTTTTTTTTGAATGATGAAAAAATACACAAGCGGCAAAACAGAAAGAGTTTTGGTACAGACACAGACGTATCCAGACAGACACAGAGAGATACAGTCAGACAAAGACAAACACAGACAGACAGACACAGGGAGACACAGACAGACCCAGAAGGACACAGACAGAAGCAGAGAGACACAGACAGAAGCAGAGAGACACAGACAGAAGCAGAGAGACACAGACAGAAGCAGAGAGACACAGACAGACCCAGAAGGACACAGACAGAAGCAGAGAGACACAGACAGAAGCAGAGAGACACAGACAGAAGCAGAGAGACACAGACAGAAGCAGAGAGACACAGACAGAAGCAGAGAGACACAGACAGACCCAGAAGGACACAGACAGAAGCAGAGAGACACAGACAGAAGCAGAGAGACACAGACAGAAGCAGAGAGACACAGACAGACCCAGAAGGACACAGACAGACCCAGAAGGACACAGACAGAAGCAGGGAGACACAGACAGAAGCAGAGAGACACAGACAGAAGCAGAGAGACACAGACAGAAGCAGAGAGACACAGACAGACCCAGAAGGACACAGACAGAAGCAGAGAGACACAGACAGAAGCAGAGAGACACAGACAGAAGCAGAGAGACACAGACAGAAGCAGAGAGACACAGACAGAAGCAGAGAGACACAGACAGAAGCAGAGAGACACAGACAGAAGCAGAGAGACACAGACAGAAGCAGAGAGACACAGACAGACCCAGAAGGACACAGACAGACCCAGAAGGACACAGACAGAAGCAGAGAGACACAGACAGAAGCAGAGAGACACAGACAGACCCAGAAGGACACAGACAGAAGCAGAGAGACACAGACAGAAGCAGAGAGACACAGACAGAAGCAGAGAGACACAGACAGACCCAGAAGGACACAGACAGAAGCAGAGAGACACAGACAGAAGCAGAGAGACACAGACAGAAGCAGAGAGACACAGACAGAAGCAGAGAGACACAGACAGACCCAGAAGGACACAGACAGAAGCAGAGAGACACAGACAGACCCAGAAGGACACAGACAGAAGCAGAGAGACACAGACAGACCCAGAAGGACACAGACAGAAGCAGAGAGACACAGACAGAAGCAGAGAGACACAGACAGAAGCAGAGAGACACAGACAGAAGCAGAGAGACACAGACAGAAGCAGAGAGACACAGACAGACCCAGAAGGACACAGACAGAAGCAGAGAGACACAGACAGAAGCAGAGAGACACAGACAGAAGCAGAGAGACACAGACAGAAGCAGAGAGACACAGACAGAAGCAGAGAGACACAGACAGAAGCAGAGAGACACAGACAGAAGCAGAGAGACACAGACAGAAGCAGAGAGACACAGACAGAAGCAGAGAGACACAGACAGAAGCAGAGAGACACAGACAGAAGCAGAGAGACACAGACAGTCACAGAAGGACACAGACAGAAGCAGAGAGACACAGACAGACCCAGAAGGACACAGACAGAAGCAGAGAGACACAGACAGAAGCAGAGAGACACAGACAGAAGCAGAGAGACACAGACAGAAGCAGAGAGACACAGACAGAAGCAGAGAGACACAGACAGAAGCAGAGAGACACAGACAGAAGCAGAGAGACACAGACAGAAGCAGAGAGACACAGACAGACCCAGAAGGACACAGACAGAAGCAGAGAGACACAGACAGAAGCAGAGAGACACAGACAGAAGCAGAGAGACACAGACAGAAGCAGAGAGACACAGACAGACCCAGAAGGACACAGACAGAAGCAGAGAGACACAGACAGAAGCAGAGAGACACAGACAGAAGCAGAGAGACACAGACAGACCCAGAAGGACACAGACAGAAGCAGAGAGACACAGACAGAAGCAGAGAGACACAGACAGAAGCAGAGAGACACAGACAGAAGCAGAGAGACACAGACAGACCCAGAAGGACACAGACAGAAGCAGAGAGACACAGACAGAAGCAGAGAGACACAGACAGACCCAGAAGGACACAGACAGAAGCAGAGAGACACAGACAGAAGCAGGGAGACACAGACAGACCCAGAAGGACACAGACAGAAGCACAGAGACACAGACAGAAGCAGAGAGACACAGACAGAAGCAGAGAGACACAGACAGAAGCAGAGAGACACAGACAGAAGCAGAGAGACACAGACAGACCCAGAAGGACACAGACAGAAGCAGGGAGACACAGACAGAAGCAGGGAGACACAGACAGACCCAGAAGGACACAGACAGAAGCAGAGAGACACAGACAGAAGCAGAGAGACACAGACAGAAGCAGAGAGACACAGACAGACCCAGAAGGACACAGACAGAAGCAGAGAGACACAGACAGACCCAGAAGGACACAGACAGAAGCAGAGAGACACAGACAGAAGCAGAGAGACACAGACAGAAGCAGAGAGACACAGACAGAAGCAGAGAGACACAGACAGAAGCAGGGAGACACAGACAGAAGCAGAGAGACACAGACAGACCCAGAAGGACACAGACAGAAGCAGAGAGACACAGAGAGACACAGACAGACCCAGAAGGACACAGACAGAAGCAGAGAGACACAGACAGAAGCAGAGAGACACAGACAGAAGCAGAGAGACACAGACAGAAGCAGAGAGACACAGACAGACCCAGAAGGACACAGACAGAAGCAGAGAGACACAGACAGAAGCAGAGAGACACAGACAGAAGCAGAGAGACACAGACAGAAGCAGAGAGACACAGACAGACCCAGAAGGACACAGACAGAAGCAGAGAGACACAGACAGAAGCAGAGAGACACAGACAGAAGCAGAGAGACACAGACAGACCCAGAAGGACACAGACAGAAGCAGAGAGACACAGACAGACCCAGAAGGACACAGACAGAAGCAGAGAGACACAGACAGACCAGAAGGACACAGACAGAAGCAGAGAGACACAGACAGAAGCAGAGAGACACAGACAGACCCAGAAGGACACAGACAGAAGCAGAGAGACACAGACAGAAGCAGAGAGACACAGACAGAAGCAGAGAGACACAGACAGAAGCAGAGAGACACAGACAGACCCAGAAGGACACAGACAGAAGCAGAGAGACACAGACAGAAGCAGAGAGACACAGACAGACCCAGAAGGACACAGACAGAAGCAGAAGGACACAGACAGAAGCAGAGAGACACAGACAGACCCAGAAGGACACAGACAGAAGCAGAGAGACACAGACAGACCCAGAAGGACACAGACAGAAGCAGAGAGACACAGACAGAAGCAGAGAGACACAGACAGACCCAGAAGGACACAGACAGAAGCAGAGAGACACAGACAGAAGCAGAGAGACACAGACAGAAGCAGAGAGACACAGACAGACCCAGAAGGACACAGACAGAAGCAGAGAGACACAGACAGACCCAGAAGGACACAGACAGAAGCAGAGAGACACAGACAGACCCAGAAGGACACAGACAGAAGCAGAGAGACACAGACAGAAGCAGAGAGACACAGACAGAAGCAGAGAGACACAGACAGACCCAGAAGGACACAGACAGAAGCAGAGAGACACAGACAGAAGCAGAGAGACACAGACAGACCCAGAAGGACACAGACAGAAGCAGAGAGACACAGACAGAAGCAGAGAGACACAGACAGAAGCAGAGAGACACAGACAGAAGCAGAGAGACACAGACAGACCCAGAAGGACACAGACAGAAGCAGAGAGACACAGACAGACCCAGAAGGACACAGACAGACCCAGAAGGACACAGACAGAAGCAGAGAGACACAGACAGAAGCAGAGAGACACAGACAGAAGCAGAGAGACACAGACAGAAGCAGAGAGACACAGACAGACCCAGAAGGACACAGACAGAAGCAGAGAGACACAGACAGAAGCAGAGAGACACAGACAGACCCAGAAGGACACAGACAGAAGCAGAGAGACACAGACAGAAGCAGAGAGACACAGACAGAAGCAGAGAGACACAGACAGAAGCAGAGAGACACAGACAGAAGCAGAGAGACACAGACAGACCCAGAAGGACACAGACAGAAGCAGAGAGACACAGACAGAAGCAGAGAGACACAGACAGAAGCAGAGAGACACAGACAGAACCAGAGAGGACACAGACAGACCCAGAAGGACACAGACAGAAGCAGAGAGACACAGACAGAAGCAGAGAGACACAGACAGAAGCAGAGAGACACAGACAGAAGCAGAGAGACACAGACAGAAGCAGAGAGACACAGACAGACCCAGAAGGACACAGACAGAAGCAGAGAGACACAGACAGAAGCAGAGAGACACAGACAGAAGCAGAGAGACACAGACAGAAGCAGAGAGACACAGACAGAAGCAGAGAGACACAGACAGAAGCAGAGAGACACAGACAGAAGCAGAGAGACACAGACAGAAGCAGAGAGACACAGACAGAAGCAGAGAGACACAGACAGAAGCAGAGAGACACAGACAGACCCAGAAGGACACAGACAGAAGCAGAGAGACACAGACAGAAGCAGAGAGACACAGACAGAAGCAGAGAGACACAGACAGAACCAGAAGGACACAGACAGAAGCAGAGAGACACAGACAGAAGCAGAGAGACACAGACAGAAGCAGAGAGACACAGACAGACGCAGAGAGGACACAGACAGAAGCAGAGAGACACAGACAGAAGCAGAGAGACACAGACAGAAGCAGAGAGACACAGACAGAAGCAGAGAGACACAGACAGACCCAGAAGAGACACAGACAGAAGCAGAGAGACACAGACAGAAGCAGAGAGACACAGACAGAAGCAGAGAGACACAGACAGACCCAGAAGGACACAGACAGAAGCAGAGAGACACAGACAGACGCCAGAAGACACAGACAGAAGCAGAGAGACACAGACAGAAGCAGAGAGACACAGACAGAAGCAGAGAGACACAGACAGAAGCAGAGAGACACAGACAGAAGCAGAGAGGACACAGACAGAAGCAGAGAGACACAGACAGAAGCAGAGAGACACAGACAGAAGCAGAGAGACACAGACAGAAGCAGAGAGACACAGACAGAAGCAGAGAGACACAGACAGAAGCAGAGAGACACAGACAGAAGCAGAGAGACACAGACAGAAGCAGAGAGACACAGACAGACCAGAAGGACACAGACAGAAGCAGAGAGACACAGACAGACCCAGAAGGACACAGACAGAAGCAGAGAGACACAGACAGAAGCAGAGAGACACAGACAGAAGCAGAGAGACACAGACAGAAGCAGAGAGACACAGACAGAACCAGAAGGACACAGACAGAAGCAGAGAGACACAGACAGAAGCAGAGAGACACAGACAGAAGCAGAGAGACACAGACAGAAGCAGAGAGACACAGACAGAAGCAGAGAGACACAGACAGAAGCAGAGAGACACAGACAGAAGCAGAGAGACACAGACAGAAGCAGAGAGACACAGACAGAAGCAGAGAGACACAGACAGAAGCAGAGAGACACAGACAGAAGCAGAGAGACACAGACAGAAGCAGAGAGACACAGACAGAAGCAGAGAGACACAGACAGACCCAGAAGGACACAGACAGAAGCAGAGAGACACAGACAGAAGCAGAGAGACACAGACAGAAGCAGAGAGACACAGACAGAAGCAGAGAGACACAGACAGAAGCAGAGAGACACAGACAGAAGCAGAGAGACACAGACAGAAGCAGAGAGACACAGACAGACCCAGAAGGACACAGACAGAAGCAGAGAGACACAGACAGAAGCAGAGAGACACAGACAGAAGCAGAGAGACACAGACAGAAGCAGAGAGACACAGACAGACCCAGAAGGACACAGACAGAAGCAGAGAGACACAGACAGACCCAGAAGGACACAGACAGAAGCAGAGAGACACAGACAGAACCAGAAGGACACAGACAGAAGCAGAGAGACACAGACAGAAGCAGAGAGACACAGACAGAAGCAGAGAGACACAGACAGAAGCAGAGAGACACAGACAGAAGCAGAGAGACACAGACAGAAGCAGAGAGACACAGACAGAAGCAGAGAGACACAGACAGACCCAGAAGGACACAGACAGAAGCAGAGAGACACAGACAGAAGCAGAGAGACACAGACAGAAGCAGAGAGACACAGACAGAAGCAGAGAGACACAGACAGACCCAGAAGGACACAGACAGAAGCAGAGAGACACAGACAGAAGCAGAGAGACACAGACAGAAGCAGAGAGACACAGACAGAAGCAGAGAGACACAGACAGACCCAGAAGGACACAGACAGAAGCAGAGAGACACAGACAGAAGCAGAGAGACACAGACAGACCCAGAAGGACACAGACAGAAGCAGAGAGACACAGACAGAAGCAGAGAGACACAGACAGAAGCAGAGAGACACAGACAGAAGCAGAGAGACACAGACAGAAGCAGAGAGACACAGACAGAAGCAGAGAGACACAGACAGACCCAGAAGGACACAGACAGAAGCAGAGAGACACAGACAGAAGCAGAGAGACACAGACAGAAGCAGAGAGACACAGACAGAAGCAGAGAGACACAGACAGAAGCAGAGAGACACAGACAGAAGCAGAGAGACACAGACAGAAGCAGAGAGACACAGACAGAAGCAGAGAGACACAGACAGAAGCAGAGAGACACAGACAGAAGCAGAGAGACACAGACAGACCCAGAAGGACACAGACAGAAGCAGAGAGACACAGACAGAAGCAGAGAGACACAGACAGAAGCAGAGAGACACAGACAGACCCAGAAGGACACAGACAGAAGCAGAGAGACACAGACAGAAGCAGAGAGACACAGACAGAAGCAGAGAGACACAGACAGAAGCAGAGAGACACAGACAGACCCAGAAGGACACAGACAGAAGCAGAGAGACACAGACAGAAGCAGAGAGACACAGACAGACCCAGAAGGACACAGACAGAAGCAGAGAGACACAGACAGAAGCAGGAGACACAGACAGACCCAGAAGGACACAGACAGAAGCAGAGAGACACAGACAGAAGCAGAGAGACACAGACAGAAGCAGAGAGACACAGACAGAAGCAGAGAGACACAGACAGACCCAGAAGGACACAGACAGAAGCAGAGAGACACAGACAGAAGCAGGGAGACACAGACAGACCCAGAAGGACACAGACAGAAGCAGAGAGACACAGACAGAAGCAGAGAGACACAGACAGAAGCAGAGAGACACAGACAGACCCAGAAGGACACAGACAGAAGCAGAGAGACACAGACAGACCCAGAAGGACACAGACAGAAGCAGAGAGACACAGACAGAAGCAGAGAGACACAGACAGAAGCAGAGAGACACAGACAGAAGCAGGGAGACACAGACAGAAGCAGAGAGACACAGACAGACCCAGAAGGACACAGACAGAAGCAGAGAGACACAGACAGAAGCAGAGAGACACAGACAGAAGCAGAGAGACACAGACAGAAGCAGAGAGACACAGACAGACCCAGAAGGACACAGACAGAAGCAGAGAGACACAGACAGACCCAGAAGGACACAGACAGAAGCAGAGAGACACAGACAGAAGCAGAGAGACACAGACAGAAGCAGAGAGACACAGACAGACCCAGAAGGACACAGACAGAAGCAGAGAGACACAGACAGACCCAGAAGGACACAGACAGAAGCAGAGAGACACAGACAGACCCAGAAGGACACAGACAGAAGCAGAGAGACACAGACAGAAGCAGAGAGACACAGACAGACCCAGAAGGACACAGACAGAAGCAGAGAGACACAGACAGAAGCAGAGAGACACAGACAGAAGCAGAGAGACACAGACAGACCCAGAAGGACACAGACAGAAGCAGAGAGACACAGACAGAAGCAGAGAGACACAGACAGACCCAGAAGGACACAGACAGAAGCAGAGAGACACAGACAGAAGCAGAGAGACACAGACAGACCCAGAAGGACACAGACAGAAGCAGAGAGACACAGACAGAAGCAGAGAGACACAGACAGAAGCAGAGAGACACAGACAGACCCAGAAGGACACAGACAGAAGCAGAGAGACACAGACAGAAGCAGAGAGACACAGACAGAAGCAGAGAGACACAGACAGACCCAGAAGGACACAGACAGAAGCAGAGAGACACAGACAGAAGCAGAGAGACACAGACAGAAGCAGAGAGACACAGACAGACCCAGAAGGACACAGACAGAAGCAGAGAGACACAGACAGAAGCAGAGAGACACAGACAGAAGCAGAGAGACACAGACAGAAGCAGAGAGACACAGACAGACCCAGAAGGACACAGACAGAAGCAGAGAGACACAGACAGAAGCAGAGAGACACAGACAGACCCAGAAGGACACAGACAGAAGCAGAGAGACACAGACAGACCCAGAAGGACACAGACAGAAGCAGAGAGACACAGACAGAAGCAGAGAGACACAGACAGAAGCAGAGAGACACAGACAGAAGCAGAGAGACACAGACAGACCCAGAAGGACACAGACAGAAGCAGAGAGACACAGACAGACCCAGAAGGACACAGACAGAAGCAGAGAGACACAGACAGACCCAGAAGGACACAGACAGAAGCAGAGAGACACAGACAGAAGCAGAGAGACACAGACAGAAGCAGAGAGACACAGACAGACCCAGAAGGACACAGACAGAAGCAGAGAGACACAGACAGACCCAGAAGGACACAGACAGACCCAGAAGGACACAGACAGAAGCAGAGAGACACAGACAGAAGCAGAGAGACACAGACAGAAGCAGAGAGACACAGACAGAAGCAGAGAGACACAGACAGACCCAGAAGGACACAGACAGAAGCAGAGAGACACAGACAGAAGCAGAGAGACACAGACAGAAGCAGAGAGACACAGACAGAAGCAGAGAGACACAGACAGACCCAGAAGGACACAGACAGAAGCAGAGAGACACAGACAGAAGCAGAGAGACACAGACAGAAGCAGAGAGACACAGACAGAAGCAGAGAGACACAGACAGACCCAGAAGGACACAGACAGAAGCAGAGAGACACAGACAGAAGCAGAGAGACACAGACAGACCCAGAAGGACACAGACAGAAGCAGAGAGACACAGACAGAAGCAGAGAGACACAGACAGAAGCAGAGAGACACAGACAGAAGCAGAGAGACACAGACAGAAGCAGAGAGACACAGACAGAAGCAGAGAGACACAGACAGACCCAGAAGGACACAGACAGAAGCAGGGAGACACAGACAGAAGCAGAGAGACACAGACAGAAGCAGAGAGACACAGACAGACCCAGAAGGACACAGACAGAAGCAGGGAGACACAGACAGACCCAGAAGGACACAGACAGACCCAGAAGGACACAGACAGAAGCAGAGAGACACAGACAGAAGCAGAGAGACACAGACAGACCCAGAAGGACACAGACAGAAGCAGGGAGACACAGACAGACCCAGAAGGACACAGACAGAAGCAGAGAGACACAGACAGAAGCAGAGAGACACAGACAGAAGCAGAGAGACACAGACAGAAGCAGAGAGACACAGACAGTCACAGAAGGACACAGACAGAAGCAGAGAGACACAGACAGAAGCAGAGAGACACAGACAGAAGCAGAGAGACACAGACAGACCCAGAAGGACACAGACAGAAGCAGAGAGACACAGACAGAAGCAGAGAGACACAGACAGACCCAGAAGGACACAGACAGAAGCAGAGAGACACAGACAGAAGCAGAGAGACACAGACAGAAGCAGAGAGACACAGACAGAAGCAGAGAGACACAGACAGAAGCAGAGAGACACAGACAGACCCAGAAGGACACAGACAGAAGCAGAGAGACACAGACAGAAGCAGAGAGACACAGACAGAAGCAGAGAGACACAGACAGACCCAGAAGGACACAGACAGACCCAGAAGGACACAGACAGAAGCAGGGAGACACAGACAGAAGCAGAGAGACACAGACAGAAGCAGAGAGACACAGACAGAAGCAGAGAGACACAGACAGACCCAGAAGGACACAGACAGAAGCAGAGAGACACAGACAGAAGCAGAGAGACACAGACAGAAGCAGAGAGACACAGACAGAAGCAGAGAGACACAGACAGAAGCAGAGAGACACAGACAGAAGCAGAGAGACACAGACAGAAGCAGAGAGACACAGACAGACCCAGAAGGACACAGACAGAAGCAGAGAGACACAGACAGAAGCAGAGAGACACAGACAGAAGCAGAGAGACACAGACAGACCCAGAAGGACACAGACAGAAGCAGAGAGACACAGACAGAAGCAGAGAGACACAGACAGAAGCAGAGAGACACAGACAGACCCAGAAGGACACAGACAGAAGCAGAGAGACACAGACAGAAGCAGAGAGACACAGACAGAAGCAGAGAGACACAGACAGAAGCAGAGAGACACAGACAGACCCAGAAGGACACAGACAGAAGCAGAGAGACACAGACAGACCCAGAAGGACACAGACAGAAGCAGAGAGACACAGACAGACCCAGAAGGACACAGACAGAAGCAGAGAGACACAGACAGAAGCAGAGAGACACAGACAGAAGCAGAGAGACACAGACAGAAGCAGAGAGACACAGACAGACCCAGAAGGACACAGACAGAAGCAGAGAGACACAGACAGAAGCAGAGAGACACAGACAGAAGCAGAGAGACACAGACAGAAGCAGAGAGACACAGACAGAAGCAGAGAGACACAGACAGACCCAGAAGGACACAGACAGAAGCAGAGAGACACAGACAGAAGCAGAGAGACACAGACAGAAGCAGAGAGACACAGACAGAAGCAGAGAGACACAGACAGAAGCAGAGAGACACAGACAGACCCAGAAGGACACAGACAGAAGCAGAGAGACACAGACAGAAGCAGAGAGACACAGACAGAAGCAGAGAGACACAGACAGACCCAGAAGGACACAGACAGAAGCAGGGAGACACAGAAAGACAGAGAGTGACACAGACAGACCGGTCGGTGAGTGTAACACACATGCAACTTGTGTGTTAGCGCACCCGTAAAACTCTGAGAATTTATGACCGCACATTAATAGAGATGCATTGATTTTGTGTCTTCTCCCTTCTCGCAGGAGAAAACACGTCATTTAAAGAGATTCATGGGGTTGTTTGTTTTGTCTCCCTGGCCTGCACGTCTTTTGATGCACTGGTCAGGAATAGTGGTCCTATGTCGTTGTTTTTATTTAGTTTTTAATTAAATAAAGACTGTTTCATATTCAGTGGCAGCTGGTAAGATATATTTTAGATGAGGCTGTGCCACATCCAGTGATTTGGCAGTGAGTTGCTGCCAAAAAAGTAAAGTAAGATATTTCCACCTAAAAGGTTATACACTCCTGTATTTCATTGTAGCGCAGCACAAGCACCAGCTCACAGTGGGTGGAAATGTCCGTCATCTCGTCTGCTTGAATGGCGACAAAATTGGCGTTCTTCACTTGGTCCTGAATATAACTCCTCACCACGGAAAACACACATTCTCAATACCAAGTACGTCAAGTACGTACTCGTGTACTTGCTAGTATGGACTTGTCGGAAGTACGGATTTCTGAGGACGCGAGTACGCAAGTACGCTCATTGTGCATTTGGAACAGAAGTGTACTTGATTACGTCAAATACGCCAACGTTGCCGCCAAAAATATTTTCTAAAAAACGATCGTTTTTGATTTTTCTGTTCATCGCAGCCTCTCTGCTCACTGCCCGTGTGTGCAACAGCAAAGTAAAATCAAAACCAAAAATGGACCAAGCTACAATTGCATTTGCAGTTGGAATGCTTTATTTTAAAGCTGAAGAGGAAGCGGTGAAGCTGAGGAGGGAGCTACGGGAGCGAAGAGCCAGGATGTGGAGGAGCAGGAGGCTAATAGCATACCTGTCAACTTCGGTACGTTTTTTCCAAACAGAACTTCTCTGCCATCTTCTCTTGTGCCGCATTGCTTTCTGGGATACGCAGAAGCATCCTCGATAAAATGGGCGGAGCAAGTACACACCAGGGAATGTGGAGCGTACTTGCATACTTTGAATTGGAACAGTACTTGGTCCTTAAGTGATAACGTTAAAGTACAGACAAGTATGCATATTGAGAAACGGCCACAGTCGCTGTTTTCAGGTGCTCCTTTAGCACGTTATCCAGGAAGGGAACAAGATCTACCAGACCCCGAAAAAATACCGGAGTTTTCTGACAAGTCAGTCTCATCATGTCCACGCAAGGCCAACTCAAAAGTACCACAAACTTTCCTCACCGCCAGCTTGTGACCGTCATCCAGCTGCGTAGCGATGTTCTGCCGTCCTAATATGGCTCGCTTCACAGAGTTATCCATGTGTGTTCTGGTGTTTCCTTATTTTCTCGTAAAGATGTTTCATATCCCTTACTCCTGTAACTTTGTAGGCGGGATCTGTCCTAGTCGTTTTAAAAAAGCATGGCTGCATCGAGCTAGCCAAGCCTTTCTGGTGTACCAGTTAGGAGAGAAGCCTCTCATGTACCGCTTTCCCTTCTCACTTGCCGGTTGTTTGCTCGCAGGTCAGGTTGATCCGGGCACAACTTTTTTTATCCGAAGCTTCTCCATCAAAGTTCTCCTCTCAAATGGGTCTTGAAGGAGAGATCTTACAGAGTTAGGACTGGGTCTCATCGGGGGTTGACATTTTTCTTGCTGTCATTTAGAAAAATGGAGCCTGTTGAGAGTCTAACTGTTACCGGGCGCTCACACCAAAAGCATCTTGAGGCCGTGGCCGTGGTCATCGATACATCGGTTCACTCTTTCACCATAGATCGCACTCTGGGCGGTTACATGCTGCCATTCCGACATCTCGCCATTCCGACATTGGCCTCCAATTGTCTGAATGGCGACACTTATTTTTTTTATCAAACGTCCCGTCATTCCGACACTTTTTTCCTCCTATGGTCGGAATGGCGGTATCTTTTTTTTTTTTAACATACCGCCATTCCGACAGTTCCTTTTAATAGCCTATGTTTTACCCAAAACATTTTACACTAATGATATGCCGGCGCAAATACGCCCTAAAGTTTGGCGCACAAACTCTGCACATGCAGAGGCCACAGCCCCACAAACAAACTTTAATAATCTATTATCAAAAACCCCTGAAATGTCAAATATAAAAATACAGATATTAATGTAACTCTGGCGAGACTGAAACTGATTAAGCAGAAATACAGTGTCAGTGAGCTGTCAGGCAGCCAGCTGGAGCGGAGCTCTCCACAGAGCCCATGCGTCTTTTGCACGCTGTCATCATATGCAAAAGTAATAATTGCAGTTACAGATATCACGGCTACTGTACAGGACACAGTTGCGAGCACTCTGCCTTGCCTTGCCAATAGGAGAGGAGAGAAATGACAGCATAGAACGTATAAAACACAACAAAATGCAGTAAAAACGTTTATTCATGTTATTCACGTGATTTATGAGTACTCGCTCCAATTTTGGGAAGCGCGGATGGGCTTTGCGCATTTGGCACAAACACACAGCCGTTGCGCAAGGCTTTAAACAGCCTGTTGATATCTTAAGGACCTAACTGGTCACACCTGGGAGTAAATGTCATGTAGAGATTGTTTTTACATGACATTAAAGCTGAACATATAGCTTTCATCCACAAACCAACGTGGGAGAGCCCGAAGACGCATGTGCCAGACGCACATAGGCATGCGTAAAACCAATTTTGAACACTTCATGCTGTTTATTTGCTTTCTTTTAGTTAACTTTCGTTTCTTTTGGATTCTTGTGCGTGTTATGGAGCCGTTTCGGTCCATGTTTGTAAGCCTTTTTTTCCTAGATTAAATTTTCGGAAGTGGCATTGGAGTGTATGATTGAAAACCACCGCGGTCTGCTTCTCCTCCTCCAGTTGCCGAGACTTTGTGTTTTTAATAACGCTTATCTGTAAACATGTGTTAAACATATAAATTGCATGAACAGAAAGAAGGGACTCACCTGTTGAGTAATGCACATTTCCTTATACTGAAAGCCTTGTCGGAATGGTGGGACGTTTGAATGTCGGAATAGCGGGATGTCGGAATGGTGGGATGTCGGAATAGCGGGATGTCGGAATGGTGGGATGTCGGAATAGCGGGATGTCGGAATGGTGGGATGTCGGAATGGTGGGATGTCGGAATAGCGGGATGTCGGAATGGTGGGATGTCGGAATAGCGGGATGTCGGAATGGTGGGATGTCGGAATAGCGGGATGTCGGAATGGTGGGATGTCGGAATGGTGGGATGTCGGAATGGGTGTTGCCACCCCTCTGGGCAGCCTTCTTTGTGTTGCATCTGCATATTTGCGATTGAAATGCAGGACTCGTTGTCGTCGGCCCATCTGGGTCCATAACGTCCTGCGAACAATAATAGCATATAAATTATATTAGAAATAAAGCAACATTTTAGAAAAATAGTTTATGTTCCTGTTTTTTTATTTTAGATAAAGTTTTAATTAAGTTTAACCCAAATGTCTGTTCACCTTGAATGTGTTGTTTATGTGCACAATATATGATTATGTGAACGTGTGTGTGTTTTTAATATAGCCTAATCACTTGTCTTTAACATCTAAATTTCTCGTTTAACAGATACCTTGCAACTGGGTACTCTTTCCGCACTATAGCTATACAGCTATCGTGTGGGGCATTCCACAGTGTGCAGCATTGTGGCAGAAGAGGCCAGGGCAATATGGGATTGTCTGGTGGAGGAGTACCTGCCTGTCCCAACAACAGAAGATTGGAGAGCCATTTCTGCTGACTTCTACCAGCGCTGGAACTTCCCAAACTGTTTGGGATCCATAGATGGGAAGCATGTAGTCAACCAGGCTCCAAACAACTCTGGCTCACTGTTCCACAACTACAAGGGGACATTCTCTATTGTCCTCTTGGCAGTTGTGGATGCTCAATACTGCTTCTGTGTGGTAGATGTCGGCAGTTATGGGAGGAGCAGTAATGGAGGGACCCTGGCACACTCCACCTTTGGTCAGGCACTCGTGGATCACACGCTCCAGTTTCCTGAAGATGCCCTGCTTCCAGGAGCGGAGAACTTGGGACCACAGCCCCATGTGTTTATGGCAGATGAAGCCTTTGCCCTCTGCAGGGATGTCATGAGGCCTTTTCCAGGAGCCAAGCTCCCTCCCAGGAACAGGGTCTTCAACAATAGGCTGTCAAGGGCGAGGATGATAGTTGAAAACGCCTTCGGTATCCTGTCCAGTCAGTGGCAAACGTACTGCTGGGTCATTTGTGTGAGCCCTGAAAATGTAGACGCAAGTGTGAAGGCGACCTGTATCCTGCACAATTACATCAGGAGGAACACCAGCACCAGGAGGAAACCAGTGCCAGTGTCAGCAACAATGCTGCACAGAAGGCAATTCGTGTGAGGGAGATCTATGCTTCCAACTTCTCAGCTGAGGGTGCAGTGCCTTGGCAACCTAGGCTATAGTCACAAAACACATCAACAAAAAAGGTTATTTAAAGAACCAACCACATTAAACTAAAGTGCATGTTCTCCTCCTCCTGTCGTTCAGAAATAATAGTTTAGCAGAATTATTAGCAAACACAGAGTTACATTCCAAGCGTCATTGTAATGATTAGTAAAAAAAACAACATTTTTTGGATCAGGAAATATTTATTAAACATTTTTATATAACAAAGGAACGTGCTTTGAACAAAAATAAAAAAAGAGAATGAAAATGTAATAAAAACAAATTGGAACAAAAAACACAACAAAAATAATGATTGTTGGCAGGTGGCCTCAAAAATTAGCTTGTGCATTTTGAATTTTATATCTGCCTTCCTCTTTGCTGACAGGGACATGAGGTCTGGGAGAAGGCCTTAAAATAATTGCCTGTCCGGATCATGGGGTGCTGTCTGGGTCACAGCCTTCTCCACAGCACCCATCAGCTGCCTCTCAAAGGGAGAGAGGGAATCTTCATGTGGCCTCTTTTGTGCCGTAGGCCGAGACCTCTTCCTGGAGGTAGATGGTGATGGTGATTGGAATGTGTATGATGGGGCTTAAAATTCAAGGGGCACAGGTTGCAAAAACAGAAGGAATTAATCTCTGCATCACTGGTGGTGCTGGCATCCTCCCCTCCATATCCCCCATCTGCCTGCCCCTGACTGTCACCTTGAGGGAAATTGCTGCTGGTGGCCCTGTCCTCTGTAAAGGCATTTAAAAATGATTTGGCTATAATGCCATGGCCTGCTGGTAGATGCCTCAGCCCCGCTCCTGCACCTCTCCTTCTCTTTTTTTCTCTCCCTCCCTCCTAGAGTAATTGTTTCTGTTGTGGAAATTACTGTATTTCTAATGCCTTGAACTGTCATTCAAGAATATTGCAAAATCGTTACACTTAGATGTAGAAATGAGTTCTAAAGGCAGTGAAACTGGAGGGTTTGTTCATCTGTTTACTGTAGCAAAAAATACACTAGAGTTATTACTGCAGTTTTTGATGATTTCAGAAAAATAACTCTCCCTTGTTCTACACAAAGTCTGGTTGAACACACAAAGCTGTTCTTTGTATTTTTTCTTGGTCAAACTGTATGTTTCCTTTTTACAACAAGTTTGTACTTGTCCTTAATTTTAGACACAACTGACTGCCAATAACATATTTTCTCTCAGTCATAGTTTAATTATCTTATCGAAGGAATTTTTTAAGTCCAATAACAATGCATGGTCTTTGTTTTCTACTGTTGACAGATCTTCCTGTGCCAGTAGTCTCGGAATTTCTGCCTACAAAACCCTGCAACTTTGCCTTTCCGCAAACGTCCAGTTCTAATATAATGACTAAATTTTATCCATTCCTCAACTTGCTGTCTGGACGTTTTACGTTTTATCTTTTTCAAGAACACTTCCAGTTTTTTAACTTCAGACCTCCTGGATGTTGTTAACATATCTCCTCTAAAAACAGCGATTGTCAAACCAATATTAAAAAAGAACAATTTGGACTCCCCACAAATGAATAACTACAGGCTGATTTCAAACATTTCCTTTTATGGTAGAAGAATAGAAAAATCAGTTTTTTAACAGCTGAACCAGTTTCTGACATCTTCCGGTCAGCGTTCTGCCCACACCACAGCAGAAAATCCTTGTTAAAGTGATAAGCAACATCCAGTTAAACACCAACAGTGACATTTCTGGCTTAGCTTTACTGGATCTGAGTGCTGCATTTGATACCAATGACCACATACTGTTCCACTGACTGGAAAACTGTGTGGGACTTTTTTCACAGCACTGATTTCACATTGAAATCTTTAATAATGATAAATACCACTGCAATATAATATCCCTTTGGGGATTAATGAGGTGCTGAATTGTTACCAACGATTGTAGGACCCACAAAACTGAAAGAATTACACACGTGGACAAAATTGTTGGTACCCCTCAGTTAAAGAAGGAAAAACCCACAATTCTCACTGAAATCACTTGAAACCTACAAAAGTAACAATAAATAAAAATTTATTTAAAATGAAATAATCAAAATCAGCCATTACTTTTGAATTGTTGATTAACATAATTATTAAAAAAAAAAAAACTAAAGAAATAGGGCTGGACAAAAATGATGGTACCTCTATAAAAGATAGAAAACTATTTGACCAGAGTGACATGATTAACTCAGCTGTGTCCTTTAATTGACATCACAGGTGTTTCCAAACTCATAATCAGTCAGTCTGCCTATTTAAAGGGAGACAAGTAGTCACTCTGCTGTTTGGTGAAAAGGTGTGTACCACACTGAACATGGACAACAGAAAGCGGAGGAGAGAATTGTCCCAGGACATCCGAAAAAAAATGATAGACAAACATCTTAAAGGTGCAGGCTGTAAGACCATCTCTAAACAGCTTGAAGTTCCTGTGACAACAGTGGCTCATATTATTCAGAAGTTCAAGACCCACGGGACAGTAGCCAACCTCCCTGGACGTGGCCGCAAGAGGAAACTTGATGACAGATTGAAGAGACAGATCGTTGGAATTGTATCCAAAGAGCCCAGGACAACCTCCAAAGAAATCAAAGGTGAACTCCAAGGCGTTGTTTGAGCCAAAGTGGACTTCATGGGAGACGACCAAGGAGGACACCACTGCTGAAAATAAATCATAAAAAAGCGAGACTGGAATTTGCAAAAATGCATGTTTACCAGCCACAAAGCTTCTGGGAGAATGTCCTTTGGACAGATGAGACCAAACTGGAGCTTTTTGGTAAGGCACATCAACTCTATGTTCATAGACTCAAAAACCAAGCATACGAAGAAAAGAACCCTGTCCCTACGGTGAAACATGGAGGAGGCTCAGCAATGTTTTGGGGCTGCTTTGCTGCATCTGGCACAGGGTGTCTTGAATGTGTGCAAGGTAAAATGAAATCTGACGACTATCAAGGCATTCTGGAGAGAAATGTGCTGCCTAGTGTCAGAAAGCTTGGTCTCAGTCGCAGGTCATGGGTCTTCCAACAGGACAACGATCCAAAACACACAGCCAAAAACACCCAAGAACGGCTGAGAGAAAAGCGTTGGACTGTTCTAAATTGGCCTTCCATGAGCCCAGATCTGAATCCCATTGAACATCTGTGGAAGGAGCTGAAACATGCCATTTGGAGAAGACACCCATCAAACCTGAGACAACTGGAGCAGTTTGCTCATGAGGAGTGGGCCAAAATACCTGTTGACAGCTGCAGAACGCTCATTGACAAATACAGAAATCGTTTAATTGCAGTGATTGCCTCAAAAGGTTGTGCAACAAAATATTAAGTTATGGGTACCATCATTTTTGTCCAGCCCTATTTCATTAGTTTGTTTTTTTTTTAAAATAATTATGTTAATCAACAATTCAAAAGTAATGGCTGATTTTGATTATTTAATTTTAAATAAATTTTTATTTATTGTTACTTTTGTAGGTTTCAAGTGATTTCAGTGAGAATTGTGGGTTTTTCCTACTTTAACTGAGGGGTACCAACAATTTTGTCCACGTGTATAGTAACCCAATGGAATGTTCAACTGAACATCAGGACATTTTGGGCCATCCAGAATTTCTGTCGGAAAGCTGGGGGTTACAGGGCTGCAAGGGCATGAGCATTCAATATCAAATTGATAACTATGATTTTAAATAAGTTGACCAAGAGGCAGCATGTAAACTGAAACAAGAGTAGCAGCTTCAGTTAAAACGTTAATGCTGTGTGCCTTTCAAATCAGCTACACCTCTCTAAAGCCTCTGCCAAAAAGTTTTATATGCAAGTTTTTTAATAAAAGACATCCATTGAGTTGTCAGGCAGCTTTCATTTTATTGTATGTATCAGGAAACAACATGTTCCCAACACACATCAAACAAACAGATAACCACACGTGTACATAAAGTTTTGGTATCATTAGTCAGTTATGAGCAATAAATGGACACCATAACATGAGCAAGTTTGGCTTTTTGTTGCCCTTCAGTGGAGGACAAGCAGGTTGTTCGTCAGTATGTTTGAAACACTGATAAAACCAAACCCTTAGTAAACATCACTTTGCTTCAGTACAAACATGATGCTGGATGAGAGGCACACTGACACAAAATGTTTCCTTTACATTAAGAGAAAAAAAAGTCTGAATTCTCTCTCCACAGACGAGACTTGGCGCAGCTTCTAAGCAGTGTGCTGCTACACAACAAGCCAATGTGAAAATGTCACGAGTTAACGTTATTAAAAAAGTCAATTCTGTCACAGCTACTGCATCCTCTCACATATATATTCAAATGAGATGACATGCAACAACAGCAGAGATTAAGTAAAGAAACGCTGGAAAGGGGTATATGTGCAAATCAAGTAGTTACAATACACTAGGCTTTTTGATTGAAAACAGACGTCATATAAAAAGTAGGGCTGTCATAGTTAATTAATCACATCACGATTAACGCGTTAAGAAAATTAACGTGTTAATTTTTAAGCGGTTAATCGTGGCCTTAATAAATAGGAGAAAAGTCACAAAGAGTTCTGAATCTGATGTGTCTAATGACTGCAGTTTTTCATTCATTGAACTGTCATTAGGCCCTGCTCTGTTTGCAGTTTGTTGTCTACTACCTCTTCAGTTTTAAGAACACATTCTTGTAGCATTTTATGTGCTGTTTGTGAAATAGACATGTCAAGTGGATCTACAATGCACTTTTTGATTTGAAAGAATAATATAAAGATTAATCGTGAGTTAACTATTAATAAAAAATTGATTAATCGCGATTAAATAAATGAATTGTTTGACAGCCCTAATAAAAGCTGATCCTAATATTCACAGTTATGGCCAGGACACAAAATGATATCTAAATACACGAGGAAAAGGCTCAACAAATGTATGCCTTCACAATGACAGACATTCTCTCAGGGAAATCAGCCAGAATCTCCCTTCATTCATTCCTTTGGTTTTATCTGTTTCACCTCTCTGACAAGAAAAAGCAAGTGTTCAGCTGCTGGTGCTTGAAAGACTAATTCAAGTGTGCTCCACTCCGACATGCTCTCCACGTGGTATTCATTCATCTCTGCTCAAGGTTCAAATGTTCATGTTAAATCTCTCTTATTATCAAAGGGAATGTTGCAAGTATCTGAGCCTAATTGTGGCCCTTAAGGTAAAATCAGTCCCCTGTAGTATATTGAGACTTGCGTAAGGTGTCAGATTTAAGCACTAATGACAGAGGTTCAGGTCGGAGCAAGTTGATTAATGCCTGAAAGACAGCAGAAGCAAAACTGGTATCAAAAGATATTTTTCATCATGGAGTAAGAAGTTGAAAATAATAGCTTAATAAATTGATAACTAAATCAAAAGGAATGTTTTGCAAGTTACTTGCAGGGCAATAATAAAAACAACTTTGGAAAGAGAAATTTCAATTAAACCAGTGAACCTTCTCCAGGAGACCATTTTTTACTTTATCCCATATTAAAGACTGTTAAAGTGCATTGTTCAAGCCAGACTGTATACCTGCTGCTGAGCAATAGCCACTGTAGCTGCTTATATTCAGTTCATTCAACTCAAACGCGTCAAATATCCTGTAACTTTCCAAAAACCACATGGTCCATTGGATTAAAGGTCACTTTCTATAATGACAGTGTAAATAAGATCCTGTACAAAATCTGGCAGCCAAAAAAATTGTTCTTATTAATAGTTTAGAATTGGGTTGTAAAGAACAGTAGTTAAGCTATCAGTCTCAGCTTCTTAAGAACTCAAGAGAAAGCCTTATTAGTAAGTGGTACCACATAACTTGGGTAAAATGACACAAAGAGGGGAAAGAAAGCTCCACAATCTAAAAGACTACACACATAACACCGCTAAAATTCTAATTAAAAAGCAAAACTCCACATATAATCCATGCAAAATATGTCATATACACCATAAACCTACCAAAATGATCTGTAAGAGCCGCTGGTTTTGGATGAATAAGATAATAAATACGCCACCAGAAAGGTCACCATAGAGGAGTTCAGCACAGTAAAAAGTCAGCTGGAAAACAAGACCATACCATCCACCAATAAGCAGATTGCTCTGCAGTGTGTTTCTACACGTTTGTGTGCCAGCAGCAGTCCCATCACATTCCATAAGTGACTGAGCTGAGTGCAGGTCTCTTCTTGCCTTTAATCTTCAGAGATCCATAACGAGCCTGGTGGCAAAAATCAAAGCAAACATGAATGAATGAGCATACACACAAACAAACAAACTTTTTCATATTTTAATGTATGATTTCCATTTTGTAGATATCATTTTTTCCTGTCAGCAGTATAAAGAAGACCACTTGCATCTTTGCGGACTTTAGATCTTGTTATCTTGACGCTCTGCGATCGCCTCAGTCCTTTCTGACTGACAGCCTCATCTTCAGAAAAGGTGGGCTCCGTCTCTTCGTCTGTCCTCTCCTCCTGCTCATAAAAGTACTCTGAAAAGCAGAAACAGACACACCACATGCAGCTATATAAAACCATGGAACTATATCAGGGGCCATGTTTGAAAGTTCATGTAACCTTTAATTAGGCAGAACAATCTCGCTGAGACTGAAGGACCCTTTCAGATTTGACTTTCTCCTCCTCTCACGAAGAAGAACCCTGAGATACTTAAACTCCTCCACAGTGACTCACTCTCAACCAGAGAGGCCAGTCCACCCCAGTGCCTGCTGGAGGTCTCTGCTTGATAATGCCAACAAGATCACAAGCACAAAAAGCAAAGATGCTATCCAAAGCTGACCAAAATGGAAAACCTACAGCCCCGGAGTGCTTAGAAATTCTGTCCAGAAAGTTAGAAACATAAGAAGTGACAAAGAGCAGTCCTAGAAGAGTCCACACACACTGACTTACAGCCAGCAATGTGAAGCTCTCCCTGCAGATGCAAAGGGACTGGATGGCCCACAGAAAAGGTCTGATACTCCCACCTGCACCTCCCACATGACACTAAGGACACAGGGATACGTTTTCTCCCAGTCCACAAAACACATAAAGGCACGTGGTCCCTGTTGTGAGACCAGAACAAAAACTCATTGCTCCTCCTGAATCTTCTGAAGACTCTTCTTGAGGTAAAACAGACTATATGGATCTATATGTTCCAAACACTTTCCAAACTGCCAGTTTCAGACCACCAAGGCCTGCACGTTTGACTGCCACACAACCCCGGACACAGAAAACACGAGGGGCCCTGATGGTATCCTGCAGGCAGGTTGGGATTCTAAATGACAGATTTCTCCACTTTTGGAATTGTGGTTTTTTCTTAGCGTAATTTCTTCATTTTTTTCCCCTTGTCCTGTCCAGCATTATGCCAGCAGAATTGTAATCTGAATACCGTTTATGCCAAACAGATTTGCTTTGCCAAGGGAAGCTTTAAGAATGTAAAGCTCCCTTTGATGAATGTTTCATTCTTAAGATGGCAGAAAACACTGACATAGTGACATCTTTTGCAGCAACGACGTGTGTAAATGTTTTGTGCCGCTAACTGTCTGCAGCACAGGGATTCAGTTCATTGTTAACAGGGAAATATTCATGTTCCCAAAAGAAGAAACAGTAAAGTTCTGACATTTTACTTTAAAGATCTGTTCATCAAACAACCATGTGTTTCAGTTCTTTGTGGCTGTTTGAAATGGTTTCATCATTTCAGTAATCTAAATGACTCAACTGGATGTGTTAGTACTCTTCAGAGATTTAAAGCATCTGAAGGTTTATTTCTAACATACAAAAGTATCATTATGCACAGTAAGGTACAGTTCCTTATGCTTCTATTCTAGTGTGAAGACACAGGACAGAATAAAACAATATAAAGAGAGAAAAGGATCAGCGAACACAGACCCGTGTTATTCATCAACAGGTGACAAACCTACTGTGAAATGCAACCAATAATAATAATGACAAGGGAAAATCGGACATCATCATCACCTGTCAGAATCAGTCAACCTTGTTGATGTCTTGTGACTGCTGGTGATTACAGACCTGGGCTGACTTTGTGTTAGGCAGCTGACGGATTTAAACTGTGAACGTGTGGGCAGCTGGTCCAGCAGAGGTCAGCAGAGGCCTGCTGTTACTTTGAAAAACACACTTGCTATTTTAGGCACCAGCAAGTGAAGTCTGATTTACAAGCATTAGGGGTCTACCAGCATGGGTGAAACATAATCATTTGGCTCAAATTAGAAGAAGAACTGAGTGCATCAGTCTTTCTCCAGGGGCTACTGCAGGCCATTTTCCTTCTTGTAACTTTCTGCAGATATAAGTACCTCTCTCCATGTTTCTGATCAATGGTTGCAGACACAGTGTTAATCATTACATAGTTGCTATTAATTCTGTTTTTTCCTGTCCTGGTGCCCCCTCATCTAACTGGTCGGAGTGGTTGGCTGCCTTCCCTGAGCCTTATTCTACCAAATTTTTCTTCCTTACAAAAAACTTTGTGAGAATGTTGTTTCTGTTTCTGGTTCTAGCTCTCACTGTTGTTACATCTGGATTCTATAAGGGGCCCCTTCCAACTCTCAAGAGTTGGAGGCAATTCTTCACTGTTCCCCTCCGAGGGGAAAGAGAGTGGAAAGAGACCAAGTCCAGCTTTATATAAGATTTCAAAATATCAAACAATATGAAAAAATATCTTCTGCACGGCACACTTTGGCTGGATAGTATAATCCTATTGAACAGAAACCAGACTGATGTGTGATGTCTCAAGTTGTTTCAGCAGACAATTCTCCCATTTTGAAAACTGGAAAAAGTAATTTGCACAGGACTAACATATTACTGTAATTCTCCAGGAGTTCCTTTTTTTTGTCTGGACTGTAGAGAGGAGAGGATATTCCAGTCATTGCAGCCAAAGTATTCTGTGGTAAATCTCTTCAATTTCCTGTTATGTAGCGACCTGTAGGCTTTGTAAAACATCACCTAAACTAGCTTTGGCCAAAAAAGTCTTACAATGGCCAGCAGAGACCCAGAGCAGCGTGTCCAATCAGGACTTGGCTCCCTTAAAGCCCTAACAGAAACTCTCATACAGCAACTAGACCAGGTTTAGTATTGACATAGTTTTAACCTTCTATTGAGGTTCACTATTATTCTCAAAGTTCTGACCAACAGCTCTGTTTTTCATCTTTGGCTCAAAAACAAAAAAATCCTTTCACTGGAGTTTATCTGAAAGTATATCTGTAAAACATAATAAAAATGACTAAATATCTGCACAACAAGGTCATCTATGATGAACTCTGCTAATTTCAATTATTGTTATGCTTATAAACCCACTAAATGGTAAATAGACTGTACTTATACACCTCTTTTCTACACAAGCTGATCACTGAGGACCTTTACACTGAAAGCCACATTCCCCCATTCACACACAGAGATGTAGAGTGTTACATCTTACAGGCTATTCAGGGCTTTTTTCTAACACACACTCACACATGGATGGATGCATTGAAGACAGCGTGGGTTTCAGTGTTAAAGAGTTTGTTCTTTATAGCAAAGGTAGTTATTACCTAAGCATGCCTCCACAGAACAGTGCGGGGAGCTGAGTGAAAATATCCTTCGCTGTGTGTCATGGTGTCTCGCCGACCATCTTAATTGTTTATGGAGAAGAAGGGAGACATACAGCTCAAATGAACAGGATGAATTAGGTTTAGATACACATCCTGTACTTGTTAGTAGATCCGGTCATTGATCCCCGTGCTTGAGGTTTTTCAACTATCAAATGATAAATTCCTTAAGAATAATGAGCCACCACTTTGGTCAGCAGAGGGTGTGATATGAACTAGATGAAAGAATTTATATAATATAATATAATATAATATAATATAATATAATATAATATAATATAATATAATATAATATAATATAATATAATATAATATAATATAATATCATATAATATCTCACTGCTTTAACTGCCCTTCCTCCTCTCATCTTTCTGCTGGCTGCCTGAGCTGAATACATAACACACCTCTTCCTCTCTCAGTATGCTAATGCTGTCTTCCAGGCTACCATTCATCCATCCATCTCTTCTTCCTCCAACATCTACCCTTTACATCTCCATTCTGCACCTATAAATTCATCTTTGTCCTCTCCTCTTTCATTCCAACACCCTCTCACTCTCTTTTTCCGTGGCTCAATGACTGCTTGTGTGTGTGTGTGTTTAAGAGAGACACAGACAGAAGGAACAACGAGAGTATGTGTTTGACATTCCACTGGCATCCCATTCAATCTCATCTCATCCCCTCTGTCTGCTATAAAGTCATCTCACACAGCTGCAGAGTGCTTTCATTGAAATGCCAGCCAACCTGCAATTCTCATTAGGCAGAGAAGGAAGGAAAAGAAGAAAAAGTAACAGAGATAATAAGTCAGTAAGGGCTATGTGATGAAAACCATGTGGATACAGTGGTATAAATGATAGTATAATTGTGTGACTTTGACTAAATTGACAGTGGCCGTCTGGTTTAAAAAAAGGTGTAA
The DNA here is from genome assembly GCF_036924035.1 of Leuresthes tenuis. Classification (NCBI taxonomy): domain Eukaryota; kingdom Metazoa; phylum Chordata; class Actinopteri; order Atheriniformes; family Atherinopsidae; genus Leuresthes; species Leuresthes tenuis. Next base: position 32,810,045 of record NW_027325374.1, on the reverse strand, counting down.
ATTTCCATTTTTCAAAGCATAGATTCAGTAACAGGAGAGCTGTTAGTGAAGAGACAAACTGAGCCAAAAGGCAAAGCTGTCGATTTAGCAGTCAATCTCCATTCCAAACCTGACCTACGATTGGGAACGTTGGGTAGTGACCAAAGGAGTGTGATCACAAATTCAAGTGGCGAAAAGGACCTTCCTCTGAGAGTGTCAGAGCTTTTTAGGGACAGGGTGAGGAGCTCAGGCACCAAGAAGAGGCTGAGAGTAGTCGCTACTCCTCCACACTGAAAGAATCCAGGTGAGGTAGCAGGTATTATATATTCAATTTATGGTGTCATTTAATCTGTTAAAAGTGATGGCATTCAGTCATTGGTCACTTTCCATTAATCTTCCTCATGCTTCATTTCGGGATGTCTGTGAGAGTGACGCAGACAGCCACAGCACATGCATGACATCTGAGTAAGATTGGACATTACAAGGCCTCATAGAGCAGCCATGTTCACAAGTCATTTTTTAAGTAAGACCAATAACAAGTCAAGTTTCAAGTCTTTTGAAGTGAAGTCTCAAATGACTGAAATTAATGTTCTATCATTACACACATGCCTTTTGGTCTCGATAAGACTGCATTGCTGTATGTTATGGCATGAAAGCATGTACTGTATTATCAATATATATAATATCATTATACACTGCAGGATCAAAATTGATCAGAGCATGGTCACTTGAGAGGGTTATTTCAATCCAATGTGAAGAAACGCCTTGAAAGCTTGTTTGAAGTATATAAATGTATTTGGAAATATGCGTGCTTGCTCTGCACCACAGGATACATTAACAAACATATTAATAACTGGCTGTGTAGCCTGAACTTCTCATGCTTCACATTTTTCAGCACGATTTCAGTGCATTTTTCAGTTTTTTGACAGTCAACCTGGAATTTTATTAGCTGTCCCTGAAATTGTAAAAGTGGGCTACTTTAAAACAGCAATTAGATTAACGTTAAACTACATCCACATAGACTTGGCTTAGCAATTAATTTGGTAACTGTTAACCTAGGCTACTTAACCAAAGTCTTTCTCAAATTTCACAGGCTGCTGCTGCAGATCAAATAACTACACATAACTAATGTTAGGGAAATCTGTTTTGTTATGCATTTCTGGAATTTCGTTTTTAAAATATATATATCGGAATATCGGATTTTTAAATCACCAAATCCCATATCAGTCGGGCTCTACCGTTTACTTTGATTAGTTTGCTAGCGGTTCCTGTCGATAAGTTTCACATTACAAAGAGACTGACCTATCCTTGTGCGTTTTGAGGTGCCAGATGAAGTTGGACGTAGTTGAGTCGGTATCATTTATCCTGATAGCACACACTTTGCAAGTGGCCGTTCACTTGTTTGCCATCTCTGTGAACGCTTTATAACCAAATGTGACAACATATGGCACAGTTCCAGATGAGCTTGACGCTGCGTGAGGCTGTATTGCGCTCAGTCTGCCATCAGCCTTGTCATACATTGGAATTAATTAAATAAAGATCAGAAACAATAATTTTATGAAATGAAGATTGTTTACGAGTCCCAAACCTCAAGTTCAAGTCAAGTCTCAAGTCTTTTGAGGGCAAGTCTAAATTCAAGTCTCGAATCTTTGTTTGTGTGACTTAAGTGCAACTTAAATCGAGTTATGCGACTTGAGTCCCCATCTCTTTCATTGAGTCACAGTTTACATACAACATCATGTCACATCGCCTTAACAATTCATGGTAACCCTAACCTGGGGATGAGAATCGAGAACTGGTTCTTGAAGAGAACCGGCTCCCAGTAGTTTGATTCCGTGGAATCGTTAATCCGCCTGCCTAACGGTCCCGTTTGTAGGTTCTGCTAACATCTGACACATTTGCGCGATGATGTCATGTGCACGCTTTGTATTTTGGATCAGAATGTTTCCATCATGGCGTTGAGGCAGAAGCGCTCCAAAGTTTGGTTATATTTCACCAAAAAGGACAATACTAGGGCCAGTTGCAACACGGACAGAGCTTTGATCACATCATTTGACCACACAGCATGCAATTACTTTGCACGAAAGTAAAGTCTTTGACGCGCTGCTAAGCAATGGCGGCGACTCTGGTGGGGGAGCTTGTGGCACAGCGTCTTCCGTCTCTAAAGTCCCGGGTAACGCAGGGCTCTCAAGTCTCACGCATTGAGCGTGACAGTCACGCTTTTCCGTCTTTTGTCACACACTCCTGCCACACATTGTATTTCTCAAGCTGAAAAAAAAAAAAAAATCTGAATATAAATTTCCCTGGCGCCTCGCTATGGAAACAGCAGGAAACAAGCACGTCTCCCATGAGTCTGAGCAGAGCAGTTTTAGCTTTAGCAGGAGAGATGTCACTCTTGCCTGCATTCAAAACTTGAGAGCCCTGTAATGCAAAACTTCCAGGTCCTGTTGATTGTAATAATTTTAGCGACATACTGTATGAATAATTTCCATCGGATATTAACATTTAGTTGACGAGGACTGCAAGAGTGGGGGAGGCTCAGAGCCAGGCTCCCGCATACCTGTAGCTACCCCTTTCATTGAGGCAGGGAAAAGTAAAATGATAGATAAAATGTTGGTGCATACTTGAAATTAAAGTATTACTGCAACTAAAGCCATTTGTACTATACATAACTGGATGAGAATCGAAAAGAGAATCGACAAGGAACCGAATCGATATCGATAATGGAACCGGAATTGCTACATTCTTAACAATTCCCATCCCTTCCCTAACCCTTAACACAGTGGTCAGGTAATATAAAACTAGGGCTGGGCAAATATTAAATTATTTAATTGCGTTAATTGCAAGATTTCCTGTGATTAATCACGATTAATGGCATTGTTATACGGAAAATCCAATAATGAATTCAACAGTAGCATATAAGACACTTTTATTGGAACCGAAACTACAGTAATAAGACAATTCAACGGTGCGGTGCTTACAAATAACTGTGGCTCTGTCGACTGCACCGTCTGGAAGAACTTTGAAATGTAAATGGCCATGTAAAAGTTTTTTGCCCGCTTCATCTGCCATTCTTTTCTTTCCTGACCGTTTCCTGTGAGCGCTGCAGCAGTAAGCAACATACTAGGCTCGCCCACGATGGACTTTTTCAAAATAAAAGCCAGTGAGCAACAGACGTTTACAATAAAAATAATAAAAACTGCGTTAATGGGAGAGAAATAATGAATTCATTAGTTAACGCATTAATGTGCCCAGCATAAATAAAGTATAATAAAAACTAAGTTACACTGCAAACTTGACAATTTTGGCATCACATCCTCATCAGCAGGTACTACATGACACAGACCAAGAGCAGAGCTGCTGCTGAAATAATTTTTAACCTGTTTTTTTCTTACTCATATGGCTCAGGTACATGGAAACCATGCAGTAAGAAAGTTTGGACAGTACTGTTCTTCATTTAATGTGCCAAAAGTGGATAAAATGTTACCATGTCCTACTTATGGTGCTCATTCAGACATCACACAGACAAGATCAGTTATCCTCAGATTAGTGTAACGCATTTACATCATAGCATGACACTGCACAGTCTTCGGTTTCAGGGCAGATGGTCAACATGGCCTCAGTATCATGTTAGCTTTTACTGCGGCACACAGTCTTTCACTTTATTGAATGAAATCTAAATGAAAAATCCGTTGACATATAAGTTTTCATTAGGGCTGTAAAGTCCTAGTCGACTTATTGGTCGATATGTTCTGGGTCAACCAAAATTCTGATTAGTCGATTTTTTGACGTATTAATTTCATACAGTCTATGGTTAATTTCATATGGAGGAAAGTACCAAGTGCTAATGGGGGTGTTTTCAGTGCACCCCTGTTTCACAGGTAACAGTCTGACTTCAGAGAACACCCCTTTGTTTTCACTATTTTGGATTAGCCCAACCACCTCGAGACAGGTAGATTGAAGAACGTCCACGTTATTCAACATCCGGTGGTTTGCTGAATATTTATTTTTATTTTGAGCGTTTCATTTACAGTGAGTCCTCTACCATCCATGTCAAAGACATTGGCAGTGTACGACTACAAACATGGTGAACCATCTAAAACGGTAATATTTCAATATTATAAGCTATTAATATCATATTAAACATATTTCAATATTTTAGACTAATAATCGTTTATTTGTTTCTATTGATAGAAAATGCTACATACTTACTCATTATCTTTGTCAAGACAATCACAACTTAGATCTAGAGCACCCTCTGTTGTAAATGGTCTTCATAGATGTACAAAATGACCCAAAGTTGCTTTGTGGGGCAAACCATTGTAGATAGATTTTTAACAGTGTGTAGTCAACAACCCAGAAAGTTCCCCCGTTCTTAAGCCATGTCAATGCAGAATTCACAATTTCCAAAAGAAAAAAAAAGTCGAAATGGAGCAACAGATCAGAACAAACTTTTACATGGAGAAAACATGTCTTCATCAAGACATTTTTTTAACTCTTGTATTGCGTGTATATTTATGGGTGTGTGTGTTTTTTTGTTTGTACCCTCAGTGTTCTGAGATCTCCTGATGGCAGGGTTAGCTGAGTGGGAGCTGTACTGGTACAGCTGGTTTCCTCCATCATCCTGCTGGCCTATCTGTGTAAGGTCATGCATACTCAAGCTACGCAGCTTTTCTGTTATGGCCCCCTGACCCTGTGGAACAAAGACAATATTACATTTCTAACAATCTCAACCCTCTTAAAGATCAATAAGACAAAACCTGACATGTGGATAAAGTATCAACAGCCTGTTGAGCACATTTTATTATTTCCCACAACATCTAAAGGTAGTCAGTTGTCTTCACACCTTTAACACAATCAATTAAAGCAGACTACAAGAAAACTGGATAGAAAATGGTGTTCCTCTAATTTAGAAGTCTCAATTAGTCTGGAAAGATAGTTTAATAACGTATAAGAAAGCCCTTCGTAAAGCCAGAACTGCTTATTATTCATCACTGAGAATAAGAATAATCCCAGGTTTCTTTTCAGCACTGTTGCCAGGCTGACAAAGAGTCCAAAGGTTCTTGAAAAAATAGTCGCAGCTCAACTTTGTGATCATTTACATAGAAATAATCAGTTTGAAGAGTTTCAGTCAGGATTCAGAGTGCATCATAGCACAGAAACAGCACTGGTGAAAGTTACCAATGATCTCCTCTTAGCCTCTGATAGCGGACTTGTTTCTGTGCTTGTCCTGTTGGATCTCAGTGCTGCATTTGATACGATCGATCACAGCATTCTGTTACAGAGACTTGGACATGTTATTGGGATTAAAGGAACTACATTAGGCTGGTTTAAGTCATATTTATCTGATAGATAAATATGATAGATTCCAGTTTTCATACTTATCTATGAAACCAGATAAAACCAACAGGTTGGTCAGACTACAAGCCTGTCTTAAAGACATAAAGACCTGGATGACTCAGAACTGTCTGCTTTTAAATTCAGACAAAACTGAAGTTGTTCTCTTTGGACCTGAGCACTTCAGGGAGAAATTGTCTAGTTATATAGTTACTCTAGATGGTATTTCCTTGGCTTCTAGTTCTACAGTGAGGAACCTTGGAGTTATTTTTGACCAGAATTTATCATTTGAAGCACATATAAAACTGGTTTCTAGGACTGCCTTCTTTCACCTTCGTAATATTGCTAAAATCAGGAACATCCTGTCTCAGGGTGATGCAGAGAAACTAGTCCATGCATTTGTTACTTCAAGATTGGACTACTGTAATTCCTTATTATTGGGCTGTTCCACATATTCTCTGAAAAGCCTCCAGCTGATCCAAAATGCTGCAGCCAGAGTTCTGATGAGAACTAACAGCAGAGATCATGTTTCTCCAGTTTTAGCTTCTCTTCATTGGCTCCCTGTTAAATTCAGAATAGAATTTAAGATTCTTCTCCTCACATATAAAGCTCTTAATGACCGAGCTCCATCATATCTTAAAGATCTCATTGTAAGATATTTTCCTAACAGAGCACTTCGCTCCCAAACTGCAGGTTTACTTGTTGTTCCCAGAGTTTCTAAAAGTAGAATGGGAGGCAGAGCCTTCAGTTATCAGGCCCCTCTCTGTGGAATAAGCTGTCAGTTTGGGTTCAGGAAGCAGACACCCTCTACCTTTAAGATCAGGCTGAAACTTTCCTTTTTGATAAAGCTTATAGTTAGGGATGGCTCAGGTAATCCTGAAATATCCCATAGTTCTGCTGCTATAGGCCCAGACTGCTGGGGGAGCTCCCACGATGCACCTCTCCACACTCTGCTTTCTTTATTCTCCATGTACATATGACATCATTGTTGTCACTGGTATTTTGGTGTTTTTTCCCCCTCTTTTCTGTCTTCTCAAACCCCAGTTGGTCAAGGCAGATGTCTGCCCTTCCTGGTTCTGATGGAGGTTTCTTCCTGTTAAGTTTTTTCTTCAGTTTTTTTTCACCTCGTGCAAGCTCAGGACGAGCGATTGCAGTTTCAGTGCAATCTGTTTGGTTTCCTTAGCAAAGCAATTTTTTAAATTGGCTCTGTATGAATTGGACCAATGTGGAATTTGATTTGATTATGATTGTATTGGACACTGACTGACTAAAATTGGATTGCATTTTTGAAGTGCCTTGAGATTAAATTTAATGTGATTTAGCTCTATATAAATAAAACTGAGTTGAATTTAATTGAACTGAATCAGATGTGTACAATTGCAAAAGATTTATACCACTGGTTCCATTTACTTTACAAATTACTTAAGCAGTGGCCATGCAAATCATTAAATATCACTATGATTAACCAGCATTTGACCTACAAAGTAGCGTTATTTGCATCAGAAAAACACTAAGATTATTGGAAGACTACATGTCTATCTTAAAAAAAAAAAAGCCTAAAAATCACTCTTTGAGGGCTGAGAGAGAAGCAGATGGATACCTCGATACAAGCACAAAGAGGCTCTTATCACAATAATAACCTACAAGCTCAGTAGAAATTTTCAAGAGAATATGAAATAAGGCAATATGGCCAGACCTGCTGCAACGGTCAACACTAATGCAGCACTTTTTTACAATTAGTTGACGAGGCAAAACTATGGCAAAGCAAAAAACAAAAAATATCTTTGCTTCATACTGCATGCAGTTAAGTAAAGGCCAACGTAAATGTATCAATAAAAGTTTTTTCTTGTCAAAATTTTCTTACTATGTCAACTTTTTTCTAATTTGGAGCTATACAAAAGGCGAGACTGATTAGTACTATCAACAGCAAAAGTGATTTTGTCCACTGACAAGCAGCTTATGGCGATGTCAGACAATTAAAAAAAAAAAACTAAAACAATATTGCTAGTACCAAGTAGCTCTGTAATGATACAGAGATGTGTGGTGAAAACAGAGGTTTGTCTTAACTTCAGGAGCCAAACGTAACATAACAGTAACATAATGCGACATACTACGTAATCAATAATGTTACAGTAAAATCTGTTAAGCAATATAAAACTATTAATCAGTCTAATTCAATCATTAAATGTAACACACACACACACATGTAAATGGTGTCAAACTAGGATTCAAAGAGTATGAACAATGGAAAATATATTATCATTATTGATAAAATTCACAACTTAACCAACCAACCAAAATACTTGATATTGGCATTATGATAACATTTAATGAAATGAGTGACACCAACAGTAAAAGGGTAGAAAAAACAAACTTGACATTTTCAATAAAACAAAGTAAGTGAGAAAGAAAATAGGAGCAATTGTTTCAATCAAACTCATGTTTAAAACAACGAAAGTCCTAAAATATCATGGGAAATTAATGCAAAAACAATAAGGTTGAAAGTTAATTGTATTAAAACAAATATTAGTGATTCTATGGATACACAAAGAAGTTCTGAAATCTACAGAAATTTTCAGGCAGCAAGTCTGTTAAAAGAAGAAAATGGCGGAGCAAGTTTGAATGGGACAAAAATGCTGTATGAAATGAGAAACGAGTGTTTTGTTCATAGAGCATACACAGACTGGTCTTTACCTCCCAAAGGAGCCTGCTGAGGCACAGAAACCCTAAAGAAGTGTGTCAGTGCAGGCAGAGAAAGGGAAACAAAAGTCACAAGAGAGTTAAATGTGTAACTGTCCAACAGAGGTAAACCGTGCTTTCCTGCTGCCATTAGGTAACAAATCCATTCACTGCAAAGGCTGAAAAACGTAAATTCCGGACAATAAGCCACTACTTTTTTGCTCTTTGAGCAACGCGGCGTATAATACGGTGCGGTTAATATTTTTTTTCTTTTGCCTCATAACATTAGACCAATAAAATTAATGAATAGTTCAATTCAATTCAGTTTTATTTATATAGCGCCAGATTACAACAATTGTCATCTCAAGGTACTTAGATAATATAGTCCAATTCAAGCCAATTGGAATTCAATTCATTGTAATCATAATCCAATTAATTAATATAGAGCCAATTAAAAAAATAATATCCTAGCTAAGGAAACCAACAGATTGCACCAAAACTTGTCTTCAGTCCAATCTCCCGTCCTGAGCGTGCCTGTGGCAACTGTGGAAAGGAACGACTCCCTTTTAACAGGAAGAAACCTCTGGCAGAACCAGACTCAGGTAGGGTGGTCCAATGAAATTGTACGAGAAATCAAACACACTTGCACCATTAAATCATTGTAAATCGGTCATTTGTACTCACTCTCGACATGGAAAACAAACGAAAAAATGCATATGATGCAGCTTTTAAATTAAAGGCCAATCTCATATTTAAGTTAAAACCATCTGTGTTACAGGCACTGTTCAGGAAAAAAAAGCATTTACACCACGTATTTGTGCATTGACGACAGGTATTTAAGTTAAAACCATCGATGTTACAGGCACTGTTTAGGGAAAAAAAGCATTTACACCACGTATTTGTGCGTTACCGTTAGGTAATTAAGCTAAAACCATCAATGTTACAGGCACTGTTCAGGAAAAAAAAAGCATTTACACCACGTATTTGTGCGTTACCGTTAGGTAATTAAGCTAAAACCATCAGTGTTACAGGCACTGTTCAGGAAAAAAAAGCATTTACACCACGTATTTGTGCGTTACCGTTAGGTAATTAAGCTAAAACCATCAGTGTTACAGGCACTGTTTAGGGAAAAAAAGCATTTACACCACGTATTTGTGTGTTACCGTTAGGTAATTAAGCTAAAACCATCGATGTTACAGGCACTGTTTAGGGAAAAAAAGCATTTACACCACGTATTTGTGCGTTACCGTTAGGTAATTAAGCTAAAACCATCAGTGTTACAGGCACTGTTTAGGGAAAAAAAGCATTTACACCACGTATTTGTGCGTTACCGTTAGGTAATTAAGCTAAAACCATCGATGTTACAGGCACTGTTCAGGAAAAAAAAGCATTTACACCACGTATTTGTGCATTGACGACAGGTATTTAAGTTAAAACCATCGATGTTACAGGCACTGTTTAGGGAAAAAAAGCATTTACACCACGTATTTGTGCGTTACCGTTAGGTAATTAAGCTAAAACCATCAGTGTTACAGGCACTGTTTAGGGAAAAAAAGCATTTACACCACGTATTTGTGCGTTACCGTTAGGTAATTAAGCTAAAACCATCGATGTTACAGGCACTGTTTAGGGAAAAAAAGCATTTACACCACGTATTTGTGCGTTACCGTTAGGTAATTAAGCTAAAACCATCTATGTTACAGGCACTGTTCAGGAAAAAAAAGCATTTACACCACGTATTTGTGCGTTACCGTTAGGTAATTAAGCTAAAACCATCAGTGTTACAGGCACTGTTTAGGGAAAAAAAGCATTTACACCACGTATTTGTGTGTTACCGTTAGGTAATTAAGCTAAAACCATCGATGTTACAGGCACTGTTCAGGAAAAAAAAGCATTTACACCACGTATTTGTGCGTTACCGTTAGGTAATTAAGCTAAAACCATCAGTGTTACAGGCACTGTTTAGGGAAAAAAAGCATTTACACCACGTATTTGTGCGTTACCGTTAGGTAATTAAGCTAAAACCATCGATGTTACAGGCACTGTTTAGGGAAAAAAAGCATTTACACCACGTATTTGTGTGTTACCGTTAGGTAATTAAGCTAAAACCATCGATGTTACAGGCACTGTTTAGGGAAAAAAAGCATTTACACCACGTATTTGTGCGTTACCGTTAGGTAATTAAGCTAAAACCATCGATGTTACAGGCACTGTTTAGGGAAAAAAAGCATTTACACCACGTATTTGTGCGTTACCGTTAGGTAATTAAGCTAAAACCATCGATGTTACAGGCACTGTTTAGGGAAAAAAAAGCATTTACACCACGTATTTGTGTGTTACCGTTAGGTAATTAAGCTAAAACCATCGATGTTACAGGCACTGTTCAGGAAAAAAAAAAGCATTTACACCACGTATTTGTGCGTTACCGTTAGGTAATTAAGCTAAAACCATCAGTGTTACAGGCACTGTTTAGGGAAAAAAAGCATTTACACCACGTATTTGTGCGTTACCGTTAGGTAATTAAGCTAAAACCATCGATGTTACAGGCACTGTTTAGGGAAAAAAAGCATTTACACCACGTATTTGTGTGTTACCGTTAGGTAATTAAGCTAAAACCATCGATGTTACAGGCACTGTTCAGGAAAAAAAAGCATTTACACCACGTATTTGTGCGTTACCGTTAGGTAATTAAGCTAAAACCATCGATGTTACAGGCACTGTTTAGGGAAAAAAAGCATTTACACCACGTATTTGTGCGTTACCGTTAGGTAATTAAGCTAAAACCATCAGTGTTACAGGCACTGTTTAGGGAAAAAAAGCATTTACACCACGTATTTGTGCGTTACCGTTAGGTAATTAAGCTAAAACCATCGATGTTACAGGCACTGTTTAGGGAAAAAAAGCATTTACACCACGTATTTGTGTGTTACCGTTAGGTAATTAAGCTAAAACCATCGATGTTACAGGCACTGTTCAGGAAAAAAAAGCATTTACACCACGTATTTGTGCGTTACCGTTAGGTAATTAAGCTAAAACCATCGATGTTACAGGCACTGTTTAGGGAAAAAAAGCATTTACACCACGTATTTGTGCGTTACCGTTAGGTAATTAAGCTAAAACCATCGATGTTACAGGCACTGTTTAGGGAAAAAAAGCATTTACACCACGTATTTGTGCGTTACCGTTAGGTAATTAAGCTAAAACCATCAATGTTACAGGCACTGTTCAGGAAAAAAAAGCATTTACACCACGTATTTGTGTGTTACCGTTAGGTAATTAAGCTAAAACCATCAGTGTTACAGGCACTGTTTAGGGAAAAAAAGCATTTACACCACGTATTTGTGTGTTACCGTTAGGTAATCAAGCTAAAACCATCAATGTTACAGGCACTGTTCAGGAAAAAAAAGCATTTACACCACGTATTTGTGTGTTACCGTTAGGTAATTAAGCTAAAACCATCGATGTTACAGGCACTGTTCAGGAAAAAAAAGCATTTACACCACGTATTTGTGCGTTACCGTTAGGTAATTAAGCTAAAACCATCAGTGTTACAGGCACTGTTTAGGGAAAAAAAGCATTTACACCACGTATTTGTGCGTTACCGTTAGGTAATTAAGCTAAAACCATCAGTGTTACAGGCACTGTTTAGGGGAAAAAAGCATTTACACCACGTATTTGTGCGTTACCGTTAGGTAATTAAGCTAAAACCATCTATGTTACAGGCACTGTTTAGGGAAAAAAAGCATTTACACCACGTATTTGTGTGTTACCGTTAGGTAATTAAGCTAAAACCATCGATGTTACAGGCACTGTTTAGGGAAAAAAAGCATTTACACCACGTATGTGTGTTACCGTTAGGTAATTAAGCTAAAACCATCGATGTTACAGGCACTGTTTAGGGAAAAAAAGCATTTACACCACGTATTTGTGCGTTACCGTTAGGTAATTAAGCTAAAACCATCAGTGTTACAGGCACTGTTTAGGGAAAAAAAGCATTTACACCACGTATTTGTGCGTTACCGTTAGGTAATTAAGCTAACACCATCGATGTTACAGGCACTGTTTAGGGAAGAAAAGCATTTACACCACGTATTTGTGCGTTACCGTTAGGTAATTAAGCTAAAACCATCAGTGTTACAGGCACTGTTTAGGGAAAAAAAGCATTTACACCACGTATGTGTGTTACCGTTAGGTAATTAAGCTAAAACCATCGATGTTACAGGCACTGTTTAGGGAAAAAAAGCATTTACACCACGTATTTGTGCGTTACCGTTAGGTAATTAAGCTAACACCATCGATGTTACAGGCACTGTTTAGGGAAGAAAAGCATTTACACCACGTATTTGTGCGTTACCGTTAGGTAATTAAGCTAAAACCATCTATGTTACAGGCACTGTTTAGGGAAAAAAAGCATTTACACCACGTATTTGTGCGTTACCGTTAGGTAATTAAGCTAAAACCATCAGTGTTACAGGCACTGTTTAGGGAAAAAAAGCATTTACACCACGTATTTGTGCGTTACCGTTAGGTAATTAAGCTAAAACCATCTATGTTACAGGCACTGTTTAGGGAAGAAAAGCATTTACACCACGTATTTGTGCGTTACCGTTAGGTAATTAAGCTAAAACCATCTATGTTACAGGCACTGTTTAGGGAAAAAAAGCATTTACACCACGTATTTGTGCGTTACCGTTAGGTAATTGAGGTTGAAAGATCCAAAACCCCAGATAACCTCACTGATAATATGTCCAAGTGCATCATTAGAAGTATGTCAACACAGGGTGTAGGGGTAACAGCAACAAGGCGACATAAAATGAGATATTATGCCAGAGACATTCTTCTTATAAGTTAATGCGGCTCCCTGATGTCTTGACGAAATGTCTGTGATATTTTATTGCCAAATTACCACAGAGATGAAGTATATTAGCTCATTTTCAAACTATGAATTTACATCTTCATTGAGAGAGGAAAGCTTTAGGGCTCATAGTGCCTGCCTGATTCTACTTCTCTCCTCCACAGTCTGAGATTGATAGTATTCAATAACCCCCTTGAGGCACATTATTACTGTGCATGAGAGCACACAGAGAAGAGCCTGCAAGCTCACACTAGCAAATACAGCAAACTGATTGACAGGATACAATCAGCTGGTACTGATCACTATTGTAGACACATTCTCTCTGCATGTCACGAGTTGAGCTGGTCTTGGTTGTTAAAACACCACTCGTCTGACAAAGTAAAGAAATGCCCTACTGGCTAGTTATTAAATCAGTCTATAACATATCAGATCGATAAACTGGGCCACACTGTTGGTTCATTCCCTTCTGAAATTAGATGAACAATAACTTCTGTAACTATAACACTTGTAGATGTTTTACAGATGCAGTCCCTCGCTATGTGTGTGTTGAAATGCACCCCGCATGCATATTGGTGTACTAACTATGACACTACACATCTAAAATATCACCAAGGACCTTGAACAGTGCTAAAAACAAAACTTTGTGTGAGGGAGAGACATAGCCTTGCAGCAGAGATAAATAAAAGTTAAACATAGGCAGCGAGGAGAGGATTCTCACAAGTCCTATACTAAAGACTACAGTGAAGTAGGAGTTAAAGCTGCACAGTGAAATTCAGTTAAATCCTTAATATCGAGTAGCTGAAAACTACTAGAATAGAATTTTCTATTTCAAACTGTTTTCCATGAAAAAGAAAAAAAACTATTGCTTGGGAGAGGATATCTTCCTCATTCAGTGATGGCTCTCTATAAATATGCTGATGAGGCTACACACCTCAGCCCCTCCTCTCCTCTGACTATGAAACTTACTCTTCAATGCTCATATTGTAGAAAACAATAAATAAAATATTGATGGCAGCTAATTTGTCATTCACTGAGCACCACAATCATGGGCTTTAAAAATAAGATGCAGCAACTTTCTGTACAAAGAACCTTTTCAGCAACATACCGACAGGTCTGCCTGGGAAGAAGAGAATCAGCTTGGATACATGCAAAGTTCAGTTCAGCTACTGTTACACCACCATGACCATTTGTCATGTTAACTTGTCATCAGATCAGGTAGAGAGAGAGAAAGCGAGATCACCGAACAGCTGTTCAGTGCAGTGAATTAACTCTGTGAATAATTATTTTTCTGTGAATAAAGCTTAAATGCTAAATAAAAAACAATCCATATGAGTTTAAATTGTTTATTTAGTTTAAATTGAGTTAGAACCATGTTGGATATAAAACTGAACTAATAATAACTAATAACTGAAACATGTTTACCCTTCTGAATAATTCAGAGACTCCGGCTCTGTTCTACACAAAACGTTGTGTCCTCCTGCACATTTGTACATTTGCAGTTGGAGGTTGTCTTTCTGTTTGTTAAAGTGCAATTTTTTCCGTTGGGAGGGAGACTTGCTGTCACCTCCTGTTCTTAATCATGGTTTAGTGTGTAAGAACCCTGATACGCAAGCAAAAGACACCTTAAAGACTTTCATACTATAGCATCTATCATCAACATCTTAAATGTGAACTGAAATATGTCTCTGGTAGTGTTGAACCTACAGAAAACAGACTTACATCACTTGTAAGACTAAGTTTTGGTGTCATTCTCTACACGTTGAATAGAGACCTGGTTTTGTGGCTGGAAATGGTTTTAGACTAGGTATCGCTCCAAACATGTCATCAATTTCTCGTGGTTGTGAAATTTTTGTCAATCCAAAAAGGCATTTTATGATGCATTTGAACAATAGCACATGCAGATAGAAATAAGAAAAAATAAAATGTAGCATTTTTTTTACAATAATGCCAAAGAGAATATTCAGTGTTCCACCAATACTTGCCTTGACAGCCGCAGTTACAGCAGCAGTTGCTGCGATACTCAGTCCCTGCTTGCCAAAGTTCACCATGGTCTCATAGCTTCTCTCTTTGGCCTGCACAATATATTCATCTATTTCCTACATAAAGACAATGAATAACACATCTATAGTAGACAGTTTAACCAGGTAAAAAGCAGTATGATCATAAAGGTCTCAACAAAAAATAATCCACGTAGAAATAAGCAGGCATGGATGCATGGACTGATGATCTTACTCTTTCTCTAGAGGACAGTAGGGGGTGCAGACACTTCCTGTAAATGAGACTTGCTCCTCTGGTGTAGGGAGACAGCAGCCAGATCACAAAAGCTATCTTCAGCTCGTAGTACAGAGGGAACCTGGACACACATAGAGAAGTAGTATTCAAGGGTCAATCTGGTAGTGTCTTTGTCCTTGTTCACTGTGAGGCCAATGAACAACAACTTAAACCATCAGTTCACTGCATCTGTTTCAACCAGGATATAACATCCAATCAACACATCCACATGAACCACATAAGAGTAAAGGCTGTTCAGTTAGTCTACGGTTATGGGGAAAAAAAAAAGTGGACAGGGCCGGTGGAAATGAAATACAAAAGTTTGCCATAGCGCTATCTTCTACAGTTAGGACTGAAGCTTATATTGGGTTTATAATACGTTGGAACTGTATGATAACTCATACAGAAACAGCTGGGATGAGTTAAGGTTCAGTTGGGTTTAACTCAAGGTTTGTTCTACCCCTTCTTTTACTAATAGTCTAGTAAATGCATATTTCCCTTGTCTACCAGGCAAACAGATGCAATCAGTATAATTGCAGCCTTTCTAGTGAGATACTTATCTGTAGTTTGGAGCATTAAAAATTAAGTGAGGATGTCCATAAAAGTTTGAGACTCAGCATAAGCACAAACATTTGTATTTTCATATTTTGCGGGTAGGCCTGACAGACAGTGATGTTTGTCTTTCATTCTCTTGTTTGCTTTTTTTTTTTTTTTTTACATGGAATGTAAACCCCCACTTGATAAACTGTCACAGTCGGCTATAGAAGTTTATGTTATGTCAGTTTGTTTAATCATGTTTTCAGTTATGTTCTAGTCATGTTTGTCCCCTGCCACCTCAGTTCACTCAAGTCACCTGGTTAATTGTTCACAGCTGCAGCTCATTCACTGATCACTCCCTCCACAGTATTTAGTCTTCTGGTTTCCTTTCAGTCACTGCAGAATCCTTACCTCACTATCCCTTCATGCTTCCACGTCATGCCGAGTCACAGAAAGATAAGTCTGGTTTTGCTTCATAGTCCTGTTCCTTTGTTTTTTCATAGTCATAGTCTTGTTTCATAGTTAAGTATTTTTGATCCGGCTCTGCCGCGCTTTATGTTTTTGCCTTGTCTTGTTTTTTTGGAATAAACCTTGTTTTGGAAGTTAAAGAACTGCATCTGGGTCCCTTCTCGCACCACGCACCGTGACATAAACAGAACTAAAACTGTGAAATGGTCATAGGTCTCAAGTGGTCATAGGGTGTTCTTAAATGAGTAGCCAACTGTATAAGTGCCTCTTTGTTTCTCCGACATTATTTTGAATAATTGGTCCAGGTAATACTTTAAGTGAAATACTGCAATTGGAAGTTATTTGTTGAGGACAAGAAGGTTAGCTTCAGTAAGTATCACCTGTTACTGTGACTGGCAGAGCTGGGTTCACTCCTTTTCCTACCACCTTTGCGTAATAGCAGGATAGGCCTGGACAAGCCAGCAGATGGCCAAATAACTTGCATGAAATGCTTTTTTTTTTTTTTTCTGATGCAGGGTAACTGGGTTGTTGGCTATGCCAAACCTTGGATATGGACTTTGGTTTTCAAAGTGAGCATCGGTGAAGTACTGTGACCATAGTGTGAATGAGTTCAAGTAAATTTGGATATGTGCTGTCGGACTTCATTGGTAGAGTTAAATGGGCTAATGAGTAAATATAAAAATCCACATGTATACAAGTTAGATTTAGTATATATTTTAGAACTTATTTTTAAAAAGTTCTGCTTATACTTAAACAATCTTTAAACAAATTTTTCTCCTTATTTCTTTGTTCAAAAAGTACATATGTTTTATGTATTTGGCAGACACTTTTATCCAAAGCGACGTACAATAGTATCCCAGGTAGGCAGGTAGGGTAAGGGGGTCTTGCCTAAGGACCCCTACTGAAAGGTGGCAATCTTACCACTACACTACTCACTTCTCTATCGTCAGTTGGAATTAAACTCAGGGCTTGCCACTACTCTCCTATAGGGGTGTGCCAGTCAGGGAAAACCAGGTGACACAACGCCTCACTGATAAGTCTGTGGTTACATTCATAGACTGTCTACAACAAATAATATGTTAACTACTGTACAGATGCATTATGCCTTCATCAAAAGGTTTTTTGGAGCCAGAAGTGCCCATATTTGGAAAAATAGTGAGCACATCTAAATAATCAGCAAACTGTAGCACTGCGCTGTTTAATATAAAGCATCCTTAATGCCTCTTAATTGTAATATCAATCCCGACCCTCTGTTTTTATCATTAATAAAACTGTGTACAATGTGCATTTGGACAAGAAAGAAGACAGGAAACAAATTCAATTTACTTTTTTTGGGGGGGGGGGGGGGAGACCATTCGTTGGTCCAATGAACTGAAAAACAATCCTAACAATTACGGTGAATTAAACTCTAATAAAAAACAATAAACTGAAGATGATACTGACAAAATTGCAGTCCTTAATCAATACAGTAAGCAGGTCTCTCAAAGTTTTCTGGTGACTGAGCCTCCTGTCTCATCTACCTCTTTCCACTGGCTTGTCAGTCATTCACACCAGCTGCCAGGTATGAAAGTCAAGTCAGTCATGGCCCCAAACACTGACATTTGAGGGCTGAAATTCCCATATTAAATTATGGGACTATTTTCTGAATAGCCACCAGCAAACTGAAGAGTGGAATTGGCAAAAAAATACCATAATAGCCTGTAAGCAAAATTTTATTAAATTACTATTTCGTAAGTAGGGCAGGATATCAATCAAACAGTAACATCGAGATTACTGCCGGATTTCGCTGAACGTTATTTACGGCCCACACACTGCGCCGTCCTCGGCGCTCTTAGATGAAGCCGAGTCCAGTGGGCTCTGTGGTGTCCACAGGCTGACTTGAATGCTGAGAGAAGGATGGCTGTGATCCGACCTTCTTGCAGTCAAACACGGAGCAACATTCTGCTCTTAAATTGATTTTGTGCACGGTCAAATAATTCATTAAATTAGTTGTGTTGCTGACTTTCTGGCACATGTTGCATCAAACACTACTGGCATCAATCTATGTGAAATGGAGCCACGCTTTAGACCTTGGTGGCATTGTTTAACCCGTTCGAGCACGCACACACTAAAGTTTGCTTATCGTCTGACAATGTGAGGATCATGTTCCTTGGTTCCTGTAGTGCTTTTAATAAAATACAGCCTGCACTGTTATCTAAGAAGCTGCAGATAATGCAGGTGGATGCCTCCACAACCACCTGGATTATTGACTACCTGACAAACAGACCATAGTTTGTGAGACTGAAGGGTTGTGTGTCTGAGATGGTGGTCATCAGCACAGGAGCACCACAGGGGACTGTACTCTCACTGTTTCTCTTCACTCTGTATACCTCAAACTTAACTTATAACTCAAGTCCTGTCATCTCCAGAAATACTCTGATGATTCTGCAGTTGTTGGATATATCAGTGATGGACAAGAAGCTGGGCACAGGGAACTGGTCAATGAGTTTGCAACATGGTTTGGGACCAGGAAAAATCCAAGTACTATATCTATACTGGGAGGATAGCAGCATCTGTTGGGCAGCAGCATCAGAGCCAGAGACTCAAAGAAACTGAACAAACTGATAAAGAAGGCTGGCTCTGTGCTGGGGACTGCTCTGAAGCCCTGAACATGACTGTACCAAGACGAATGCTGCACAAGTTACTAAATGGAATTCATAACACTGTCCACCGTCTAGAGTGCATATGATTTAAGAAGTGTGAACAGAGGCTTCTTCAGCTACAGGAGGTCATTCTTGCCAACAGCAATAACTATACACAATTACATTTTTTTTTTTTTTGCTTTTAATTATATCTGTTACTGATGACTTTGGGATTACTAAAGTAAAAGTACAAAGCAAAGTAACTCAAATTAAGTACAGTTTTACATTTCCCTTAGCATAACAATTTCAGCTCTGATCTGTACTTAGCCACATTAGCTGTGTAATGTCCAAACACCAAGGATTTACAAACTAATTACTGGATGATTAGTTCCTCAGCATGGGTCTGTGTGCGTTTAGTGGGGTGAGTGTACAGTATTAGAGAGTAACTTACCATGCCAATGTTAGATCAGTGATAGTCTCCACGACAGTATAGAGGGCAAATACAATCCAGTACATCATCCATCGGACCTACACCCATGCACACCCAGGAATGAGACAGAGAACAATGGATGACGAAGTTTATTGTTTTTAATCAGCACTGCAATATTTCAGCAATCCCACAATTTGAAGACAGAGGCAAATATGGACAATAAAATAACAACAAATGAATGTGTGTTTGTATTTATGTATACACATGTATGTAGAATAGAATAGAATAGAATAAAATAGAAAAATACTTTATTCATCCCCCAGTGGGGGAAATCCAAAATTAGTCAAGTAGCTATTTTTTTTTCTTTTTTAAAAATATATTTACAATGATTGCATATTAAACAAAAACAATAACTAGCTGCGAAACAGCAGTGAGAATGCTGATGATAGCTGACCATGCTAAAAAAGTTGAAAATTTAGCAGAAAATATTTGCTCAAGATTCAAAAGGTCTGAAAGGTAATTTTGAAAAAGAAAACCAAAAATTAAAAAAAAAATTCAGAAAGAAGAGAAACGATGTAGAAACATTTGGTAGAATGCTGAAGTTTCAAAATGTCTGAAAGGTATTTTTAAAAGGACCTAGTGCTGAATGAAGGCAGAAAACTACAGAAAAGAGAATAAAAATGCAAAAAGGATTGGCAGTTGGAAGGTACTGCTGTGAAAGGTATTTTTGAAAGGAGCTGGAGTTGGGTGAAGGCAGAAAACTATAGAAAAGAGAAGAAAAATGCAAAACAAAAAGTGAAAAAAGAAAGATGGGAAACACTGCAGAAAAATGTAAAAATTTAGCAGCTGCGGCTTAACAGCTCACTCCCAGTAGAACCAGCAGAAATGGCTGAATGGATACTATGACCTCCTGTGAGAAAACTGTAAGAGGGAGGAAAATAATTTGAAGACCGTAAGAACCAGAAGGGTTAGAGAAACGCGGTAATGTAGTTTTTATTTTAATGGAGTGCAAGATTTTTTAAACGGCAGAGAGTTGAACACAGTTGAACCTGTCTCTGGTGTAATACCAAACTCTCCATTGGAGTTAGTGAGAGAATTTGAAAGGTTTCTCTTGCTTCAAGGCTTATAGCTGAAAATCTGTAAATGTGAGCTCCTTAGTAGTTACATTGGCTGAAAGAGGCCGAATCTTCGTATATTTTAAGGTATAATTTGTTTCTCCAAGTTAAACTGTATGAAAGTTAGAGGAATTTGTTTGAATATCAGAAAAAGTTAAAATGATCAGTCTGCCACTCTGCTGGCTCTTCAGTCATAAAAATCAAGAAGAAGCAAAAATGCTTATGCTTTTGAAACTGTTATATTTTAAAATTGGCTTAATATATGAAAAAGCTGAACCATTTTGTAATAGCTGAATGTCTTGTGACCCGTTTATAGTTTGAATGGTGTCTCTAGCTGAAAGTATTTTTATGTTTATGCATTTAGCAGACGATTTTATTCAAAGCGACTTACAGCGACTAGCGAATAACAATAAACTACATAGAAGGAAACCACTAGTCAGACTCTGTCAGAGGTGACAGAGTAGAGATAAGGGTGCAGACATAAATTACAGAAAGATAAAGTGCAGAGGGACTTGAGCTGACCTGCAGACGCAATGGTCGGAGGGCACTAGAACTACTGCTAATTATACCTCAGTTTTGATATTTAGTCAGGTTACAATTTTGATAATCGGATTCTTTGAATCGGTACAGCAGTGGGAGATGTCGGGGGACAAGAAACCGGGCGGTTCGCCAGCCAAAATTCCTACAATAAAACGCAAACCGTCGGAGGGCGGCGGCGTGGATGCTAACATTGCTAGTAGCGTTAGCATGGCCACTGAGCTAGCGTCAGCCAAGCAATAAGATAGACTGGAAGCAGCGGTGACATGGGCTGTTCAGGGAGCTAGCGACGGTATGAGAAACTCTGTAGATAGCTTGGAGAGGAAAGTGGAAGCCCACATGGAAACAGTCAAGGGACAA
The DNA here is from genome assembly GCF_036924035.1 of Leuresthes tenuis. Classification (NCBI taxonomy): domain Eukaryota; kingdom Metazoa; phylum Chordata; class Actinopteri; order Atheriniformes; family Atherinopsidae; genus Leuresthes; species Leuresthes tenuis. Next base: position 32,788,856 of record NW_027325374.1, on the reverse strand, counting down.
GTTGCGAAAGTGGATCGGGTACAAGCTGAGACGAGAGCCGTGAAAAGGAAAGTAAGTAACAACACCTCCGATCTGGAAAAGATGCAGCCGAAAATTGCTTCGATGGAGGACCAAGACCGGTGGAACAACGTGAGAATTACGAGGATCGTGACTGGTAGAGAGGGGGGGGATGCCATCGCTTTCCTACAAGACATGTTGCCGAAATGGATCCCCTTGCTCGGTAATGTCAAGATTGAAATAGAGCGCGCCCATAGGATCCGCAGTAATAAAACCAGCCAGGATACCATGATATTCAAAGTGCTCAGGTACCAGGACCGCAACACCATCCTACTTAAGGCTTGCGAGGCGAGGAAAAATGCTCCCATACAAGACGCCAGGAAGACAATACGGTTTTATGCAGATTACAGCGCATTCACTAGTAAGAGGAGGAAGGCGTATGGAGGAGGTGATGAAGGAGCTGTACGAGAGAGGCATCCCGGCTTTTCTAATCTACCCGGTCACCCTGAGGATGATGATTGATGGTGAACAACGCACCTTCACCTCAGCGCATGAGGCTGCACAGTTCCTGAAGAAGACGGCTGGTGCGGGACCGTCATCGCGCCGCCAGCTGTTCACCGTCGGATCTGGGGATGCATCACGACCGGAGGAGGACGATATGGAGCAGTCCGACATTTCGGATCAGCGCGGATGAGATTGGGCCGGTGAGGATCATATGGAGAGCACTTGTTGGAGACTGATGATAGTCATAGGACCTCACAGCCACGGTACTTATAAGATGCCCCCATCTGACTGTACTGTTATTTTGTTATTCTAGGATGGTTGTCAGATGAGCAACCTTGCAGGGGATAGTTATGTTTACTTAATATTATTTTGATTTATGACCGGAATTGATGAAGGAGGTCACAATATGCACATTTATATGCCTGATTTTGTTTCCACCTGCACTTTACTTCGACTGTATTATTGTTTAGGATGGAAAATGGATTTCCAGCAGGTGTATGTTTTACTATGGTGAGTTAACCTGACAGGAAGTTGTTAACTGTTTCAAAAGAGGGATAAATAGGAGTTTAGGAAGTCTTGCTGAGCTGCGTTATGCATTATTTATGTCCTATATCAACTGCAGCTAAGTCTTGAGCGGATATGAGGCCTTTCTCTCTATGCTTGAAACAGAAAGGAACAGTGCAAGGTAAAGAAAAACAAAATATAAAGTCAGAAAAGTTTGTTTAAAAGCCTATATATATGTTATGGGTCTGAAACAAAGTCTAAACTTGGCCAAGTCCTTTTGATGACAGTGCAAACCAATAAGTGTCCCTGCTGTGCAAGATAATGTTTTAATCTGGTATGAGCATTAGGGGCAAAGAGGCCGATGGAATGTCTGTGAGTGCCAGTGATAGAGAGAGAAAGAGAGGGGGGGGGGGGGGGGGGTTCAACTGAATCGTCACCATTTGGATAAGAAATACTAAAAATATGTCAGTACATTGCTAAATGTAGTTAGATGAGCTGTAAATATACCTTGGCAGCTCACCCAAGTGTTAACATTGTGTACAAAAGGTTTTTACAGCAGAGGACAGGAATATGTGATGTTAAAATATGTCAACTTTATCAAATGGTGAAAAAGAAAGTGGAAAATACCACATTTTTGTCAGGTTCACTCAGATGTTTTTAAAATGATTATGACAGTTATGTTACCATGATCACGACTGTCTCAGATAAATGTCATTACATCAATAAATATTAATGTTAATCCGCATCATGCCTACTACAACCCCACGCATCAGAAGACAAAGTAAAGTTACAGCTTACTGTCCTTCAGCCTATGAGCTGCTGTGTTCCAGCTGTGAATGACTGGGATTTTATTCTCACACACATTAATTACATCACCTACTTTCACAAAAAAAAAAACAGCCCTGAGAAAACTTTCATGTGTATTTTCTCATCAAATTCTCAAAGAGAATGAGACACATTCCACGTATATTAAATGAAAAAACAATAATAATGTGGCCACTATTTTCACATTTAAGTACTCATAGTTTCTGTTTGTGTCGTCACCTGTTGCTGTGTAATGCCATGTAATGTGTGAACTTACGTATTCCTTGACATTTTTGGTCTTGACAGCTTTGTAAGAGTAATATGCAGGATACAGTGTTCCAAACAGCAGCCTGTCAAGAGAGACAATTCACTTTAGGACAATGTTTCCATTATGTTGTTTATATGAGTTGCATAAAGAATATTCCATGCACATTTCAATTAATATGTTACAAAGTATGTACCAATTAATGAATCACACAGGGGTGTCCCTCTACGCCAGTGTTTCTCAATTCCGGTCCTCATGACCCACCACCCTGCATGTTTTCGATGTTTCCCTCCTCCACCACACCTGATTCCAATGATCAGCTCGTCATCAAGCTCTGCAGTGGCCTGATGAGGAGCCACTCATTTGAATCAGGTGTGGTGGAGGAGGGAAACATCGAAAACATGCAGCGCAGTGCGTCATGAGGAAACACTGCTCTATGCTATAGCAATATGTAGCAGAGGGTCATTGGTCATCTTAAAAAGAGTTGCTATCATTCACGAATAAGATCAACTGTGCAGAAATGCCTTTCTCCACAACCTTAGATAAAAATTTTTTTTAAAAAAGTTTGGAGATTGATTTATGGTTGCCTAAAGATGAGGGGTTCAAAAAAGTCTTTTTTTGTAGGAAGTGGATGACCAACAACATGTTTGAAACTGTCTGGAAGAAAAACCTAGGTTGAAAAAATCCATATCAAACCTACCATTCTTCGGCAACAGCACTGAGACGGCTCTGATCAAGGTGACAAACGATATCTGCCTGAACACAGACGCAGGCAAAGTCTCAGTCTTAGTTCTGCTGGACCTGAGTGCTGCCTTTGACACAGCTGACCATGCAATCTTATTACAGAGGTTAGAAGACTGGGTGGGAATCTCTGGTAGTGCTTTAAACTAGTTCAAGTCCTATCTCAAAGACAGGAAGTATTTTGTTGAAATTGGTAACTGTGTCCCAGACCAAATAGCTATGACCTGTGGGTTTCCCTAAGGGTCCATCCTGGTACCCCTATTGTTCAATCTGTATATGCTCCCATTAGGCCAGTTAATATACAGCTATAATGTGTCCTACCACAATTATGCAGATGACACTCAGATCTACGTGTCACTGACAGCAGGAGAACATGGGCCTGTAGATACATTGTGTCACTGCATCGAACAGATCAGTGTGTGGATGCAAAACTATTTTCTCTAGCAAAACTGAAAACATTGTCTGTGGCCCACAGAAACAAAGATAAATTGTTATCAGTCACCTTGAGACTCTTTCTCTAAAAGCTAATAATCAAGTTAGAAATCTAGGGGTAATATTGGACTCAGACCTGCACTTTAACAGCCACATTAAATCAATAACATCAGCAACTTTTTACCATCTAAAAACATTACCAGAATCAAAGACATAGTGTCTAAACAAGAAGTAGAAAGACTAATCCATGCATTTGTCTCCAGCCGGTTAGACTACTGTAACGACCTGCTCACTGGGCATTCTAAACGACCTGTAAGACAGCTGCAGTACATCCACGCTGCTGCTCAAGTCCTGACTAGAACCAGGAAATATGACCATATTAGTCCAGTGCTCAGGTGTCTGCACTGGCTTCCTGTTGCTCAGAGAATAGACTTTAAAACAGTTCTGCTTGTGTACAAGTCTCTTCATGGTCTAGGCCAAAGTACATCTCTGACATGTTAGAGCCATATGAACCGACTCGGACTCTGAGAATCTCAGGGAGGGGTCTCCTGCTGGTGCCCAGAGTCAGGACTAAACAAGGTGAGGCTGTGTTTCAGTTTAATCCTCCTAAAATCTGGAACAGTTTTCCAGAAGATGTGAGACAGGCTTCTACTCTGACAATGTTTAAATCCAGGCTGAAAACAGTTCTGTTTAGCTGTGTATATGACAACTGAAAGTATTTTATCTGCACTCTTTGCTTTGCCTTCTTGTGATTTTATATAGCTGTAAAGCACTTTGATTTGCCTTGTGTATGTATTGTGTTCTACAAAGCGGGTATAGAAAATGGATGGATGGATATTGGGTTATTGGGTTGGGCGGACCGCTCTATAGAAGGCATGCTGTGTTTTGCACAATATTGCCATGAACGAGGGTCCCCCACTACCTGAACCAGCCCAGGCAGACCAGAAGGTGTGGTGCCAGAAGACCCCCTCATGGACCGCCCCATCAAAGTGCCATCATGAAGAGGCAACAACTGACTTGCACGACTTTAGTTGCAGTTAGAGTTTTTTTTTTGTTTTTTTTAAGCTATTTGCATATCAAACCGAACTACAGGTGACATGGAATTAACAGCACTCATCACATTTGTCAGAACCTCTCCTCGAGACTTTCAAGAGGAAACACGTTGTTCATGAGATCCATCTCCTTGAGAGAGCGAGTGAGAATGGGGGTATTTTGGGTAGCAACAGGGCGGGTTACCGCACCTTGGCCAACCCGTTTGGCATCGCAAAGTCCTCCGTTTGCGCTATTGTGCATGACTTCTGCAAAGCTGTGCACCAGGTCCTCATGCCTGAATATATTAAAGTCCCCCGGGGAGACGATCTCCAGGAGGTGCTGGGCTTCAGGCAGAGGTGGGGTTTCCCCCAGTGTGCTGGGGCGATCGACGAGCAGTGCAGTGCGGGTCAGAATGACTCAAAGTCGCATTAAATGCAACCTGGTTGTTCAAACTGCGGCCGCATTAAAAAAAATCAGATACGTATCCAATTCAGTACATCCAATCCAATCCAATGAGATGGATCTCATGAACAACGTGTTTCCTCTTGAAAGTCTTGAGGAGAGGTTCTGACAAATGTGATGAAAGGCATTCCTTGACATTCTAAAGTTCTGGAAGAATCAATGCTCCGTGTTGGGCAGATCTTTCAATACTTCAATTATTATTAGTGTTGCTCTGCTCAGACTCATGGGAGACGTGCTTGTTTCCTGCCATTTCCCATAGCGATAGCTAAATTATATTAGATATATTATATTATACTTTTTTTTCAGCGTGAGAACTTGTTGAGATGTGTGTGTCTCGTGAGACTTGAGAACTCTGATTTTTAGCATTAAGCCATACAGTCCTGCAGTACCGGTTGCCGTTGCAGTAAACACCATTGCAGCGTGGTCTATGGGCGTGATGTCATCAATGATCAACTGCACATGCGGGTCACTTCAGCAATATGAGCTGTTCACACAACAATCCGTAAACAGGCCACATTTAGAGAGGTTATGTGAACAGCCAAACAAAAAAATAATAATAAAAAACTAATCGGATTTGAGCAGTAAATCGGAATTGTGCATTAAGACCTGCAGTGTGAACGTAGCCTAATATGTCAGTTTGTGTTCAGAGGTACTACATTAAAATAAAAATTAAAAACTGCAGCGAAACTGAATTACTGTGTTAGTTTAACTAAAAACTCAAATTTGAAATTGCATGTGAGCACGTTAATTCATCAGAAATCATACCAAATTGAACTTGTTAAAGTCAGCCTAACACATTCAGATAATGAGGTAGATTACTCCTGGATATAGAATTTCACTTGGACTCAAACTGGGCTAAGTGCTGTGAACACACCCTACAGTTCCCAAGCTTTGTTACAATGGTGGAGGAGGATGAATTAGAAGAAGAAGAAGAAGCCATTAACAACAGAGAATAACAAAAGCTTGTCTACATCTTATTTGTTTTTTTTTTGTTTTTTTTTAAAAAGAATGTACATAGATATAAAGCCATTTTAATGCTCAACATGGGAGCAATGTAAGCCAGCTAAATTGTAGGTGTATAAGCTTGGTGAAGGGTTGTTGGGGCTGGCAGTGTTTTTTAGGATCTTGGCCCATTAAACCTTTAGAAACTTCTCTGAGACTTCCCTCTGCCCCTGTGGTATCTTTATGGTTTTTTTTTTTGCTTTAATGTTCCGTTGGGAAAGATTACACGTATAGGTCCACAAATTCAAAGAGCATGGATGATAGAAACTTCAAAGGATAAACCATAACGCCGCCTAGCGATCTATGTCCATCCTTGTGTATCAAGTTTAGATTTCTTGTGTTTTACTAGGGTGAATTGAAAATAAATACTAGATAGCTAAAATGTGGATGTCAAAGAGGGCTGGTGAAGGTCACAGGTAAAACGAAAAAAAGTGTGGGAGCTAATGATGTATCAGAGGAATACAAGGTGACAGGTGGCCCAGTCTACAGCCACATATACCTCAGCCATTTCTTGGCTCATGTACAAAAGAAAGTAACCTGTTGACACAGTCCTGAAGCCCCCCCTAAAAAAAGAGAAACTTCTCTGAGAGAGAACTGAGCAAATGAAAATGTATGGAAACTCGAGTTTACCAACAGAATCTGGAGCTGGGGGCAAGAAGATGGATGTCATGCATCTCAGATGTATCTGACACAAGGATGAAGTTGACATGTAATTGAGAAGAAGGCAGCAGTGTGTGAGAGTTGCCAGGGAGAGATTTTATGGTTTGGAAAAACCTTACAATCATTTAAACATCATGCAGTTAAAATAAATAGTAATCACATTTCTTTCTTTTTTGTAATGGAAGCATCTTTGCCACTTCAGTTTTCATTCTTTAGCCAGCGGCTTAGAACAGGGCACTTTAGTATTGTATCCTAACCACACTAACCACACAGTGATCATTGGCTTAAGCCCTGAGTGGCAGAGTATCTATGTTATGTGTTGGTGGAAAGAAAGATCAATAAGGGTTTATTTGTCTGGACAACTGGGGGTAGGACGAGCGTAAATATCAATGATCTGATATCAAAACAGATGATGCGCATTAAGAGACACAGTGGGAACGAATTACAATCACCAACCAGCATGATTCGCTTAAAATGTCATTCAAATAAAAGCTTTAAGTGTCAGCGAGGGCAGAAGGAGGCGAAACTGATCACCAGACAAATCAGTACCTAAAGCTAAAACTTCTTAGAAGCAGAGTTAGAGAGCAGGTCTGGTGTGGAGTGGATTTAACATACACCACTGCCCCACCTAGGATGGTCTGAGAGATAAATATCAAAAGAATCTTTGCCTAGTATAGATTTGAAAACAAAAGAAATAGCAATAACATCAGCACCCTCTAAAGCAGCCAAGATTCACTGGATATATATTCTTGGAGGCAAGCTGCAAGCAATTATATGTAAATTTTGTGATGTCCAGATATGTTTATTAAGTCAGTTAATAGACCAGGGTTAGGCTGGGAACTAGACAATAATAACAACATAGCAACCAAACATCAGTGTGATCTTTGCTATAGTAAGGTCCTAAGAGCTAATATTGTGATAAAGGGCCATGTGGATATGGTCTGTGTAGACATATCAAGAGAACAGCACATATGCAGTATTCAAAGGCAATAGAGCATCCAAGAACAGTCAGATAAAACAATATTCACAGGCACGTTACTTTTCACTTTTTATTGAGGATGCTGGACAATTTGTAGTGACCAACAGTGGATGAGTGGCATCTAGATGGCCATCAGCATAACCAGTGAGGCTCCATGCTGTGATAATGCAGCAAACCACAGAAGTCCAACCATAAAGAGGCATTCAAAAGCAACTTAAATAATATCACTGTGAGGCTAAGAGCTAACATTAGTAAACTACAGTGATAACAGTTCACAGATGTGGAAAGAGCCTGGATAGAGAGCAGAGTTACGCATTAACAAGGATGAACAGCATGAAGTTGTACTGCATGTTGCCATTTTGTAGCTTTCTGCTGTTCTGTTCATCTCCTTCACTGTGAGAAAACTAGAATTTATCAGGCAGGCTGGTAAATTGGTCTGGCCACAGAGACATCTACAAATAAATTCTAAGTCATTAGATTGTCTGAACAGGAATTTGGCCATTCTGCTGCAGTTCTAGAAAATTAACTCTAGCAGGGAGACTGGGGCATGTTCAGGTGAACATTATCAATGGAAAATCATTCACTGTTGTGTGCATCAGAGAATTGTGGAGGAGAAATGCAAATGAAAAGGATGATGCACTGGATGATGTAAGGAAGTCACCATGGCTCCCTGGAAATGACTTAACTGACTGAAAAACTGATGCACGAGAGTAAAGTCTTATTACACTTCAACTGTTTTTTTTATTGACTTTGTATGAATGTGACTAATTTGGAATTGAATTAATTGGATTATGATTGGATTACAATGAATTGGTATGTAATTGGCTTGAATTGGTTTGTACCTTTGAATTGCCATGAGATGACAGTTGTTGTCATTTGATGCTATATAAATAAACTGAATTGAACTGAACCAGTAATACCAACATTACCCCACAAGTGTTAAAAGAAAATGGGGAAAAGGAAAGAACATAGGTGAAATTTACTAAGAAACTAAGGGCCCATCCACAGGAGTACATTTTTGTCGAATCCGCACAAATACTTTATCGTTTCGGCGTCGCGTCCAGACGGATCCGGCTTTTGGTGTGAAACCAGTGTTTTTTGAGAACGGGTCCCAGAGTGGGAAAATCCTAAAACACCAAATAGCCCAGAGTCGTCTGGATTCAATTCAATTAAATTTTATTTATATAGCGCCAAATTACAACAATTGTCATCAAGGCACTTAAGTAATATAGTCCAATTCAAGCCAATTGGAATTCAACTCATTGTAATCATAATCCAATTCAAAAATTAATATCCTAGCTAAGGAAACCAACAGATTGCACCGAAACTTGTCTTCAGTCCAATCTCCCGTCCTGAGCCTGAGGGACCGTGGAAAGGAACGACTCCCTTTAACAGGAAGAAACCTCTGGCAGAACCAGAGGCCATCCGCCTCGACCAGCTGGGCTTTGAGAAGACATGGCGAATGTGGATTTTTCCCAGAAACGATGACATATAAGCCCCGTCTGGTGTTATGGGGCTGGTTTATAAACAGCGCGTGACCTTTATACGCATGCTCCATGGCTTCTCTTCCGGCTTTAGTGTATTGGTGTGGCGGCATCACAGCGCCACATTCAGGCCTGGCGTGTGTACTACAGTGTTTTGGGTCGTTTCCAGTGAATCCGTGTGGACGCAGATATTTCTGGAAACGACACCATGTTTACGGAGACTTTTTTTCATGTGGACGGGCCCTAAAACAAGCATTATGGAGACTGCCACACTTTAGTGCACCTTAAAGAAGACGGGCCCTTTTTGACACCATTTCCTGAGATCTGAATGAAATGTCTGTGATATGCTTTGGTCAAAACACCACAGAGATATAGTAACACACTTCCCTTTCCAACCAAGATCGAGCGAGATGTGACACCCAATTCTAGAAATGTGCAGCTGGTTTTAAGGGTGCTTTTGTTCAGTGAGGATGTATGGCACCTCATTTGAGACTATTTGAGTTGGTTCCACCTTCAATACAATCATCATCCAAACACTGGTGAAAAAACTTCCAGTGCTCGGAATATCCTCTCCTGCAACTGGATTTTGGAGTGATAAGAGCCTGTTTCACATAACAACCTCATTGTTAAGATTGCAGATGACACGGCTGTGTGGGACACATCATGGCAGAAATGAGTTAGCATACAGGCAGGAGAGAGATAAACTGGGGTTGTGATGCAAAGAGAACAACCTCAACCTAAACATCAGTAAAACCAAAAAGATTTCCAGAAGACAATCCCCTACACCCTCTCTATGTTAAGAGAGGAGCTGTGGAGACAGTTCCCTGCCTCAAATAGGTAGACAGTTAATGACCAAATCATATATTTATCTGTAATGCAGTTAAGATTAAAAAATGGAAGGCGCTGCATTAAAGTCATTACACCAACTTTATAAAGTAAGTCTGGAGCTCTGGTTGTTAGAAATATATTATGTCTCTCTATTTGATATGTTTCACTTGGTGGTATTGAAAATAGAATCAAGTATGTTCCTTGGAATTGGTACAGAGTTTAAACTGCAGTACTGTGACAATCCCTGAGGTTCCTGTAAGACTCACCAAAGAGTTCACATGCCTGTGTTCTTCAGATGATTTATTCCGGATTTTCCCCACAGTTTGAAAAGTCACAGTTCTTATTTTGCCTTTCCTACCAACATACATAGAGTTGGTGTATTTGTTTGAACAACTTGTCAGTCTAATATGGTTCTTTAAATGTTGTGTGCCATTTATTTATGTAGCAGTTTGATCCCATTACTTCAAAGGGTCTGTCCAGTTCTGGGTAGACGAGCAATTTAAAAAGATACAGAAATAAACCACCACTGTTCTCCTTAATACTCCTTTTAGGTAATTCTGTTAAAATGAATTAATCTACTCAATGGTTTCTCAATAATCCCAAACAAACTCTAAACAAAGAAATACTCCAGCTCTGGAAATTCTAATAATTTAGTTATCTCATAAACAAATCTACAAGCCCCTGGAACCCCATCAAAAAGCAAAGCTGAAGAAAATAAGGATCCTCACATGGAACATAAGTAAACCAGCTATCACCAACTGTGGCTTAGAAGAAACAAAGACTTTTTTTGTGAAATAGATTGCTGTTTGACTAGCAAAATGATTTTGTGGCTAAATAAATCAATGGCACCCTGTCCCAGTGAAATCTCTGCTGATTGTGAGCAGACGCCATTAATCTGATTTTCCCTTTTTCTTAAGCATCTGGTGTTCAGTCTCGACCCATAAATTAACCTTGGCTTTGACAAAGCCTCACAGTACAGTTAGCCCTCACTGGCCCATGGATAGCTTGGTCAATAGCTCTGACAAGCCCTGCTTAAACCCCAGAAGTGACAGTGGATAGACATTGTTGGGGCAACAGTACAATTGTGGCTACTGAGTACACTGTTCATTTAAATTCAGTTTTATACATATAGAGCCAATGCACAGCAAAAATACTTTCAAGGCTCTAAGATACAGCCCAAACATTACTGATCTGGGGCAAAGTGGGATCCAATGTCTTTCCCAAGGACATCGACACATGAATTGATATCATCCAATTGGTTGATAACCGCTCTTTGCCCACTGCCCAATACGGACATTTTGACCTAATTACTGAGCTAGTTTGAAGAAACCTGCAGTTAATACTTGCATATTTTTTTAGGTGAAAACTGAACTGGAGACTCTTGACAAACAATAACATTATCTTGACAACACGTATGGAGCCGCTTTCCAAAAACCTTTAAGGAGGCGGTGGTGTAGACTGCACAGCCATTGGCTACTATGGCCATTGCTATGCTGATGATACTCAGCTGTACTTATGTATGAAACCAGATGAAACCAACAGGTTGGTCAGGCTACAAGCCTGTCTTAAAGACATAAAGACCTGGATGACTCAGAACTGTCTGCTTTTAAATTCAGACAAAACTGAAGTTGTTCTCTTTCTGAGCGCTTCAGGGAGAAATTGTCTAGTTATATAGTTACTCTAGATGGTATTTCCTTGGCTTATAGTCCTACAGTGAGGAACCTTGGAGTTATTTTTGACCAGAATTTATCATTTGACGCCTTCTTTCACCTTCGTAATATTGCTAAAATCAGGAACATCCTGTCTCAGGGTGATGCAGAGAAATTTCTCTATTCATTTGTTACTTCAACACTGGACTACTGTAATTCCTTATTATTGGGCTGTCCCACATATTCTCTGAAAAGCCTCCAGCTGATCCAAAATGCTGCAGCCAGAGTTCTGATGAGAACTAACAGGAGAGATCATGTTTCTCCAGTTTTAGCTTCTCTTCATTGGCTCCCTGTTAAATTCAGAATAGAATTTAAGTTTCTTCTCCTCACATATAAAGCTCTTAATGACCGAGCTCCATCATATCTTAAAGATCTCATTGTAAGATATTTTCCTAACAGAGCACTTCGCCCCCAAACTGCAGGTTTACTTGTTGTTCCCAGAGTTTCTAAAAGTAGAATGGGAGGTAGAGCCTTCAGTTATCAGGCCCCTCTCTTGTGGAATAAGCTGCCAGTAAATGTCCGGGAAGCAGACACCCTTTCCACTTTTAAGATTAGGCTTAAAACTTTTCTTTTCGATAAAGCTTATAGTTAGGGATGGCTCAGGTAATCCTGAAACATCCCATAGTTAAGCTGCTATAGGCTTAGACTGCTGGGGGACCTCATCTGTCACACCTTTCCTCACTTTGCTCTCTTTTTCCTCCTGTTTAATTTCTCAAATGATATTATGTACATGTGACATTATTGTGGTTATTAACTTGTGTTTCCCTGTTCCAACAGGTATCCTTTGAATGGCGTTATGGTGTTTTTACCCCCTCTTTTCCCTCTTTTCTGTCTCAAACCCCAGCTGGTCGAGGCGGATGGCCACCCTTCCTGAGTCTGGTTCTGCCAGAGGTTTCTTCCTGTTAAAAGGGAGTCGTTCCTTTCCACAGTTGCCTCAGGCACGCTCAGGACGGGAGATTGGACTGAAAACAAGTTTTGGTGCAATCTGTTGGTTTCCTTAGCTAGGATATTGTTTTTTGAATTGGCTCTATATGAATTAATTGGATTATGATTACAATGAATTGAATTCCAATTGGCTTGAATTGGACTATATTATTTAAGTGCCTTGAGATGACAATTGTTGTAATCTGGCGCTATATAAATAAAATTGAATTGAATTGAACTATGAGAGAAAAAACATTTCAGATTCATCCTTCGAACTCATAAGCTGTGTACTGATCAGGATGCTTCCAGCAGGATTCATCTTTATTTATTGAACAGCATTCTGAGGTGTCATGTGTGATGTCCAAGCTCCAGGATTAGCTTGGAGTTTTGGAGATTAAGTTTTAGACTGTTCGCACCCTGTTCTGTAACATTTATTAGTAAAACAATTTAACTCCAACACAACGGCCTTTGTCATTTCACAACTTCTTCTACTTGACATGGCTTCACAGGTTACATGAATGCCAACAATGAGGGTATTTCGCTCATTCTTTTACATAATTTATACGATAAAGCTCTGAAGTAAGGAATTTTTCACAATAACAGCAACCTCCAAGTGCACAAAGAATTATACAGTCTTGTATGCATTCTCCCGGAGTCTTTTTAGCAGCAAGCAACCACAACAACTGTAGTTTATTTCCCCGCTGTTGCTATAGAAACTGAAAAGCTGCCAAGGCTTCCAGTCTCTCTCCTTGTATCTACACTGTGTAATTTCAAGTCACTGAAGTTTTGTATAAAGGTACAGAAACGTGCTAAATTCTAAAGACAAATTTGTAAACATGAGTTTCTTACAGCACTCACACTGTTTTTTTCCAATAAACTTTCCTGAGCTTTCAAACCAGGGTTTTCTGCATTTTGATGACACACAGCAAAGATTGTACTGCATCAGCAGCATCAGAGCTGCACGCAGCCACTAAGGAACTTAAAGTGTCTATCATGAAGGCTAAGCAGAAGTACAAAACAAAAAAAGACAAAACGCCTATCAACAGCCTTGGTTCAACCTGGTCCAGCATGAAACTAGTGCTGGCCTCCAGAATGTAAGAGACAGCACAAGTGTGACTCTAAATGGCTTCAGCTCAGAGACCGACTTTAATGCTCTTCATTGTTTTTATAATTATTATAACATGTTTGATTTTAGCAAAGAGATCCAGGAACTGTGTTTTAAATAGTCAGTGGGGTTACATGAGTACCATTGGATCGGATTAATGGCTAAATTACAATAAGATTGAGTTATTAACTTCATGTAGACAACTTAATCTGACAAAAATTTGGACTGGATCGGGTTACTCGCAATCAGATTTTGGAAGTTTTTTCAAACTTTGTTTTTCTCTCAAAACTGCTGCGGCACCTTCCACCTTCCACTGCTGCGTCTGGCTTTCTGTCCTCATGCGCAGTAATGGTAACCGGGGTCAGCCATGATGTCACAGGAAGTTAATCCAGATGGGCTCTGGTATCATGACTACCCGGCAACGGAGCTCAAAAGTGTGAGAGCATTTTAAGAAAACTAAAGACAAATGTGTGCAATGCAATATCTAAAAGGCAGAACTTGCCTTCCACGGCAGCACAACGAAGACGCACGAGCACCTGAAAAGGAAGCATGTTGTTGTGGCTTCTTATAAAGAGGAACCGTCATTCTTGGAAAGCTAACTGGCTAGTTAGCTGCTAAAATTAGCGTAACCAGAGAGTTAACTTGCTGCTTACTCATATTATTAGCTGTAAACGTTAACATTAGCGATGATGATTTGATTAATTAGCCTTAGCACACATATTTCATGTGTTTTCTGTAACGTTATAACAGTGATGTGTTTGAATAGGAATGCTAATGTTTTCTAACACTACGTTTCAGTGCTAAAAAAGTATGTTCATCTTCAATGGACGGCTTTATTTCAACGCTATCTACATGCACACCTCAGCAAGCAAATGTCCTGACTGAGTCCATACTGAACATGTTGGTGTTATATTTGACTCAGTGAGACCAAAACTTTTTGTGAATAATTCCTTAGTTTCAGGTGCCTCCCTCATTTGATTTAAATGCCAGAGACAAATGAAGGAAAGAAAAACAAAAACCTTAAGTATTTATTTTTGTGTGTTTGCTACACAGTTAAATAACTGTTTGTTTCAACAAGCTGCATGTTTCATGAAAGGGTTAATGAACTATGATATTAATTGTCTTTTTTTTTTAGTTAGCATATACCTTAAACACTCCAAGCTGAAAGATAATGGTTATATAAGAGCAGCTGCTTCCTGGTGCTGTACGTTTTACATTCAATATACGTATGATCCGATTAGTCGACTAACAAAATGTTCTAGAGACGACTTAAAAAAGCAAGACCCCCTTCTTTATACTAGATCTACCACCTCTCCTTAACCCACACACCCACCTCCCCACCCTGCAAGCAGCTGAGAAAACAGGCTTTTAGATGGGGTTTGACTCTGAGTTCCAGGTCAATTTCCCTGGTTTCCTGACATCAAACACCACCAACAACCAGATGGAGGGAAGGAGAGCACAGAACAGAAAAAAAGAACAATAAAACACAGGGAAACACAAGAGACATAGAGTAAAGGGGGGGAAGGGGAGGGTTCCAGTGATCGCCATCATTTTGAGGACCCAGCTTTGAGCTTCAGGAAAAATCATTTGATTAGATGACTTTTCCCCTAAAAACACAGAAGGTGGATAGTAGAAAGGACTGCTGCTTTTGCAAATAGGATGGAAAAGGGGGGGAAATAACATATAGACTATCATTTACACTGGGTCTCTGAATGTTCCCACATTAGAAAAATATGATTGAGTAGTTCAAACTATGATTTTCTGGTTTTACTCAATCTTATTTCATAGATTTTATTTAGAAAGGTTTTCTTGTCAATTGTAGCATAAATTAAGCAAATATTCTTTGTCTCCAACAATTATCAACACGGTGTCGTAGCTACCCAAGTACTAATCTGAACCACTTTTACAAACAAAATGTCATCTGCTGCTCACAATGACAGAAAGATTAGAACTAATGAAACTGAACTTTTTCACTCATTCTCAGTGACAGATTTGGTCATGTTCCGTGCACTTAGGCCCAGCAGGACAGTTTGGTTTTTAATGGTAAATAGTACTTATACAGCACTATTGTAGACTAATTTGAGCTCTCAAAGTGCTTTTACACTATATGACCCATTCACACACACACAACAGTATGTCTTATGTGATAGAGGAAAAAAGAACTGTGGAGGCTGTACAATTGTACAGAACAATTGTACAGCCTCCACAGTCGAACCACCAACCTTCCGATTGGCAGACAACTCTTATTTATCTTATTTAACATGTGCTATTCTAACTGATTGATATACTATTTCTGTTTAAGTAGTACAGAGATGTTTATCTGCTTATCTAATTTAGCAATACATCATTTAATAGTGCTTAATAATGTTGATTCATTTTGCTCATTAATATCTATCCTAATGGGACACCCCCACCATAAAGCACGCAGTCAGAGGTTGCTTTGATGAGTATTCAATAGCCTCGAGCTTAACCAAAATATAATCAGTGATTTTGGATTGATCCTCAAAACACCAAATGAGGGAATATGTTTTGAAGACTGATATTGCAGTGTTTAATAGAGTCAAAGTTAAGGTAATGGGATGATTTGTAGCTCTGGCATCAGAGCCAAACACCCCCACGCTTCATGTACTCTGATCCAGCTCTGGACAGACCATAAGGAACCACTTCTCAAAATGAGACAAGAGTCTTTTACAACCATCTCTGAAATTCTGTGTCAGAGGAGTTGTGCTTGAAGGCAAAATGTGCTAAATGGAAAGGTATTTCTTTTTTTTCTCCACCACTCCCTTCTGGTCTTTCCACCACATTCCAAGCCCCATTACCCTGAATTATGTAACCACTGCTTCTGAATATATACACACTGGAAAAACAGAAGTGGGGAGAGGAAAGAGAATGGCATAGGGCAAGAGAAAGAGCTGAATGAAATACATCACACTTCCACTGTATTAACCCGAGATGTCATTGACATGTTTGGGGAAAACTATCCATGTACATAGTAACCAAACACAACCACAAAAAGCCAGTCGACTCAGTCTGTGCGTTCAGCCTCACGGTTACCTGCTTGAGCTGGTTAGTTAATAACACCTCAGCTCCATCTGACCTGACTGGGCACGTAGAGACTTACGAGTCATTCAACGGCACTAAAGACAAACACACATTCAGTTACGGCAGACTCACCAGCAGCAAAGATGACTATGAATCACACACACGGTGTTAGCATGTCCTATAGACTCAACAGCAAATCATTCCGCCACAAGGCTAACAAGTGCGGGGACACAACACATCAATATCACAAAGGGAAGAACATTGAGGCGTCTACTAATAATTTTACAACCTGGTATCTCCTGTTCATAAAGTTTTTGCAGCAATGTAAGACTTAGAGCACTAAGGTCAAAACTTAGCTTAACCACGACACCAGGTCAGCGGAGCAAGCTAACGAAGCTCAGCCCATTAGCTGCGCTCATTTTTATCTGATGTCAAATAACTTTTGGAACTAGTTGGAAGTGCTCTCGACGGTCGTTATACTCACACAACGCTTCTCGAAATAATCCAGGACACCATATCTTCTGCTTTTGTTGTGTGGAATTGTGTCACAGGTAGAGGACAGTCCCGGTGGTTAACGTCAAGCCCTACAACTGGAAACTTCTTCAACGAAAACTTCGATAAGCGAATCCAAGAAGCAGCCAATTATCTCGTTCTTCATGGGTGAGCCAACGCGGCGAAAAGACCTCACTGTTCGGTTTTTGTCGTCATAGCTTGATAGTTAAATGCATATATTCTCTGGACAATGTCGGTTGTTTTGATGCAGCTATGCAGCTCTTTTTTCCGTCTCTACTTTCCTGCTCAGTTCCTGATACCGAAGCTGTGTGCGGATGGCTGACAAAGGCTCTGACGTCAATAGGAACGGAACAACCTCCCGTACATACCATTGGCCAGTTCAGGCTATTTACACAAACTATATATTATCATTGGCTGGCCATGACCGACCGGTGCCTTTTGTGTTTGAATGGAGCGATGGAATTAAAATGAGGAAAAAAATTTGCTTCGTTTTTGTAGGTATTGGGTTGCATTAGTAAAAGGTTTGCTTTTTTCAGCAAGTCATAATTATAAGCCATATTCTCCACATTTTACAACCAAGGATGCACCGAAATTAAATTTACTGGCCAAAACCGAAAATGAGGAAACACTTACTGAAAAAAACTGAATAATTCCAATCATCAAGAGAAAGGCAATGACGGAATTTGCTGAAGTTTCCAGCTTTGATGTTGAATAGGAAAGGAATATGTTTCCAGGCATGTACATGAGACAGGAGCCTGAGGGTTTAGTCTTCGAGAAATATGCTTTCTTTGTAAACAGAAAACAAGATGAAAATTAAAAGAAATGGGTAAAATGAAAGGTAATCTACCATTTTAATCTGTCATTTTCCCCATTTCAATTCAGTGCCAATCTAATATTTTTTATTTATTGTATCTGCCAGCTGAGGCGTGACAGTCCATCAAATGGCATCTCAAGGCACTTCAATTAATACAGTACAATTAATTGTAATCGTTATCCAATCAAATCAAATTAATTCAATTCAAAATTATTCCATTTTATACACACAGAGCCAATTCATAAACAATTCCCTAGCTAAGGAAACCAACAGATTGCACCGAAACTTTTCTTCAGTCCAATCTCCCGTCCTGAGCGTGCCTGTGGCGACTGTGGAAAGGAACGACTCCCTTTTAACAGGAAGAAACCTCTGGCAGAACCAGACTCAGGAAGGGTGGCCATCCGCCTCGACCAGCTGGGGTTTGAGAAGACAGAAAAGAGGGAAAAGAGGGGGGAAAAACACCATAACACCATTCAAAGGATACCTGCTGGAACAGGGAAACACAAGTTAATAACCACAATAATGTCACATGTATATAAAAATCATTTGAGAAATTAAACAGGAGGAAAAAGAGAGCAAAGTGAGGAAAGGTGTGACAGATGAGGTCCCCCAGCAGTCTAAGCCTATAGCAGCCTATAGCAGCCTAACTTTGGGACAATTTCACCTGAGCCATCCCTAACAATAAGCTTTTTTTGAGTAATTCTGAATGAATAAATGATGTCTTGTATTTCAAGCCCTTTCAGTAGCTTTCAGTAGTATTGGAAACTGTGGCTGTATTTTATCAGTACAAAATATACTGTTTGGCTTTGTTTATTTGCTCAAATATCTAAAGCCAGACACTGCTTGTGGAGCATGGTTATTGCTTGGATCCAGGGACAGGTGTGACTGCATTTAACCTTGGGAATGTAAGTGCTCGGGGGGTTGTATGTATGGTGCATAGCTCTGCACTCTGGGAGTGGTGGTCTGGGGGTTCCTTTTAGTATGTTACCTAGAGAGTACATTAGGCTAGCCACACTGTACTGTGCAATTTCCCTGTAATGTTTTGCTTAATTGTCATGCAACAGATTCCAATCTCTGTTGACATCATTACATTTGGTCAACAACCTTACCGTGTCAGAGACAGAGAAGGACAAACTCTATAAACACAGACAATGCTTGCTTCATTGAGAGAGAAATACCTGCGGGGGGTACTTGAAGAACACAAAGTTGCTGTCATCGTTGTCTTCTCCCATCTATTTGGGTTCCTGCAGCGTGTCCTGGGTCTGCCCATAAGTTTTGATTTAGTTTTAGCCTAATAAAATATGATTAATAAAAATATGACTGTTGTGTGTTATTATTCATGAATTTACTGTTATAGTGCTTTGTAAGCAATCCAAACCCTTTGTTCTGTATACTTGTCCTAAGAGTGTGAGTGTAAATACAGAAATTCTGTTCCCATCTAGGCCCAATGTTGCAATATTACAACATTTCTAATACAACAAGTCTGAAAATCCTTCAATTTATGCATCAGAGGCCTCTTTTAACAACAGAGGTGGAAAATAAAACTTTTCTGCGTTTTCTATTTTAGGGTTTTACAGGGTTAAGCTCTACGGTCTGCATAAAGAGATGATGTTTCTTGTCACTATGCAGAAAAAGAAGAACACTGTCTGAAATCTCAGGGTTTTCCATATATTCCTGATGCAGGTTTTTTTGCATATGTAAGCATGGCATGTCCATGTGTATAGAGAGGGTTGGGGGTGTGGGGTGGGGAGCCTCTTGTTATTCATGACAGCAGCTGCTGCAGTGTGAGGGAGATTCCCAGAGGAGCCTTTCCAGTCATACAAAGCACACCTCAACACCAAATCCCTAACTGCTTAATACTAATGTCCAATTACAGCAGAGCAGCTAAATCTAACGATAGCAAACATTTTGGTAAAAATGTTCTGAGATCATTTCCATTTTTCTATTACCACTTAATCTGTCAGTCAGGAGCCTATCCCAGCAGTCATTGGGTGAAAAGCAGGGTACACCCTGGACATGTTGCCAGTCCATCACAGGGTCACACAACCACACAAATGCCTAAGGACAATTTTAGAGACACCAATTAACCAAACATGCATATTTTTGGACAGTGGGAGGAAGCCAGAGTACGCAGAAAGAATACACACATACCCAAGGAGAACATGCAAACTCCACACAGAAAGGCCCCAGCCAGGAGTTGAACGTGGAACCCTCTTGCTGTGAGGCAACAGTGCTAACCACCACACCACGTGCAGTCCTGATGTTATTTTCATTTATTAATTTTTTTAAGTCATATTAGGTGTGCTGTTGCTCATGTAAGGAATCACCTTCTGTGACGTGAACACAGGGCTGTTCATGACAGCTGTTCAATTTTTGTCATTATCATGAATTGTTCTGCAGTTCATTGGACGAACATACATTCATAGGATTCTGTTGTCCAGTATTTTTCAGTGAGTAAATGTTTGTTTTCTTACTGATTTCTATTGTTGGTTAATCAACTTAATAGGCGATTTTAGTGTCAAAGAATGTGTACAGTATTACCCAAAAGTTGTTGTGTGTTGCCTATCAGAGAAGGAAAGACAATTTGAGCCCCACTTATCAATGCATTTCAAGCAAATGAGAAAAAAAACCTTTTAAGTCAACATGTTAATGTTAACAGGTGATACCTTTAGTTCACCTCCTTGTAGTCCACATTTAGTCACCTTCTGCCACCAATACTCCAAGATAGCATCTGTCAGATGCAGATTAAATCAATAGCCCTCAAAGTAATGGATGGTGTAATGATGAGTACTTATATCTTTTTCACAAGGTCTATGTAGTATCTCACAAATAATTTGGTTTTGCAGCAGAAGCTTGGTACAATGATTTGATACAAAAACAACATTCTGCTGGGTCTTTCAGAAATAAAGATAAAGGCCTAACTACTCTTAACTGTTGCATAGGCAATTCATTTGACAATTTACATGTTTCTTAATGTCACATTGCAAAGACTTGAGAGTTTGTTATCTACATTATGCATGAAATTATAAATTCAGAAAACACTGAAAAGTCTGAATGTGCACAGTGAAAAGCTGTAAACCTACAATGAATGCCTCCCAGGGCTTAACAGGCTGCAATGAGAAAATCTCTGAAATTATCTCTATTTGTTAGTCTTACTATCTGTGGACAACTCATAGGGGCTGACAGAACGCATCTACCTGTAGTAGGTTTTGGCTGCCACTCAGGACAATCTTAAAAGTATGTGAATTAAAACTGATATTGAGGAATGCTTTGCAGATGCACCCCTTGGCATTTCAGAATTACATGCTTTGCAAACGGCTATCTGTGGGTCTTTCTCTGAAATTATAACCCCACCGCAGACATACTGGCTCCAACCCAGGCATGCGCACTGCTGCAGTTTTTGCTTAAGTCACAACATCCCGTTTCGGCCATGTTGTTTCGTGTAAAAAGTCTTTCGGCCCGAAAACTGAAAAGGCTGCAAGCCTATGTCAAGAGAGAGAAAACAATTTTCTTTCCAAACTAGACTGCTTGGTTTCCTTAGTTTCACTTACAGAATGTTTTAAAAGTGGTATGGTAGTAATACAAGTCTTGGCTGCAGTACTGTGCAATGTTAATTTTACCCTACAGTGTAGTCTTAAGGATTGTGATCATTTTCAGGACCCAAAGAATGATGTAAGTAAGTAAGATTCTAGGCGTTTAATAAAACTCAGAAGGTGACAGCAGAATGTGGAAAACGATAATGTGGGTATCAACCCCTTGGGCTTCAAACTCAGAACAGCAAATGGCGCTGGTGTGGAATCTGGAGAGAACATTGAGATGACTATGTGACAAAGTATCGGAGATAACTCCAGGTGAGTATGTTAGAAGAGGTCTTACAGGTGTGAAGCAAGGATGGTCTCAATGAAAAAGGTTGTTCCCACAATTGACGACTGCCACTTAGTCACCGAGATGATGTTGAGCAGTGATTAGTACTATTCCAACAGCATCTGCTTCTCAGAAGAGACTAGGAAGACTGGGCCATTCCTTAGATGAGAGCACACACCAGGTAACTGAAGCAGAACCTCCAGCAAGAGGCTAAGGAAACCAAAACCAATATTCAAACCTCTTCCGATACTCTTCTGAGTCCTTTCCTCTTCAGAACAACTTACTCACATTAACAACCCTCCAAAAGGGGAAAAGACATATTCAGATGCAGAGGCAGCAAGCTGAGTAAGAAAGTCAAAACAGGTCCAGAGCCAGAGAATCCAAGAAAATTACACTTATTTTAGGTTGATGTGGAGTTGGCAGAAGCAGGATCAAAAGCAGGCAGAGATCTGCAAAAAAACAACAAAGACAGAAACAAAGGCAGAGCACGTGGTCGGGTACAGAAGGCAGGTAAGTTCGCCAGGAGACAGGCTAGAAGGGCAGGTTGGAGGCAGGCAGAGTCGTCAGCAAGAAATCAGGTAGGTTGTGAACGCTGGAAAGTCTTGCATGGATGCAGTAGAACAATCTTGCAAAGGTGAGAGTGCTTGAGAGGCTACATGGAGGCCTGATGAGCTGCAGGGAATGAGCTGCAGCTGAACTTAAAGGTGAGTTTAGTTTGGCTGATTAGGTTGGAGTAGCTGGCAGGTGACAGGAAAATAACTGAGGGAGATGGATAGGAGGGAAGACAGGAAGGATGAACTGTGACACATAACACTGGATCTTCAACTATATGACTTGCTAGGGTAAAGAGAGGATCTCAGCTGTCAACTGATCACCACCTGGTAGTGTACTTGAATCAGGCAGGGGAGGACGCTAGACAGGATCAGTTCATGCAAGCATCGAGTGAGGTTGTGCTGAGAATGTTGGCAGAGGCTCCAGTCCAGTATTTCTTCAACGCCCATCACTGGTAGAGCTTCTCTGACATCCCAAGGGAGGCAGGGGACAGAAATTTGAGGTGAAAGGAGCCATCAGGCTGAAAGAGTCCTACAGAGCATTGTTAGCTTTTGGGACCACAGAGACAGCTAACAGATACCGATAAGGAAAGCAGAATGCAGCTTGGGAAGTCTCAGAGGCGAACACTCTGATGTGGGAGGAGTTTGGTGAGGCATGGAACAGGACTTTCGGTTGGCCTCCAAGAGATTCTGGAAAACCGTCAGCTACCTGATATGGGGTAAACAGTGCTTTGCCAACACTGTTTACATGGGGAATGGAATGCTACTGACCTTCCTATGAGAATATAATACGATGGCAGAAGGAATACTTCAAGGAAACGCAAATCTCCCCTTTGTCACAGTGGTCATAACCTTTATGAATAGAAATTTTAGGCACAGCCAAGGGGTGGATGGCATCCAGTTTGCTTGGCTATGGATTGCATCATTGCTTATTGCAGACAATATGGTCCTCTTGTTTTCATTTAGCTAAGACATCCAGCAGAGAATAGAACAATATGCAGTTGAGTGTGATGCAGCCAGGTTGAGAATCAGCACCTCCAAGTCTGAAGCCATGGTCTTCAGTAAGAAACAAAGGGATTATCCACTCCAGGTCACTCAGTGGGGTTACATGGCACTGTAAAGAATCGGATTAATGGCTAAATTACAATAAATTACTGAGTTATCAAGTTCATGTGTACACCTTAGTCTGACTAAAAATTGGACCGGATCGGGTTACAGTCGAATTAAGACCCCGATTATGACTCGGTTGATAGTCACACTAAATGTACTTGTAGACGGTGAATTGGACTTTGTGTTCTGCACATGCTCGATATTTTTTCCCAGGGTCGTGACCCACAAGTCAAAAGAGGCGATATTACTGTTGTTGTCGCCGCCGCATTGCGTTTGTGCCATAACCATGCTCACCACAAACGAAATGTAGAGGGACGTAGCTTCATCTTGCTCTTCGTTCGCCGTCTTTGTCGAATGCCTGAGCTAGTTGTTGTTGTTGGTGGTGGTGAAGAGGTCAACTGGAAGTCGCTCTATTAGCAATAGTTGAAATAGGTACAGCGCCACCTATCGTACCGGGGTATGACATGCTTTGTGCCAATGATTCGATTTATTCACTGCCATATATACTTGGATAATTGCCCTTGCTCAAATAAAGAGCATAATCCAACTATAGCTATAATCAAATTAATCTCATGTAGACCCACTGACAACCTCAGGTGTAAGAGTATGGGTATTTTGCAGTCTCGTTCATGAGTGCAGGCAGAATGGCGTGGGAGATTGAGAGATGGATTTGAAGCAGCATCTGCAGTGATGGGGATATAGGTTTTTTTGTAGTGAAGATAGAGCTGAGCCGAAAAGCCTCAACTGTGCCTCAACCAACCCTCAACCGTGGTCATGAGCTCCAGTTAGTGATCAAAAGATTGAGACTGTGATGTCCTCCTGGAAGGGCTGGAGGGACAGCTGGGAGGAGGGAGACCAGGGGATCTCTGCTATGTGACCTGATCTCAGAAAGACAACAGAAAATTAATGGATGGATGTAAAAAGAAGAAAGATAAGTCTATATATTTGAATTGATGCTAGCTGTCTTTTCTGCTAAGCTATATTACTAATTTTAATTAAAAAAAACCAAAACAAAGTAAGCAAATTAGGTTGTATCATCTGAGAACACATTTTTCTACTTCTAATTAAAGGACGGCTCCAACCTTTCCAATATTTAGACTGGAATAGTAATAGAAGGGCGGTGTAACAAATTTCACAGGCATTGTGTATGACAAATTTTAACTGAGTAATAGGTCTCCCAAAGACGCCAGAGGAAGTCCTTTTTGCCTGTGGTCATCAGACCGTTTACTCCATCTACCTCAGTTTGAGAGAAGGTCAGTAGAAACTAGTGTCGTCTCCTGAGGCCAAACGTCACTTTACCCAATGCCACTTCTTACAATGACACTTTCTCCAGATCACTTGTTTGTATGTCTATGTGATTTATTTTTTATTTTCTTGCTTCTCTTGCCTCTTTCAGCCCTGCAGCCCCTTGAATGACATTTAACCATTTCTTTCAATGTTATCCCTCCATCTCAGTCGTGCTCCCGCTTCCTCTCTCACAGCTCAGCCTGTATAAAACTCTGTCAGTGTTATACTGGGTAACCTCCAGCGACGATGGAGCAGGGATCTCTCTGATGGATAACCAGACATCGAGCAATGGATGAGTGGAGATCTCTCAGGCAGACAGCCAGACATCCAGCAATGAAGAATGGAGATCTCTCAGGTGGGTGGCCGGACATCAGGCGCAGTCAAACCCCTGAGATGTCTGGGACCAGGACTAACTGAGGCAAGCCCACCTGGGCCCCCTCTGTAGCAGGAACAGATAAAGGCAAGCTCTCCTGACCCCCCTCAGACACAGGAGCAGGAACAGGAACTGGGATCCCTTTAGAGACAAGAACGAACAGAGGAGAGTCCCCCATTGGGATCCCATGCCTTTGAAATAGGCACAAGAGGAGGAGTGTCCCTCTCTGGGACGACTCAGAGGCAGTGGGTGCCAATGGTGGCAGCATGAACCAGGGCTGGAATGCAACTGGTGTGGACAGCAGCACAAAAGGCAGGGACTTCCTGGACTGGCGTTCAGAGTACGGTGCTCTGAAATGTGTTGCTCCGAAGACTTGGACACTGGGGACTGGTGCTTTGAAGCAGATGAAGGTTTAAGCTCAGATACAAACTCAAGCCAAGGTTCAGACAAAGGCTGGTGCATAGGTGAAGACTCTGATGATGGCTGGGGCTGGAGTGAAGACTCTGGAAAGTCCCCAGCTGGGATTTTAACCAGAAACCCTCTTGCCGTGAGGTGACAGTGCTAACCACCGTGCAGCCCAAAACCAGAGATAAAAAACAAAAAGACAGCTAACAAAGAGGACTAATGGACTAACTTAACAGATGACTTAACTGACTGACAGATTTACCACGTGGAACAAACACACTTACTATGAGAAATGATAGCAGGAGACACTCAACGAACTGGCAAGGACAAAAGGAAAACCAGGAGGATATAAAATGAGGGAGTGATTACAAAATGAACAGCAGATGAGGAACAAGAAGGAAGGTAAATTCATCAGAAAGTACAAGGGGGGAAGCTTAACAAAATAAAACAGGAAGTAAGGAAAACCAATAGACAATATGAAGTATCTGACAGAAATGAACTACAATACAAAACATACCATAAAAATATGGAACATCACATATTACTTGCCCAGCTGTCATTGGATGAGAGGCAGAGAACATCCTCTTGTATATGTATATGTCATCTGTGTTAGCCAATGCTGTCCTCTATGCTGTTGCATGGTGGGGCAGCAGTTTGAGCTATCTATCTATCTATCTATCTATCTATCTATCTATCTATCTATCTATCTATCTATCTATCTATCTATCTATCTATCTATCTATCTATCTATCTATCTATCTATCTATCTATCTATCTATCTATCTATCTATCTATCTGTCTGTCTGTCTGTCTGTCTGTCTGTCTGTCTGTCTGTCTGTCTGTCTGTCTGTCTGTCTGTCTGTCTGTCTGTCTGTCTGTCTGTCTGTCTGTCTGTCTGTCTGTCTATCTATCTATCTATCTATCTATCTATCTGTCTGTCTGTCTGTCTGTCTGTCTGTCTGTCTGTCTGTCTGTCTGTCTGTCTGTCTATCTGTCTATCTATCTATCTATCTATCTATCTATCTATCTATCTATCTATCTATCTATCTATCTATCTATCTATCTATCTATCTATCTATCTATCTATCTATCTATCTATCTATCTATCTATCTATCTATCTGTCTATCTATCTATCTATCTATCTATCTGTCTATCTATCTGTCTGTCTGTCTGTCTGTCTGTCTGTCTGTCGGTCGCTATATAGATGTGTAATAATTGTGTATTTCCAGAGAACAGACTGTTTATTACATAAGAATAATATATATGCATACATATATTATATGCATACATATACATATAGAGTGGCATGAAAAACAAGATAGAGTCATTGAGTTATAAAACAAATACTCATTGTTGTTGATACTATCCTGAAAATGCACATTTATAACACAACTATTCACATCAATTTCTTTTAGGCACGTTAAAATAGCCTGCTCTTACATGCCAAAGGTTTTGCTGTTCTTGTTAATAAGAGGAAAGGTGGTTCGACCAGCATCATAACAATGGTTTTAGAGCACAGCCTGGAAGCACTTGCTTTTCACAGACTTGACTCGTGGCAGTCGTACAAGAACAAACTGTTGTAGATCTGTGCTGGCACAAATACCACTGATCTGACGGGTTCGGCTGAGCGGAGGGATACAATTGTTCAGTGGTCTGTGAATACGCTGGGATTCTGCGGAGAAACACAAGTATGGATGGCAGCTGTGATGCGGCGCTGTTCTGCCGTTTTTTCTAGCTCGTAGGAAAGAGACTGACGCCTGAGCGGGTGGAGACTGCCATACATTTAAATCCCCCGGGTCGTTTTTTAGACTTTAGAAACGAATACCTTTACCTTTTTATTTCCTTTAGGTCGTTTGATTCTTTACAGCCACTTTAATGTCGTAAATGGCAGGTTTGTAAGGGCGTCGTTGTTGGGAAGTTTTTCGAGGGGGGGGTGGGGGGTTTGACCAGCAAAGGGCCATGGCAGTTGAGGCTCGGCCGGAGCTGGTCGGGAAGCGGTTCCTCTGTGTCAGTGGGGATGAGACACATGAAATCGGCGACATTGGTCGGTTGCCGTGGAGGTCTGGGGTAATACGAGCAGTCAACAACCGCAACAGCGACAATTCCGAGCTGACGGTAAGGAAAGCGCTGACTTTGTCCTAGCCTTTGGTCTGTTACATGCAAAGCAAATGGGAAAATCTGTGGTTGTCGGCTGGCCAGCGACGCGATATTGTGGATTTGCAAGCGGGAATTATTTAGCTGTTGCTTTGGTACCGTGGATATCTGGCTTGAAGTGTCTTCTTTTTGTATTCTGTATGGTTTCGTAAAAGTATTTGTCAGTGTTGGTTTTGGACTACTTAAGCAAGCGAGTCAATGTGAGGCAGACTACCAGCAGGGGTTATGGGAAGGCAAACAGCTAGCTTGGATCCAGACAGTTCTCCGCTTATTTACATCCTACTCTTCAAACATATTCACCCATGTACACTGGCTATCTGAAGCATTTATGTGTTCTCATATGTAGTAAATACTGAGAACATTTGGACGACAGTGGGTCCAATTTAGATCGTCTTTAATCTATCTGTCTGCAGAACAGGTAATATAAGATAATATAATTATAATTTAACCCAGTAGTAGATGCTAAACACTAGCTGGATGCTGTTGGTATTCAGGAGTGGTTGCATTTGTAAAAGCATGAGTAGGAATCTCAGTCCCGTGCAGCTAAACGCTTTAATCTGCTGTATACTGCGAATCAGCTGACGGAGGTGAGGTTAGCTTTCCACAGTTATTCCCGCGGTACTGATTTAACGTTGAACTAATCCTTATAAGCTCGTTATTGTTCACATTGCTGTGTGTAGGGCGTATAGATCGATCATATAGCCCGTGTGCCTGTTTCAGTCAGGCCGACGATAACCCCATCGACTTGGACGGGGTGCAGGAATGCTGGGACTTGTAAAAACATCAAACTGGCTTGCTGCAGGCTGAACAATGGCCAGTGTGTCTTCATGTCAAGTATTGTCTGCATCTGCATTTTAAAGAGATTGTGCTACCAATCCCGTGCCGCGGAGCACTGAAGATCTTTCCTGACTGATGTATCATTCAATTCTCACATAGTCACTTTCCTGGTCTTTGATATATTTCAATCTTGAAAAATTTTTTTTTCTCATGATTTTCTTTTTCTTTT
The DNA here is from genome assembly GCF_036924035.1 of Leuresthes tenuis. Classification (NCBI taxonomy): domain Eukaryota; kingdom Metazoa; phylum Chordata; class Actinopteri; order Atheriniformes; family Atherinopsidae; genus Leuresthes; species Leuresthes tenuis. Next base: position 32,760,304 of record NW_027325374.1, on the reverse strand, counting down.
ACCCAACATGCTAAAACCAGCAGGTAATGAGCTATATGCCTCGACAAGCCCTGGGTTGGTTAACACACAGCATTGCTGCTGTACAGCGTGCCAATCTTTCCTTTTCTTTTGTTCCCAGGCTCCATCTATTTGTATGCAGAAAACTGGGCAAACACCAGCACATTTCACTTTTCATCATTTATTGCGTTATCTTTGCACATTTTGGGCTTATACTTTGGACATTCAGTCATCAGATATTCCATCTTATGGTAAATATCATCATCTGATGGTGCCAGTGCTCTGAGGTAGGGTTATTCTTTGTGTCTGAGCAAGATATCTGTTAAAGCTAGACCAACATACATAGCAGAGACTATTATTCTATATTATTAACTACATTATCTGTTTTTTTTTTAATAGATTGCATTCGCCACATTGCTGGTGTCATAGCTTTCTGTTATTCTGTATTTAAATAATAAAGTTTGAAATGCAGCAAAGTGAGGTGGCATAGCTCTGTTACAGTGCCATAACTGAGCACTCTTTATGGTGCTAATGGAATTGACTGCACTGAAAATGAATGAAACCACATTTTCCCAGCTTCCTGTAGAACTGCTCTTTGTGTGTGATGTGATCTAGGCTCTTCTGGTTGTATCCATATAAAATGGGGAACAGTCTCATTAGCAAGGGGTTTAAGTGGCTGAGTGAATACAGTGGTGGGGGATTCAAGATTAGATTAAAAGTGTGTCAAGTCGAGCTGTCAGGGCTTTGTCAACTGTCTGTGGTTAGACAGGCAAGTGCTCCATGACTGTTGCTTTGCCTTTCTGAAACCTAGTACATGTGTTCACTTTTACTCAAGTCACAAACTGCAATCATAGTTGATGAATAAGTCAGAACTCATTTTTTGGATGTGTCTGACGTCTGTCCCATGTGTGTCTGACATCTGTCCCATGTGTGTCTCACGTCTGTCCCATGTGTGTCTGACATCTGTCCCATGTGTGTCTGACATCTGTCCCATGTGTGTCTGACGTCTGTCCCATGTGTATCTGACATCTGTCCCATGTGTGTCTGACATCTGTCCCATGTGTATCTGACATCTGTCCCATGTGTATCTGACATCTGCCCATGTGTGTCTGACATCTGTCCCATGTGTGTCTGACATCTGTCCCATGTGTATCTGACATCTGTCCCATGTGTATCTGACATCTGCCCATGTGTGTCTGACATCTGTCCCATGTGTGTCTGACATCTGTCCCTGTGTGTCTGACGTCTGTCCCATGTGTGTCTGACGTCTGTCCCATGTGTGTCTGACATCTGTCCCATGTGTGTCTGACGTCTGTCCCATGTGTGTCTGACGTCTGTCCCATGTGTGTCTGACATCTGTCCCATGTGTGTCTGACATCTGTCCCATGTGTGTCTGACATCTGTCCCATGTGTGTCTGACATCTGTCCCATGTGTGTCTGACGTCTGTCCCATGTGTGTCTGACGTCTGTCCCATGTGTGTCTGACGTCTGTCCCATGTGTATCTGACATCTGTCCCATGTGTGTCTGACATCTGTCCCATGTGTGTCTGACGTCTGTCCCATGTGTGTCTGACGTCTGTCCCATGTGTATCTGACATCTGTCCCATGTGTGTCTGACATCTGTCCCATGTGTGTCTGACATCTGTCCCATGTGTGTCTGACGTCTGTCCCATGTGTGTCTGACATCTGTCCCATGTGTGTCTGACATCTGTCCCATGTGTGTCTGACATCTGTCCCATGTGTGTCTGACATCTGTCCCATGTGTGTCTGACGTCTGTCCCATGTGTGTCTGACATCTGTCCCATGTGTGTCTGACGTCTGTCCCATGTGTGTCTGACATCTGTCCCATGTGTATCTGACATCTATCCCATGTGTGTCTGACGTCTGTCCCATGTGTGTCTGACGTCTGTCCCATGTGTGTCTGACATCTGTCCCATGTGTGTCTGACATCTGTCCCATGTGTGTCTGACATCTGTCCCATGTGTGTCTGACGTCTGTCCCATGTGTGTCTGACGTCTGTCCCATGTGTGTCTGACATCTGTCCCATGTGTATCTGACATCTGTCCCATGTGTGTCTGACATCTGTCCCATGTGTGTCTGACGTCTGTCCCATGTGTGTCTGACGTCTGTCCCATGTGTATCTGACATCTGTCCCATGTGTGTCTGACATCTGTCCCATGTGTGTCTGACATCTGTCCCATGTGTGTCTGACATCTGTCCCATGTGTGTCTGACATCTGTCCCATGTGTGTCTGACATCTGTCCCATGTGTGTCTGACATCTGTCCCATGTGTGTCTGACGTCTGTCCCATGTGTGTCTCACGTCTGTCCCATGTGTGTCTGACGTCTGTCCCATGTGTGTCTGACATCTGTCCCATGTGTGTCTGACATCTGTCCCATGTGTGTCTGACGTCTGTCCCATGTGTATCTGACATCTGTCCCATGTGTGTCTGACATCTGTCCCATGTGTGTCTGACGTCTGTCCCATGTATCTGACGTCTGTCCCATGTGTGTCTGACGTCTGTCCCATGTGTGTCTGACGTCTGTCCCATGTGTATCTGACATCTGTCCCATGTGTGTCTGACATCTGTGCCATGTGTGTCTGACGTCTGTCCCATGTGTGTCTGACGTCTGTCCCATGTATCTGACATCTGTCCCATGTGTGTCTGACGTCTGTCCCATGTGTGTCTGACGTCTGTCCCATGTGTATCTGACATCTGTCCCATGTGTGTCTGACATCTGTCCCATGTGTGTCTGACATCTGTCCCATGTGTGTCTGACGTCTGTCCCATGTATCTGACATCTGTCCCATGTGTATCTGACATCTGTCCCATGTGTGTCTGACGTCTGTCCCATGTGTGTCTGACATCTGTCCCTGTGTGTCTGACATCTGTCCCATGTGTGTCTGACGTCTGTCCCATGTGTGTCTGACGTCTGTCCCATGTGTGTCTGACATCTGTCCCATGTGTGTCTGACGTCTGTCCCATGTGTGTCTGACATCTGTCCCATGTGTGTCTGACGTCTGTCCCATGTGTGTCTGACATCTGTCCCATGTGTGTCTGACATCTGCCCATGTGTGTCTGACGTCTGTCCCATGTGTGTCTGACGTCTGTCCCATGTGTGTCTGACATCTGTCCCATGTGTGTCTGACATCTGTCCCATGTGTGTCTGACATCTGTCCCATGTGTGTCTGACGTCTGTCCCATGTGTGTCTGACATCTGTCCCATGTGTGTCTGACGTCTGTCCCATGTGTGTCTGACGTCTGTCCCATGTGTGTCTGACATCTGTCCCATGTGTGTCTGACGTCTGTCCCATGTGTGTCTGACATCTGTCCCATGTGTGTCTGACGTCTGTCCCATGTGTGTCTGACATCTGCCCATGTGTGTCTGACGTCTGTCCCATGTGTGTCTGACGTCTGTCCCATGTGTGTCTGACATCTGTCCCATGTGTGTCTGACGTCTGTCCCATGTGTGTCTGACGTCTGTCCCATGTATCTGACATCTGTCCCATGTGTATCTGACATCTGTCCCATGTGTATCTGACATCTGTCCCATGTGTGTCTGACATCTGTCCCTGTGTGTCTGACATCTGTCCCATGTGTGTCTGACATCTGTCCCTGTGTGTCTGACATCTGTGCCATGTGTGTCTGACGTCTGTCCCATGTGTGTCTGACGTCTGTCCCATGTGTGTCTGACGTCTGTCCCATGTGTGTCTGACGTCTGTCCCATGTGTGTCTGACATCTGTCCCATGTGTGTCTGACGTCTGTCCCATGTGTGTCTGACGTCTGTCCCATGTGTGTCTGACATCTGTCCCATGTGTGTCTGACATCTGTGCCATGTGTGTCTGACGTCTGTCCCATGTGTATCTGACATCTGTCCCATGTGTGTCTGACGTCTGTCCCATGTGTGTCTGACATCTGTCCCTGTGTGTCTGACATCTGTCCCATGTGTGTCTGACATCTGTCCCATGTGTGTCTGACATCTGTCCCATGTGTGTCTGACGTCTGTCCCATGTGTGTCTGACATCTGTCCCATGTGTATCTGACATCTGCCCATGTGTGTCTGACGTCTGTCCCATGTGTGTCTGACATCTGTCCCATGTGTGTCTGACGTCTGTCCCATGTGTGTCTGACGTCTGTCCCATGTGTGTCTGACATCTGTGCCATGTGTGTCTGACGTCTGTCCCATGTGTGTCTGACATCTGTCCCTGTGTGTCTGACGTCTGTCCCATGTGTGTCTGACGTCTGTCCCATGTGTGTCTGACATCTGTCCCATGTGTGTCTGACATCTGTCCCATGTGTGTCTGACGTCTGTCCCATGTGTGTCTGACGTCTGTCCCATGTGTGTCTGACATCTGTCCCATGTGTGTCTGACGTCTGTCCCATGTGTGTCTGACATCTGTCCCATGTGTGTCTGACGTCTGTCCCATGTGTGTCTGACGTCTGTCCCATGTGTGTCTGACATCTGTCCCATGTGTGTCTGACGTCTGTCCCATGTGTATCTGACATCTGTCCCATGTGTGTCTGACATCTGTCCCATGTGTGTCTGACGTCTGTCCCATGTGTGTCTGACGTCTGTCCCATGTGTGTCTGACGTCTGTCCCATGTGTGTCTGACGTCTGTCCCATGTGTGTCTGACGTCTGTCCCATGTGTGTCTGACATCTGTCCCTGTGTGTCTGACGTCTGTCCCATGTGTGTCTGACGTCTGTCCCATGTGTGTCTGACATCTGTCCCATGTGTGTCTGACATCTGTCCCATGTGTGTCTCACGTCTGTCCCATGTGTGTGTCTGACGTCTGTCCCATGTGTGTCTGACGTCTGTCCCATGTGTGTCTGACGTCTGTCCCATGTGTGTCTGACGTCTGTCCCATGTGTGTCTGACGTCTGTCCCTGTGTGTCTGACGTCTGTCCCATGTGTGTCTGACGTCTGTCCCATGTGTGTCTGACATCTGTCCCATGTGTGTCTGACGTCTGTCCCATGTGTGTCTGACGTCTGTCCCATGTGTGTCTGACGTCTGTCCCATGTGTGTCTGACGTCTGTCCCATGTGTGTCTGACATCTGTCCCATGTGTGTCTGACGTCTGTCCCATGTGTGTCTGACATCTGTCCCTGTGTGTCTGACGTCTGTCCCATGTGTGTCTGACATCTGTGCCATGTGTGTCTGACGTCTGTCCCATGTGTGTCTGACATCTGTCCCTGTGTGTCTGACGTCTGTCCCATGTGTGTCTGACGTCTGTCCCATGTGTGTCTGACATCTGTCCCATGTGTGTCTGACATCTGTCCCATGTGTGTCTGACGTCTGTCCCATGTGTGTCTGACGTCTGTCCCATGTGTGTCTGACGTCTGTCCCATGTGTGTCTGACGTCTGTCCCATGTGTGTCTGACGTCTGTCCCATGTGTGTCTGACATCTGTCCCATGTGTGTCTGACGTCTGTCCCATGTGTGTCCCTGTGTGTCTGACATCTGTCCCATGTGTGTCTGACGTCTGTCCCATGTGTGTCTGACATCTGTCCCATGTGTGTCTGACATCTGTCCCATGTGTGTCTCACGTCTGTCCCATGTGTGTGTCTGACGTCTGTCCCATGTGTGTCTGACGTCTGTCCCATGTGTATCTGACGTCTGTCCCATGTGTGTCTGACATCTGTCCCATGTGTGTCTGACGTCTGTCCCATGTGTGTCTGACGTCTGTCCCATGTGTGTCTGACATCTATCCCATGTGTGTCTGACATCTGTCCCTGTGTGTCTGACATCTGTCCCTGTGTGTCTGACATCTGTCCCATGTGTGTCTGACATCTGTCCCTGTGTGTCTGACATCTGTCCCATGTGTGTGTCTGACGTCTGTCCCATGTGTGTCTGACGTCTGTCCCATGTGTATCTGACGTCTGTCCCATGTGTGTCTGACATCTGTCCCATGTGTGTCTGACATCTGTCCCATGTGTGTCTGACATCTATCCCATGTGTGTCTGACATCTGTCCCATGTGTGTCTGACATCTGTCCCTGTGTGTCTGACATCTGTCCCATGTGTGTCTGACGTCTGTCCCATGTGTATCTGACATCTGTCCCATGTGTGTCTGACATCTGTCCCATGTGTGTCTGACATCTGTCCCTGTGTGTCTGACATCTGTCCCATGTGTGTCTGACATCTGTCCCATGTGTGTCTGACATCTATCCCATGTGTGTCTGACATCTGTCCCTGTGTGTCTGACATCTGTCCCTGTGTGTCTGACATCTGTCCCATGTGTGTCTGACATCTGTCCCTGTGTGTCTGACATCTGTCCCATGTGTGTGTCTGACGTCTGTCCCATGTGTGTCTGACGTCTGTCCCATGTGTATCTGACGTCTGTCCCATGTGTGTCTGACATCTGTCCCATGTGTGTCTGACATCTGTCCCATGTGTGTCTGACATCTATCCCATGTGTGTCTGACATCTGTCCCATGTGTGTCTGACATCTGTCCCTGTGTGTCTGACATCTGTCCCATGTGTGTCTGACGTCTGTCCCATGTGTATCTGACATCTGTCCCATGTGTGTCTGACATCTGTCCCATGTGTGTCTGACATCTGTCCCATGTGTGTCTGACATCTGTCCCATGTGTGTCTGACATCTGTCCCTGTGTGTCTGACATCTGTCCCATGTGTGTCTGACGTCTGTCCCATGTGTATCTGACATCTGTCCCATGTGTGTCTGACATCTGTCCCATGTGTGTCTGACGTCTGTCCCATGTGTGTCTGACATCTGTCCCATGTGTGTCTGACATCTGTCCCATGTGTGTCTGACATCTGTCCCATGTGTGTCTCACGTCTGTCCCATGTGTGTCTGACGTCTGTCCCATGTGTGTCTGACATCTGTCCCATGTGTGTCTGACATCTGTCCCATGTGTGTCCCTGTGTGTCTGACATCTGTCCCATGTGTGTCTGACATCTGTCCCATGTGTGTCTGACGTCTGTCCCATGTGTGTCTGACATCTGTCCCATGTGTGTCTGACATCTGTCCCATGTGTGTCTGACATCTGTCCCATGTGTGTCTGACGTCTGTCCCATGTGTATCTGACATCTGTCCCATGTGTGTCTGACGTCTGTCCCATGTGTGTCTGACATCTGTCCCATGTGTGTCTGACGTCTGTCCCATGTGTGTCTGACATCTGTCCCATGTGTATCTGACATCTGTCCCATGTGTGTCTGACATCTGTCCCATGTGTGTCTGACATCTGTCCCATGTGTGTCTGACGTCTGTCCCATGTGTATCTGACATCTGTCCCATGTGTGTCTGACATCTGTCCCATGTGTGTCTGACGTCTGTCCCATGTGTGTCTGACATCTGTCCCTGTGTGTCTGACATCTGTCCCATGTGTGTCTGACGTCTGTCCCTGTGTATCTGACATCTGTCCCATGTGTGTCTGACATCTGTCCCATGTGTGTCTGACATCTGTCCCATGTGTGTCCCTGTGTGTCTGACATCTGTCCCATGTGTGTCTGACATCTGTCCCTGTGTGTCTGACATCTGTCCCATGTGTGTCTGACGTCTGTCCCATGTGTGTCTGACATCTGTCCCTGTGTGTCTGACATCTGTCCCATGTGTGTCTGACATCTGTCCCATGTGTGTCTGACATCTGTCCCATGTGTGTCCCTGTGTGTCTGACATCTGTCCCTGTGTGTCTGACATCTGTCCCATGTGTGTCTGACATCTGTCCCATGTGTGTCTGACGTCTGTCCCATGTGTGTCCCTGTGTGTCTGACATCTGTCCCATGTGTGTCTGACATCTGTCCCTGTGTGTCTGACATCTGTCCCATGTGTGTCTGACATCTGTCCCATGTGTGTCTGACATCTGTCACGTGTCTGTCCCATGTCTGTCCCATGTGTGTCTGACGTCTGTCCCATGTATCTGACATCTGTCACGTGTCTGTCCCATGTCTGTCCCATGTCTGTCACATGTCTGTCCCATGTGTGTCCCATGTGTCTGACGTCTGTCCCATGTGTGTCCCATGTGTCTGACGTCTGTCCCATGTGTGTCTGACGTCTGTCCCATGTGTGTCTGACATCTGTCCCATGTGTGTCTGACGTCTGTCCCATGTGTGTCTGACGTCTGTCCCATGTGTGTCTGACGTCTGTCCCATGTGTGTCTGACATCTGTCCCTGTGTGTCTGACATCTGTCCCATGTGTGTCTGACGTCTGTCCCTGTGTGTCTGACATCTGTCCCATGTGTGTCTGACGTCTGTCCCATGTGTGTCTGACATCTGTCCCTGTGTGTCTGACGTCTGTCCCATGTGTCTGACGTCTGTCCCATGTGTGTCTGACGTCTGTCCCATGTGTGTCCCATGTGTGTCCCATGTGTCTGACGTCTGTCCCATGTGTGTCCCATGTGTCTGACATCTGTCCCATGTGTCTGACGTCTGTCCCATGTCTGTCACATGTGTGTCCCATGTGTCTGACGTCTGTCCCATGTGTGTCTGACGTCTGTCCCATGTGTGTCCCATGTGTCTGACGTCTGTCCCATGTGTGTCCCATGTGTCTGACGTCTGTCCCATGTGTGTCTGACGTCTGTCCCATGTGTCTGACGTCTGTCCCATGTCTGTCACATGTGTGTCCCATGTGTCTGATGTCTGTCACGTGTCTCCCATGTCTGTCCCATGTCTGTCCCATGTCTGTCACATGTCTGTCACGTGTGTCTGACGTCTGTCCCATGTCTGTCCCATGTCTGTCCCATGTGTCTGACGTCTGTCCCATGTGTGTCTGACGTCTGTCCCATGTGTGTCCCATGTGTCTGACGTCTGTCCCATGTGTGTCCCATGTGTCTGACGTCTGTCCCATGTGTGTCTGACGTCTGTCCCATGTGTCTGACGTCTGTCCCATGTCTGTCACATGTGTGTCCCATGTGTCTGATGTCTGTCACGTGTCTCCCATGTCTGTCCCATGTCTGTCCCATGTCTGTCACATGTCTGTCACGTGTGTCTGACGTCTGTCCCATGTCTGTCCCATGTCTGTCCCATGTGTCTGACGTCTGTCCCATGTGTGTCTGACGTCTGTCCCATGTGTGTCCCATGTGTCTGACGTCTGTCCCATGTGTGTCCCATGTGTCTGACGTCTGTCCCATGTGTGTCTGACGTCTGTCCCATGTGTCTGACGTCTGTCCCATGTCTGTCACATGTGTGTCCCATGTGTGTCTGACATCTGTCCCTGTGTGTCTGACATCTGTCCCATGTGTGTCTGACATCTGTCCCATGTGTGTCTGACATCTGTCCCATGTGTGTCCCTGTGTGTCTGACATCTGTCCCTGTGTGTCTGACATCTGTCCCATGTGTGTCTGACATCTGTCCCATGTGTGTCTGACGTCTGTCCCATGTGTGTCCCTGTGTGTCTGACATCTGTCCCATGTGTGTCTGACATCTGTCCCTGTGTGTCTGACATCTGTCCCATGTGTGTCTGACATCTGTCCCATGTGTGTCTGACATCTGTCACGTGTCTGTCCCATGTCTGTCCCATGTGTGTCTGACGTCTGTCCCATGTATCTGACATCTGTCACGTGTCTGTCCCATGTCTGTCCCATGTCTGTCACATGTCTGTCCCATGTGTGTCCCATGTGTCTGACGTCTGTCCCATGTGTGTCTGACGTCTGTCCCATGTGTGTCTGACATCTGTCCCATGTGTGTCTGACGTCTGTCCCATGTGTGTCTGACGTCTGTCCCATGTGTGTCTGACGTCTGTCCCATGTGTGTCTGACATCTGTCCCTGTGTGTCTGACATCTGTCCCATGTGTGTCTGACGTCTGTCCCTGTGTGTCTGACATCTGTCCCATGTGTGTCTGACGTCTGTCCCATGTGTGTCTGACATCTGTCCCTGTGTGTCTGACGTCTGTCCCATGTGTCTGACGTCTGTCCCATGTGTGTCTGACGTCTGTCCCATGTGTGTCCCATGTGTGTCCCATGTGTCTGACGTCTGTCCCATGTGTGTCCCATGTGTCTGACATCTGTCCCATGTGTCTGACGTCTGTCCCATGTCTGTCACATGTGTGTCCCATGTGTCTGACGTCTGTCCCATGTGTGTCTGACGTCTGTCCCATGTGTGTCCCATGTGTCTGACGTCTGTCCCATGTGTGTCCCATGTGTCTGACGTCTGTCCCATGTGTGTCTGACGTCTGTCCCATGTGTCTGACGTCTGTCCCATGTCTGTCACATGTGTGTCCCATGTGTCTGATGTCTGTCACGTGTCTCCCATGTCTGTCCCATGTCTGTCCCATGTCTGTCACATGTCTGTCACGTGTGTCTGACGTCTGTCCCATGTCTGTCCCATGTCTGTCCCATGTGTCTGACGTCTGTCCCATGTGTGTCTGACGTCTGTCCCATGTGTGTCCCATGTGTCTGACGTCTGTCCCATGTGTGTCCCATGTGTCTGACGTCTGTCCCATGTGTGTCTGACGTCTGTCCCATGTGTCTGACGTCTGTCCCATGTCTGTCACATGTGTGTCCCATGTGTCTGATGTCTGTCACGTGTCTCCCATGTCTGTCCCATGTCTGTCCCATGTCTGTCACATGTCTGTCACGTGTGTCTGACGTCTGTCCCATGTCTGTCCCATGTCTGTCCCATGTGTCTGACGTCTGTCCCATGTGTGTCTGACGTCTGTCCCATGTGTGTCCCATGTGTCTGACGTCTGTCCCATGTGTGTCCCATGTGTCTGACGTCTGTCCCATGTGTGTCTGACGTCTGTCCCATGTGTCTGACGTCTGTCCCATGTCTGTCACATGTGTGTCCCATGTGTCTGATGTCTGTCACGTGTCTCCCATGTCTGTCCCATGTCTGTCCCATGTCTGTCACATGTCTGTCACGTGTGTCTGACGTCTGTCCCATGTCTGTCCCATGTCTGTCCCATGTGTCTGACGTCTGTCCCATGTGTGTCTGACGTCTGTCCCATGTGTGTCCCATGTGTCTGACGTCTGTCCCATGTGTGTCCCATGTGTCTGACGTCTGTCCCATGTGTGTCTGACGTCTGTCCCATGTGTCTGACGTCTGTCCCATGTCTGTCACATGTGTGTCCCATGTGTGTCTGACATCTGTCCCTGTGTGTCTGACATCTGTCCCATGTGTGTCTGACATCTGTCCCATGTGTGTCTGACATCTGTCCCATGTGTGTCCCTGTGTGTCTGACATCTGTCCCTGTGTGTCTGACATCTGTCCCATGTGTGTCTGACATCTGTCCCATGTGTGTCTGACGTCTGTCCCATGTGTGTCCCTGTGTGTCTGACATCTGTCCCATGTGTGTCTGACATCTGTCCCTGTGTGTCTGACATCTGTCCCATGTGTGTCTGACATCTGTCCCATGTGTGTCTGACATCTGTCACGTGTCTGTCCCATGTCTGTCCCATGTGTGTCTGACGTCTGTCCCATGTATCTGACATCTGTCACGTGTCTGTCCCATGTCTGTCCCATGTCTGTCACATGTCTGTCCCATGTGTGTCCCATGTGTCTGACGTCTGTCCCATGTGTGTCTGACGTCTGTCCCATGTGTGTCTGACATCTGTCCCATGTGTGTCTGACGTCTGTCCCATGTGTGTCTGACGTCTGTCCCATGTGTGTCTGACGTCTGTCCCATGTGTGTCTGACATCTGTCCCTGTGTGTCTGACATCTGTCCCATGTGTGTCTGACGTCTGTCCCATGTGTCTGACGTCTGTCCCATGTGTGTCTGACGTCTGTCCCATGTGTGTCTGACATCTGTCCCATGTGTGTCTGACGTCTGTCCCATGTGTCTGACGTCTGTCCCATGTGTGTCTGACGTCTGTCCCATGTGTGTCCCATGTGTCTGACGTCTGTCCCATGTGTGTCCCATGTGTCTGACGTCTGTCCCATGTGTGTCTGACGTCTGTCCCATGTGTCTGACGTCTGTCCCATGTCTGTCACATGTGTGTCCCATGTGTCTGATGTCTGTCACGTGTCTCCCATGTCTGTCCCATGTCTGTCCCATGTCTGTCACATGTCTGTCCCATGTCTGTCCCATGTCTGTCACATGTCTGTCCCATGTCTGTCACATGTCTGTCCCTTGTCTGTCCCATGTGCTTCCCATGTGTCGAGATAACCCGAGATAACTCGGTTGATAGTCACACTAAACGTGCATGTAGATGGTGAAACACGTGGTGAATTGGATTTTGCGTTCTGCAAATGCTCAAGATTTTTTCCCAGCGTCGTTAGCCAAAAGTCAAAGGAGCTGTTGGAAAGAAAGAAACAACGCGATGGAGAATGCAAATGAGAATGATTCCATTCATTCACCGCCATGTATACTTGGATAATAACCAACTATGGCTATAATCGAATTAATCTCATCATGTAGACCCACTATCACATGATTTCTTCAGGAATGTCACTTTTGGTCTTGTAGAGTGTGGGGATCACTGTGTCAGTAAAATATCTCTGCTCCAAAGTGTGCAACATGACCCATAAGCCCCTTTTGTACAACTGAATATGGATGCAAATCCTTGGAAATAAAAGTTGCAATACAGTTTGTAAATAGTTGATTCATTCAGAATTTTGAGGAAGCTTTGAAAACACTTTGTTGATGGTTGGCTACAATGCCGGTGTGGTGTTTTACATTCTCCTGTAGATGATTTAGGTCTAACTTCATAAAGCCAAAGTGCTCCTATGAGCCAGCTTTTAATACAGATGGTACCTGTTTTGAGCTCAGCCATCTTGCAGCTCTGTTATGTGCACACTACAGGCTGTCTGCGTGCTGAAGTGCAGCCTTTTGCATCAACTTTACCTTATCAGTTGATTCTTGACATTTGTGAACCAATTCAGAGTCAGTTTGATAAACCTGACAATACTTTTGATTGGCCGATCCGATCTAAAGTTTTTGACGCTTGCTGAAAGAAAGTGCTCAGTTTGAGCCTTTCACTGGTACTGAGGCAAAAAAAGTGCCACACTCATGCCTACCAGTGAAAAGAATGAGCAGGCAGCCAGGTCACTGCCTGCAGGAGCATCTGTTTGACTTTACAGTCCACTGCACGCGTGTGTACAGTAGCACTGCTGCCAGCTTGTTGTTCGGACTGTCTCTGTGTGGCTGATCAGCAACAAATGACTAGCTGTGACTGGGAAAGAACTTTCCACATACATCCATGCGGGGTTACTGAAGTGCTGCGATATTCAGTGAGTGTGTGTTGAGTCCTTGTGACTTTTTAAAACAGTTGAGGGAAAAAAATGATGGAATCACCTTGTGATTTCCAGTCATAAGTTTTTTAATGCAAATGATCCGCAGTTGAGAGTTCTTACAGACCTGAATAGACTGTTTAACCTGGCTGACAGCTGTCAGTGGACACAGTGGGAAGGGTTGGGTGGCTGCAGCTCAGGAGGAAGAGCAGTCGCCCAGAGATCGGAAGGTTCCACTCTGGCTTCCCCTTCTGTATGAGTGTGCGTGAATGGGTGAATGTGGCATACAGTAGTGTTAGAAGCGCTTTGAGTGGTCAACTAGACTAGAAAAGCACTATACAAGTACAGTCCATTTACCATTCTAACCTTTCCTCAAGAAGATCATTCAACAGACTGTGTCAAAAAGGAAGCATACAAGTAGATGAAGGAAAACATCAAAGCATCAAGACAGAAAACTCAAAGCAATATGCCTGAAAATAAATAATAAAAACAGAATTAGTGTTTGCAAACAAAATGTGAATGAAAGTGATATTCAGTGATAAATCACCAATCTGGAACTTTAGTTTGGTCCAGTGAAACATAGAAAGATGACTGGCTGAAGAAAACCAGCACATTTCCACCATCATTGATGATGTGGGGCTGATGCTAGGTAGAGGACATGGGGAGATGGCAGCCTCTACAGGACATGCACAGGTGGGCTCTGACATCAATCAGAAGGTTTGATGAGGCTGAGCTCATTTTCTGATGATGAGCGGTGTTCAAACTTTCTTCAGGAAAAACATATCAGCTCAGTGACATGACCAGTAAACTGAGACAAAAAGAAGTTGTACAACAAGGCTGCTCTGTCCACTGTTCCAGCCTCACCGGCTGTTGGGCGTGTCTGTGGCGACAGCGAACCTGTGTCTCAGGTTGTGGTGTGTCACTCACAGTCTGACAAGTTTTCCACTATTTTGTTGAAACAACTTTTAAAACAACTTTTTAAAAATTGCTAAATCAATCATTGGGTCGGTCAGTCCAGTCCATAATGTGGCCATTTGGAGGATTTCAGGGGAGACTACCGCCTCGTCACGTGCTGTATACTGGCTGATACTCATTATGTCATAATTCAACTCAGGAAGTGATAACATCAGAAATTCTGTATGATATGATGTAAATTTAAATGACGATTTTATCAGAATACGTAACAGCTACAGCCATGTGAAATAATAAAAACTTTGTGCTTATGTGCTAAATTCAGTGGGCAGCTCTGAACTTTTGTTAGTGCTTCATCATGTAAAATGCTTACAACTTGGTTTCTCATGAGAAGGAGATGAAAGAGGTGGGATTTTCTGCAGACCCAGTATAGGTGCAAAAGACTGGCACCCCCAGGAAACTGTGGTGGACTCTTAGTCGCAGTTTATGCTTCTCCGTCATTCGTCGACGTGGAATGGAAGAGTATAGATGTAGTAGATGTTCTGGAAGAGTATAAATTAAGCTTGATACACCAAGCCATCAATCGGCTCTGTGTCTGAAGCCTCTGTGACCGTGTGGCTCTCTTGTCTTTTCGGCATAACACACACCCACACACACACACACACTATTTGTTGAGCCGCTTCATCATGTTAAACCGCTGTGGGGTCGGGCATCTCTCTGATGGACTGTTCAGCATACTTGATAAACTCTAGTATGTTCATGCAACTTTAACTGAGCTATTTGTTTATTCATAAATCTTAAATGCTCAGTAAAAGCATATATGTAAAAAATAGTCTTTATGATGTGTTTGTTTAAATCTTAACAGCAGTTCTTGAGTCTGAACACATTAGATAGGTTATAACTGAGCTATAACCATGTTGGATAATAATGACTACAAAAACATTTTTTACTTTAATAAGTCCTTTATATACCCCTGCTCCATCCTCTTCCACAGATATATTGTACCTGGAAGGTTGTATTTGCTGTGTGTTCCAGAGGAATGTTTTATCCCAGCTCTGCTGACGTAAGGCGCTGAGGCAGAGGGGTCGACCACTGCTGCTGCTTTCGTTAGTCAAGTCCATACCTCAAAAAATAAAAGCTGTCGTTAAACCAAACAATCTACACATTGAGGTATGTTGTACGAAGCCACAAAGTCAATGTGATGAAGTCAGTTGTTTATTTTCAGTTGTTTTACTAAATCAAACAGCTCAATGAACATCATCCATGATTGGCTCATTTCTGCCAGAAATTGTAGCACCATTATTTAGAGTACAAATACACAGAAAGGCAGTCAGCTATGCAGAAGTATTAAATCAACGTTAATGTGAATGTCTTCGTTTCGTAGATTTTGATTTACACTTTGAACCAAGTGTTTGATTATAGCCAGCGTGTCAGTTTTGTAATAATGTCTCATGCAAAGTCCTGGAGATATGTGGAAAAGTTTCATCGGTCTGAACAAAGAGACACTGAAAAATTCAGGTTTCCACAGCTACACTGAAGGTAGAAGTGGATCGTCTGGAGCGAGTGTTTGTGCGTGCTGCTTCATAATCTGTCCTGCTGACGTGCTTCAGTGTATGCGTCTCATACTCTGAACAAAACCAGCCATTACTGTTGATCTATAAACCGCACACAGAGATTTTCTCTGTGCTTTTTGGTACAATGTCCTGCCTCTTCTGGACTCTGCACCCCTGCCCTGGCATATCCAGCTGTAAGACTGCATCTCCAACAGGAAGTCTCCTGCAGTGAAGTTTGAGTGTGAATAACAAGAAATTGTCTGCGTTTCTCCCTGAAAAACTTAAATATTCATGTGTGAAAACTGCTTGAGTAGCTCCGTTGTGACGGAGTTATTGTTCTTAGTGTCTTTCTGCTGGTGTTGGAAGGCAGCACAGACTCACATCAGGGGGATTTTAGCATTTGTTAGTTGTTGCAATAGTAAATGTAATTCATGTCAGGTCAATAAAAGCAGCTTATAGACTGATTGAGATTCACCTGTTAAGCTTCAGTATTTCCCAGTGACATCAGGATAATGTGGTGTTTGGGCCGTGGGGTAACTGGATATACAGAGTGTTAGTAGTTTGTTGTCTGGTGCCTAAGGAAACAGAATGTAATCTGAAGCCAGGATGGGCCGGCTGGGTCTACCCTTCCCCCAACTCTGTCAGACAGGATCACAGAGCACTGAAGTTCCATGACACATTGCCAAATACAGGAGCCTTGAAGTCTTCTATAGGCTCACAGGCTTTCCAGATAAGCCAGGGAACAAACCTCCATAGCTGCTGTAGTTTCCTGGAGGACTGTGAGGATCAGTAGTAACAACAACTGAATGATTAAAAAAGTTGTAGAAATGGATAAAACTGAAATGCATAGTGATGAATTCTTGTTTGATTTGGAGTGCCACGCAGCTCCATTACTTCATGAACTTCAGAGCAAAGCATCTACTACAGGTTACCTTGTTAAACAAACTTGTTTATGTTCTCATTTTGTAGATCATTTACACATTTAGCTTATTCCCATTAATGTGATGGCTTCTGAATGTAAGTGAGCACCATGTTTCTTTTTCTCTGATGTTTACCACAGAAATCTTACAAGGACACAGAAGGGATAGCTTATCATCAGCTGTTCAGAGAAATCTGACAGGTAATGTTAATAGATGAAGAATGAATAGCATTTTCTACACTTTACTCTGTGGTTAACAATGTGTTTTTTATGTGTTAGGCATTAAAAGCCTTTCAGATGCTTGTTGTGTGACAATGCACAGTGCCTGTAAAGCTATATATAATCTAATGATCTAATGTTTAATGGTTAAACATACATGCTGTTATGAGAAATGAGTATGAAAGAGGTTCGAGTGGTGTCAGCAGGGGAGGTAACAGCCATG
Organism: Leuresthes tenuis; assembly: GCF_036924035.1. Classification (NCBI taxonomy): domain Eukaryota; kingdom Metazoa; phylum Chordata; class Actinopteri; order Atheriniformes; family Atherinopsidae; genus Leuresthes; species Leuresthes tenuis. The sequence goes on along the minus strand of NW_027325374.1, from coordinate 32,743,352 downwards.
TTGTTTATTGCAGTGCAGGTAAACCCTATTAAGTAATCACACCAACTGTTGATTGAGTATCATCATATTTTCTAGCAGTTCCATCCTCTGCGAGTGTGTTCTGTGCGCTGAACGTGGTTGTGCAGCCTCTGTGCATCTAGAGCCTTTTGCTGCCAGAAATATGTGAAACGGTCTGAGCTATGGGCTCCTCGGGGTTGTGTCAGTGCTGTTGTTGGTGCTTTAGCTTTGTTCTGCTAAAGTCTTAAAGAACTAAGATCTGCTTTTTAATAAAAAAAAAAACAAAAAAAAAAACAGATTTAAACATGGTGGTAATTGATAGTTTAACTGTCCATAAACCTACTGTCAAAGCAAACAAGCACTCCAAAGTTAGACTTTATTAAATTCTTTTTCCCAGATCAAATGGATGCATCATGTCATAAGCAACAGCCAGAGAACATTTGTGTGCTGGCACAGCATGAGTGAGGGAGATCCAAAGCTAGCAGTTTGTTAAGAAATGATGTCAGGTGAAGCCTTAAGAGCCGTTTATGCTTCTCCATCATTCTCCGCCGTAGCCTGACGTGCACCTCAAAATAATTCTACTTACACCTACACCTACCTAGACGCGGGCTGTAAGGGCTGTGATTGGTCCGCTCAGAACGTAATTTCCGGCAGTTGCCTTTTCTGGTCTTAATGGCTGTATACGGTGAAGAAGCTCGCTGACATTGGAAAGTATCGAAAGTACATTTGTTCATCCAGGTCCCTCAGTGGGTGAACCAGTGTTGTTGTAAATTCACCCGTTCAGCCTCGGCCGGTCGTACAGACCCCCCCGCAAACGTCTTCTCTGTCGCCTGCGCTTCAACATTTGCAATAAAAGCATTTGTTCTTCAATATTGATGAGCTCCAACTGCAAATACAGCTGCTCCACCTCGGTTGCCATTGGTTACTGTTTAACTCTGACCAGAAGGAAAATCAGGGATTGGGCTATAACTCCTGAAACCACACAAACACCCAGCCACACCCCCCTACCGGCATGGTGAGCTGCAGAGCAACATGTTCCCTCAACGCAGAACTTCGAATGCTCAATGACGACCTCACGTTGACGTCGTCGATGTTGTAAAGGAGTATAAACTAGGACTTAGAGGCCATGAAAAGGGTTGAGGGGACAACAAGTACCATAACACCAGGCCAGGGATCCCTGCAGAGAGAGAGAAACACCTGCAGTCTGACAGCAAAGTGTTCTGTTGGGAAAATATCTAACAATGAGATCTTTAAGATATGATGGAGAGCTTTATATGTGAGGAGAAGAATCTTAGATTCTATTCTGAATTTAACAGGGAGCCAATGAAGAAAAGCTAAAACTGGAGAAACATGATCTCTGCTGTTAGCTCACGTGGGCAATTTAGGACGCTCTTGTTGCTTCTTTTCTCAGCAGAAAAATCTTTCCTATTGTCTCCTTTCCAGATATTATTTTTTCTTTGATATCTACAGATCAATAAAATGTCCCTTAATGTTCAGTGAGAAGAGGCTGGCAGCTGTTATGTTCTTTTACTTCTTATTGGCAGATTCAGCCAGGCCTTCTGCCGCTGGTGCATGAGTCACCAGCTGCATTCTGATATTACACAAATCCAGAGAGACAGAATGGAAGGCAAGAGAGATGAAGGGAAGAGTTAAAGTGAAAGAAAGGCTTTTCCAAAAATGAAGAGAAGAAGAGGGAGAGAGTTCAAGAGCTGTGTACTCTCATTAGTTGTTTGATTTTCCATCCAGCCAGCCTCTCAGGCAGAGAGGGAACGAGAGAGCAGAGGAGAAGGGAAAGAGAATGAGAGAGAGAGCGTTCTGTCTGCTCTGTCTGGCCTTTCTCCCATAGCAACAGCGGCTTAGCCACGTGAACGCCAGTTCCTTTGAGTTCACCCACTGCATAGAAGTTAACTCCTTCAGCACCAGATTACAGCAGCCCGTGTTTCCTGCAGACTGAGGGTGTAGCTGTGCTGGCATGGAAGCATCTTACAGCTTACATTTTGCTTTGTGAGATTTCCACTCACTGTTGTGTGTGTTTCAATAGAATGTCTGTCACTAGTCATGTTTCCATCCAAAAGTGATTCCAATCATTGGGAAATGCGCATTAAAAGAAATTCGAATCATGTGTGTTTCCATCAAAAGTGCAGACTTTGGTGAAAACTACTCACTTGCGCGAGTTTTCCGCAGGTTGGCATGACAACCCGACTCGGAGTGTATCACCGTGGAGAGAGGACTTGAACCTTAAATACGATTTTGAAAGGTCTTAAAAATGTATTAATGTTACTTTTATTCAAAACAAATGCATAAACCTCAGTCTTGCTGTAAATTATTTCAATTTTTGAGGACGCTGTGACATAACAACAAAACGGAACTAAAGTACCTGTGCACCCCGGTCACAATTTATCCAGCACAACTAGTTAGTGTGTTGGCGCACAACATCTTTTTTCTGTTTTTGATGAAGGGGGGGGATCACCGGCAACACGGCTGTTACCGACACACGTAAACTCAGATCTGACCACATATATTCTGTCCTAGCGACAAGATGCTGTTGCATATAAGCGACGTTCCGTGTCCCGTTAACGGATTATTTTCCTCTGGATTCCACTCAGGAAACGAGAGCAGTCTAACGTTACAGGCACTGACACACGCATGAGAAACCCTCACATGATGATGTTAGTACACAATGTAAAATCCCGTTCCTGTGTACCACGTCACCTAATGTTTCTGTAATTACTGTATACTGTGTGTGTGTGTGTGTGTGTGTGTGTGTGTGTGTGTTTGATGGGGCTGATGTACTCTGTGTGTGTGTGTGTGTGTGTGTGTGTGTGTGTGTGTGTTTGATGGGGCTGATGTACTCTGTGTGTGTGTGTGTGTGTGTGTGTTTGATGGGGCTGATGTACTCTGTGTGTGTGTGTGTGTGTGTTTGATGGGGCTGATGTACTCTGTGTGTGTGTGTGTGTGTGTGTGTTTGATGGGGCTGATGTACTCTGTGTGTGTGTGTGTGTGTGTGTGTGTGTTTGATGGGGCTGATGTACTCTGTGTGTGTGTGTGTGTGTGTGTGTGTGTGTGTTT